>NC_134477.1:10647654-10874681 GCF_964194025.1 Convolutriloba macropyga
AACCAAATTGATAAATACCTACATATGAGTCCCTCGGATTTCAATGACAAACACCGATTCTAAATGAATTAGGCTAACAGTGCCTTTTAGTAGGCATAGTTGCTCCTCAAGTCATTTCGAACTTTAAAGTTCGAAATTTCTTGAGGAGAAACAATCAAAGACAGATTAGCAAATGTTTCATAGAGGAGTACTTCATCTGTGTCGTACTTGAAAACCAAATGTGATAGGAAAACGTTTCTGGCTTCAATCCATTTGGAAATAATCGTTAGGGGAAGATACCATTCTTAACCGGAATTGAGTCGCACTTCAATACTGAACCATAGTATTTATATTACACAGAGAAGTGATTTCGGTACAGAAAAATTTTTCCGCCAAAAATTTAGTAATTTAGCTTATCCTCAGTTCGCTGATAATTGATTAAAAATTAGTCAAAACTTGCTAACCTTAAGAAAATTTTACTCCACAAACTAATGAAATTGTTTCTAACAACTAATGAAATTATTCAGTTATTAGATTTATCATTGCTTTGAAGTCCATGTCGAAGCTATCAGCAGTTCTTTAAAATTTTATGAATCATTCCTAGAAGAAATTTTAAAAAGCTTCCAATTTTTTTAAAGCGACAAAGCTTGAACTAATATTAAATTTAAAAAAAGCTGAACTATAAATATAAAATGTCACCATCGGTGAGAGAATTGATCGTCCGTCAATCAAAATTGGCCAATCAGATCGTTTGCAAGGACAATGCTACGATAGGTTCAAATATCTGTGGACAAGTCAAAAGCCAAGAAGTGCCGAGAACCCAAACGGCCAGTCATGCGATCAAATCGTCGCCAATCGACAGTCAGTTAACATTCAGAGAAAAGGTATCCAATTTTAACAGGGAATCCACGAAAATTCCATCAATTCCATATATGGAAAAACCCCCTGAAAACACAAAATGTTTAGGCATTAACGGTTATTGGTACAACATTGAAAGTTTTATCAGCAAACATCCGGGAGGTCCCGTGATTGAAGATTTTGTTGGTTACGACGCTACTGACGCATACAAAAGCTTCCACAAAAGTGACGTAATAAAAGAGCGACATTTTCGACCAATAGGATACTACAACAAAAACTGGTTCGAGTTTAACAAAGCGATGTCAGCATTGCACGACGATCTTATAGATGAAGGGATCTATAAGGTCAATTATTGGTGGTACACTATGAAGATTTTGCTTGCTTTTATTTACATTTACCTAGTGTTTTGGATTGTAATCAATTATGGGCATTCACTGATGGCGTTGTCGATGGCTGCGATTCTGCTGGCATTTTTCTGGCAACAGAATGGGTTCCTAATGCATGATTTTATGCACACACAAGTGACGCACAACCGTAAAATTGACGAAATGTTTGGTGTGTGGTTCGGAACTGTTTGTATCGGTTAGCAGTTTTTCCACATGACCATTTGAGATAACACAGGGAGACATATAATTTTTTTACCCCTGCCCTTTGGAAAATGACTTTCCTGATTTAGGAGGGGGGGGGGGGTAACTTCAAAAATTTAATCTTCCGATTACAGTGTATTGCTGTTTGAGCCCTTTGAGCTGCAAATTAGACGGGTTGAAAACTAGTCCTGTACTTCGGTTTCGGAAAAAACTCACCGAAAAACGCCACTTAATTTTAGATAGGAAATAAAACCCCACGGAAATAAACCCCACTTGACTTTTAACGAGCTGCCTTAGCGGTCCGTGGGACTTGATATGAAAGTATCACAACCGAACAAATGATCACGGCCAAAATTCAAATTCAAAATGGGGGTTTTTTCCGTGGGGCTTTATTTCCTATACCCTTCTTCTTACTAGAAAAGAAATATTTCAGGAATCTCTGCGTCCTGGTGGAAAGACAAACACATGTTCCATCATGCCCTCACAAGCCTCGTTGACTACACGAAAGACCTCTTCGACCCACAAATGAAAAGCGCTTTTTGGGCACAGTGCCCAAAATTATTCCCTTACTTCCAGACCAAATCCGGGTACAACCTCATCAAAATACAACATTATACACTCATTCCTGTGTGTATGCTTCTGGGAAGGACTGCCATTATTGTAGACGGGTTTCGTCGGGAGAACCGAAGGTCGCAATGGGTTGCATTGTTTGTTCACGTGGCTTGGCTTTTGTACCTGCTTTCCCTAATACCAACATGGACCGGGGTGTTTTTATTTTACAGTCTGGCCCAAACATTTCAAGGAGTTCTGCATGTTCAGCTAGTAGCGAATCATTATTCAAAAGGGATTTTTTTCATAATTGCCACCAGTTCCGAGGGTCCAGGTAATTTTCCCAAATCCAACGGTAGGCGTTTTTACTTGACGTTTTTTGGTTCGCCGACATAATAATTCACTTAAGGAAGAATAGTTATCTACAGTGTAAGGGGCGATAAGATTTTAAAACATGATAATTTTCAGGCAACCGTCTTATCAGCTTGCAAAGGATATAAATAACATTCAGCATAACAAAGGGGTGGGGTGGGGGAGTGTAATCCTGGAGGAAATCTACGGAAAAGCATTCTTCTCATCAAAAGAATTTCTAAAATATTTTTTCTAAAAAGACTATAATTTGATGGCATTAACGGAAAACATCCTTTGAAAGAGTTCAACTTCCCGGAAGAACTGATTCCGGACTGGTACCGGAGACAAGTGTTGACAAACATCAACATCGCGAACCCAGTTTGGCTTGACTTTTTCCACGGGGGATTGAACTTTCATATCGAGCATCACTGCTTCCCGCGAGCACCTCGGAACAGATTGAGGGAAATCTCGGCGACGGTTAAAAAGTTGTGCAAAGAACATGATGTGGTTTATGATGAATGTGGGTTCATCGAGATAATCAGGAGAACCCTGGTTCATTTGAAACAGACCGGGGATATATTTGCCTTGAAAGACCCGCGATAGTGGAGTACCTACAGTTTAAATAATTGCAACAACATTATAGTGCTTTTGGTGAGGGTAGTAACTGAGTCGTAAAAACAGAATCTGCATCCTCCAGTATCTGTTTAATCGTGTGTCTATCCCATTATAGCTCCCATACGAAATTCGAAAAAATACCCCCCATGCTTACCATGATTGGATGGCTATACGCTATAAGACTAATAACTGGGGGGGGGTGCTGTAATGGAAAGGACCGCTATATTCTGTAGTAGCAGGGAACAGATCCCATTAAACATCGTGTCACGTCTTTGATATCATCGTTTAAACTAATTGGGGTGGTGGGGTGCATGCGTGAAAATCATTTGAACACAATAGGCACAAATTGAGACAAAAATCTATATTTTGTTTAATAACCGGGGTCGTCACTTTTTAGTAATCATACATGGATCATATATGATGTCATACAAGTCTTACGCTATTTCTTAGTACGATCCTTGTATGATTACTGGGAAATCACATTTGAGTTTTTACGATTAGAGGGATAACAAATATAATCTTTGTTAGAGTATATACAGATCGTTGTTAGAGTATGTAAGTTGTGATCATAAGATGGAGCTTGAAATGATAGCTATAAGAGAGCATAGTAAGACTATCGTAGTGTGGAACAGTTGGTTCAACTGAGAGCACAAGAATGCAATAAATTAAGAGATTGTGGGGTTGCAAACCACAAAGGTCCCAAACTTTACACACACTGTAATGATTGTTCCGACCCCGCTTGTGGGGGGAGGAACTATATACTCAACTGTTTTTTTTTGTTCAGACAATTTTGGCCGATCCAAATATTCGTCGTAGAGAAATGTGTGGTATCATTACACAGCTCGTCCAGCGTAGAATTCAAAATTAAAGATTTTTTGAATTTCGTTTTTTTTTCAAGGAGTTATCGAGGATTGAAGTTTTATGTGAACATGTGATATTTGGCAAGATTTTGTTCACTTTTAGTGTAATTTGTCTTAAAATTGAGATTTTTGTTAATAAAAATTTTAGTTCATAATTACATTTCACGCCACAAAATGAAACCCTTTCGTGTTTCTAATAGAAGAAAGGCGATGAAAAAGACTAGTTCTGGTCTCATCAGGAAGTTTTCTGTAATAAAATCGAAATCTATCTGAGAGCTTATTTTTAGAAAGCTTTCCATATTTTTTTTGTTTCTTTAAGTCGCCTAGAAACTACTCACTTTTCAAATCGTGGTTTCGTTAATGACAAACCTCATTCACATTCAAATGAGGCCCAAGGAACAAAAAAAACTCTGTTTCAAGGAATCACTCGTGTTCTTTTAGCTTCGACTCTGAATTTTCGTAATTTTGAATGAAATTTTTATTTCTTTTCGAGGTTTTTATTGAAGTTTTGGAGACTTAGGTAATAAACTCACTAGCTAAACGCGCTTTAGTAGTAAACTCAGTAGCTAAAAGTGCTTAAGTGAACCTATATAGGGCCTTGATTGAACAGTTAACGGCTTTTAAGACTTTGAAAATTATTTCTCGACAAAAAAACTTCAACATGCACCGATCGAATACCTATGTTCGTGCACTGTAAATCAGTCTCTGCAATGACAAGACTCCATTTCTACTGCAACCAAATATTATCTGTTTACCGGTTTTATCTGCTAACTATTGGTCATGTGACTTCAATGCCACAAGAAAAAAAAACAAATTTTTGATATTTTCGTTTTAACGGTTCCTCTTGAAATCCTATAACATTGATTGCTCCTGATATTGATAGCTTCCATTGGCCTTATCCACGTTCAATGGATCATGGATAAGGTTTTCAGTGATAAGCTTATGGTTTAAATGACTTCGACATTTTCTTCTCGCACTATTCTACTGAATTTTTGGATTTCGCCTGTATTTGTTGTTGTCTTCATGGTCAATGACTCATTGTAATGTCCTATTGATGAATTATGAATGACAAACGTCCTTTTTGTCCCATTGAAGCCTAACTTAGCATATTTATTAGCTTTTGTTGAAATCTATTGGCGTTGATTCTACGGAAAAATTTGGTGGTTTTAAGGTTTTCGTTCATATATGTTGGGTTTTGAAGTCAAATTGTTCAAAAAAAAGAATTTCATTGCTTTCAACAAATTATTTGAAAATTGTATTTTTTTCACATTAAAAGTTTATTTTTAATAGTTTCGACACATTTCGCTCAATTTTTCTTAATTTTCAGGTTTTTGCGTTCTTCTATTCTATAGTTTGCCTTAAAATGCTGACCGCTCTCATAAGCTTGCAGTTGAGGATTGAATAAAGGGTGTTACCCAAAGCAGTCCTTTTACAGCGAATGGTCTTAAATTTCATGATATCATACTTTTGCAATGATATTTCAAATTTTTTCAGTTTTTGTTGTTCTATTCGTCAACTGGTAACTTTTTCTCATCATTGAGATGTCCCAATCAATTCCTTTTATTTCCAAAATTGAACTTCTACTCATACTAAGTCGTAATCAGTGTTTTGTTTGTTGGACAATATGCGTTTTCCTAAAAAGTTTTGTGAGTGGTGTATTTGTGTGTCTTCTTCTATTCTTGCAGCACATTCGCTTAATAACAGATCTCAAAGATTTTCAAATGTGGCCCAAATGAACTTATGTATTCTTTCGGAAAAAATTTTAGTTGAAATAGTATTTAAAAAAAACTTGAACAAAAATAAATAACTTTCAGATAATAGCTAATGATTTTAATGGCTTCAATAAATTGGATTTTCGCAATGTTTGTACTTTTTTGTTTGTATTTTTTGTGCTTTTGTGTTTTTCTGCATCTTTAGTCCGTTTTTAACGAAAGACAGGTCCTATTGGTTTCATAATAAGTCCTATTGGTTTCATAATAACTTTTAAGTGAGTGTTTTAGGAATTTTGGTCATCACATAGCTTTACAATTTGAAAATTAGGTGCCATTAAACAATGCACTGTTGCTTTGAAAACTTTGAACTTTCGGATCTGACATTAAAAAATATTTATTAAACACTTAGAAATTTTAAAAAGTGATTAAAGTTTTCTGTTTGTTTTCTGGAGTAAACTGTTCTAATAAAACAGTTCTAATAAACTGAAAAAATTCAGGGAAAGTGTGCCACTGATACTACGTGAAATTTTCACAAAAAATTTTCTTATTGAAGCCATTGGAGAAAAAAATTATACCTAATAAAAACATCGGGCAAAACATTATTCTTAATTGTTTAAATTATTTTTATGAGCTGAGAAGCGGTTTTTTGGGCAGTCATCGTTGTTGAAAAGTTGGCTTTTTCTTGTCATCAAAAAGCTTTTCAAACTCGCTCGTTTTCAGAACTAGAAGATTGTGGATAATAAACAAAATAAAATAACAACTGTAAGAATTCCCCAACTTTTCTTATTTTGTGTGTCTTCCCGTCCTAGAAGCTGGTTTTTTGTAATTCTTCAAGCTCGACAGTAGAAAGTTTTTTTGCTTCAGTGATAAACTTTTTTTGAAAAATAAAATGAAAATTGTGCACAATGGGTTTCTCAGTCAAAGTCATCCAATGCCCGTAATTTCACTCCTTAGGGCCAGCACTGTTCTGCTAAAACGAAAAAAAAGTGCGCATCAACTTGAAAAGGCACGGTTGGTGTAAATTGGACAGCAATGGCATTTCCTCTTCTTCGTATGTTTTTATTTGAGTCTGATAACAAACTATTTGGTACCTATCGATATAAATTAACCTCCCATTGCAACGTTCACAGGTAGAAATGATAATTTCCTGGTATTTTCCCATTTGCTTTCCGTTTTCCCGGTGGGAAAATTACCAAAATTCCCGCCAGGAAACTCAAGAAATTGCAATTATACAAAAAATCATTATATACAATTGGCGTTGTGTTTTAGTTGCCCATAGCCTGTCCAATTTTTCCAGTTTTCCTGCTGTTTTCCGTGGTGAGAAAAATACAGGAGAACCAGGTGTTTTTAAGATCCGGCTAATTTCCCACTGCAAAAGTGGCATTTTGACAGGAATTGGCAATCAGAACAGTTACCCGGTATTTCCTGTTATAATCCTGACAGGAAATTGTAAAATTTAGAGGGATTTACCGGAAAACGTCGCACTGGGCTGCTAGTTTCTACTAAACGAGCACACTGTTTATCTTTTAGTTTAATGAGTTCGAACTGTCTCATGTATAAAGCACGACATGGCTAATATCTCCGGTGTGTTGCTTTGTAGGAGCGATTACCATAGAACTTCCACCAATCAGGAATCCATAGTCATAGAAGTACTGAAAAAAAATTGTATAAAACCCTCATTTATGATTTTAAAAATGTAGTTTTAACTTATAAGTTATAACTCGATTTATGAAGTTAATGTCCCATAATATAAAAGTTCTGTGATGGTATGGATCTCAACTAATGCTTTGTATAGTCTTGTGACTAATGCAAACCTGAGCATCGTGAGCTAGCAGAGGGCGGGGGTAGGCTAGTGGGAAGAAACAGTTATCCCTCTTCTCTTTACTGGTATTGGCAAGTTCGGTTTCAGATAAACATTTCAACCTTTCCGAACTGAGATTCCAGAACAGAGCAACACCTAACTAACCTTGAGCGCACACTTGCGCATCGCAATCTCGATTTTCTTAGTCTGTGCTAAAAGTTCAAATTCACAATTAATGATATGATTTTATTGCACTCCTGACTTTGTTCAACAACTCTGCTTTGCCTTGGAGTTCGATATTTTCTCGATAGCGATTATGTTATAATTATGAATAGTTATTTTCGAAAGAACTATTAAGCATTATTTGACCCTAAGCAAATTTTGCTGCACTATGGGGGGTCGTGGACAACGCTTACGAGATTGTGAAATCTACTTGCTAATTTTCGTGAGTAGAATTCACGCGGAATCTACTTACATTTTGAGCTGGACATTTAAAAACGTAGATTTGTAAGTACAAAGTTTAGTGTACTTAAAATTCACAATGTAAGCAGAGTTCATGCGCATAAAAATTGAAAACTTAAGTGAACAAACATCATCAAATACCAAAAATCAATCTCATAAGTTAGAATTTGATTAGACTAATTTCACAAATTTCCCCCATTGAACGGATTTTTAAAAGTGCTGACCCTTTGCTAAAAGAGTATATGCCAAACTATACGTAGTATATCATTTAAGTTAAGCGCAAAGAGGAGATGGCAGATTAGTTAAATGGTGCCATTATTTCATTGTGCCCAAGCTTAATGTCACTCGCCATTATTTCACATAATGATTCATCTCACGACAATAGTAAATTTTATTACTTTATTTTGGTTGTTTTTTCAGCCGAAGCGCAAATTCCCTAATTAAACGGAATAAACTGGCTTGCTGTTCACGAACCATTCATATTTGGCCACTATAGCTGCTAGTGCTTTTGAAATAATTTTGATTAACATTGTCAAATATGCTGATCCTCTAAACAAATTTACGTTATGGCAAATCAGTAATCGACTGAATTGAGTGCTCCAATTGATACCAATTTTTGTTAATGTTCAACTGGTTAACCTCCTCTGGCGGAATTGTTCTGCTCTGTTGCAAAAGAGGCAAAGACAGAAGGATTAGTGAGAGAAATTGTTTAGTCACTCTTCAATCATTGTGAAGTGAAGCCATAACAGAAAGGATTCTTGGGGAAGATTTGTTAAAAAATCGATCAATAAATTTTGATCAATATTTCCCTCAACATTGATCTTATCTTATCTATCGGCAATAAGTGTTTTGAAGAAGTTGAAATTGGGGCGCATAGTATAGAGCCTGCCAATCGATGCTTAAAATGATTAATTTTTTGGCAATTTTCTATGTTTTCTGCGCCCAATAAAATGGACATCACAAAGAATTGACAATATCTAAAATTGGAACGCATCCATCAATATTGAGGGATTTTGTGAATGATTTAGATCAATTTTTTTTATCAACATTTCCCTCGATAGTTGATGGAAAATTATGAAGTTATCATTCTGGGGGATTGTCGTACACTAGTAAAATTCGGTGGTTACTTGCGGTGCACTTACAATTTTAGAACTTGTGATTCGCGAGGCGTAATCCATCTGATTAGTTTTATGCTAACTTGCGGAGCGAGATTGTCAGGAGAAAGAGAGGGAGAGAACTGAATTTGATTTATGAAAATGAAAGTTATGAATTCAAGTGGTTGTATGCAACTAGGAACAGTGTGATCAGACCTGTCTGATTACGAAGCGGGAAACCAAGAAAAGACGCAACTGAATAACTCAAGACAAGGGGATGAACAAATATGAAATGATAAGGAAGGTTAAAAAAATTGAACTAAATAAACACATGATTGGAATTTTACTGCGTCAAATAAATAAAAGAATAATATAAATATAATATAAAAATGTCCACGGGTATCAAATACCCCTTGTTGCGATAAAACAAATTGTGAAATTAGCAATTTTCCTTGATAACAAATAATAAAAATATTTACAAATTGAAACTTGGTCCCCGGTTAAATACATAATAACAATATATGTACTGGTTATCATAGCTAAAAAATAGAGTTATATTGAATTTTGAATTTACAGTTTTGATTGCGAAGTTATGAGAGCAGTTTTGTTTGCAAAAATGACTAATCAGACATCTCTTGATTTTCCGCTCCAAAGACTGCCCATGTCTGGGTATCCTGATCGATAAGTGGTAGCACTTGCGGAGTAGGTGGTGAAACTTCTCCGATAAGTGGAGAAATGTTGGTCTCTTCAGGTTGTTGTACAGAAAAGTTCTGCACTGTTTCGACAACCGATGCAGGGGAGGCTGGAAATTGTCTACGTCTCCCGCTCGGCGCGGACGTTTGGGTGGAGCTGCAATGGCTGAAACTAAAGAAAAGCTGTTGAAACCGTAGTATGATGGGCTACGGCGTTTCTGTCTCAAGAACGTTTGACCTGCGTTGTCGATAGTGTTGGCTCCTTTGTTGCAAGGCTGAGGGAGGCGCAGATTATGTGGGCAATACCAACTCATGTGCCACATCGGTCTGATTGTCATTAATCTGATTCCGGATGGCGAGAAAATCAGGAATTTTAGGGAAGCGCCCTCGCATAGCGCGTGAGATGCTTGCGCGAGAGGACGAAACACCACTGCCAGGATCTCGCTATCGATGTTTCATTTTTTTTATCGCTTTTCAGTTTTCTTTTCAGATTTTTAGTGAAATACTTTTTGTGGCTCTGGATCTGTTCGTCCAGGTTTTTTTTCATGATGTGGGTCCTCGACGATCCGCAGAGACTTTTAAGGATGTTTGTTGCTCCTGGAGCGTTCCGAATTTGCAATATCGCTATTGCGTTCCGTTACTATGGGTTTTCCGGGCTCTTTCATTCCAGAGGTTGTAGGACTGACCTTCGAAATATGAGTTCCAGGAGCCAAAACCTCAGACAATCCTTTCAAATTTTTCTTCGAGCTTCGTTTTCCGTGTATTTTCCGGTGAAGTTTAATTTTAACTGCTTTTTCCGTAATCGGGATTAGCCTGCTTGGGCCTGTTTGAAGGAAACGTGATTCGCCATCCGTGCTCGCCTGTTCGCGTTCATTGGCTTTCCGGGTAGCCCGAGTCATGCCGAGTTCCACTACAATGTCACTGCAATATCCATTGAGCCATTTGTCGTCGGGTAGAATGGCCTCGGGCATGACTGTGTCTTCATCATGCTTTACATGAAATGTGTTATACTTCGATTTTTTTTCATTGATACATGCCAGTCTATTCTTAATTGTTTGAATTAATCTTTCTACCAAACCATTAGCACGATGGTCATTAACTGGAGCTTCGAGGATTTGAATATTAATTCGAGTATAAAAAGTCGTATTTGATTTCCAACGAAACATTTTGCTCAATCCAGTCGGATATAGTGCGGAATTTCATGATTTTCGATGTACATGTACAACAATTTCAAAACATTTGGTCCATTAGCTTTTTCATATATATATATATATATATATATATATATATATATATATATATATATATATATATATATGCCGTAGGATATTTAGAAAAGCGGTCAATAGCAGCCAAGAAACAGACTTCATTGTCCTTTTCTCAAAAATAGGACCTCCAAAATCAATTTGTATTTCCTGATTCGGTTGAACATGTGGTATATGAGGTCGAAATTTCTTAGCAGGAATTACAGGTTTTAGATTCTTACCAATTGTAGTGCAAGGTTTTCACTCTGTCACTTTGACCATGAGCTCGCGATTCATATTGGGCAACCAGCAAGGTGTGGCCATACAGAGCATCCCCCAAATACCGGGTTGACTCGCGTAAATGTCGTCGATCAGGGTTTCGTGGAGGACGTTTGGGATTCATTAATGCACACGCAGCCGGAGCGAACGTGGAGGTCTCTCATATATGAGTGGATGTAAAGGTTAAGGGTTTTTAGGCGGCTTTCGTTATTTGTGAGGATACAATCACGAACCTCTTTTAAAACAACGTCTTTGCTGGTCAGGGAAGCAATCATGGATTTACTAAATGTTTTGTTTATAATGTGACCGAGTGGTCGAATTTGGGGGCTAGGTGATAGGAGAGTACTAAAATTAGAGGACGGGGCTGGGGATGGTGGAGTCAACGTTCGGGAAGGACTTGCGGCGCGAGTGTTTTTGGGGAGTTAGCTGGTTGATCAGCGGCGCAAGGTTGGCCGAATACGTAGAGGGTTGATTCGCGGTGCATAAGGAGTCAGTGAAGCGAACTCTAGTGATGCGCTTTTTAGAAGGCATATTGTATTTTTCTTGGTTAAAATGTTTAATGTCTAAATTTCAGTTGATTTGAGAAGAATTATTTAAAGAAGTAGGTAACTGATTTTTGAGTGATTTGAGGCAAAAAGCACTGATGCTATTTCTGGGTGGTGACTTTTAGAAATGTTTGTGGAATTTCTTCTAATTGCCGGGAAATTAGACTTAGTAAATTGAGTCTCGCGCTTTGCGAGGTACATATTATTCCAATTTTGGAAAGATCGTTTACATTGATTTGTCTTTTGCTGAGAATTGAAGTGTTAATTGGTAATTGCGGCTTGGGTTGTGCATATTTTAAATTGTTGAATTTACAGCTAGTTTTTTTAATTGGGTTTCGGGGCGCGGGGTATAAATAAGGATCATGTTTGTGTACGCGGGTAGCGTGTGTGCTAATAAAAATTATTGCAGAAATTGTAGCCTCAATTTTAGATGTGATTTGATGTGCGGGATCATATGCTTGTATTAAGTTGCTCAAATGAGGTGCGGGATTAGTAGGTTTTAAAATGATTAAATTCACTGAAGCAGATATAAGTTTTAAATTTGCCACAACAAATTCCTCATCAGAAGCAGAAATTTTTTTAGTTTTTTTTATTTGGGTGCCGGGAAATGTAATCCACAAGTCCAATTTCCGCCCCAAGCAAATGTTCAAAATCATATTGAAAAAGAAGTAGCCTATCAATCCAACGAGTTAAGGGGCTTTTGTAAAATTTATTGGATCAAATTTCTTTCAGTATAGGTACAAGAGCTCTGTGATCTGTAATTACTGTAAAATGTTTTCCATAAAGATAATTTTAAAATATTTGATAGACCAAACTACCCCAAGATGTTGGAGCTCAATAACACTATAGCGTTCTTCACTGTAATTTAAAATATTAATCTAGATTGAGATGTAAACGCAATTGGTTTCAAACCATCAACTATTAATTGTTCAAGTGCTGCCCCAAGACCGGAACGGGGTACGTGGCATTTTACGCGCGTCTTGATTTGCGGGTTGTAATGGCTATTTTTCTCGGCTTTTGCGATGCGGTTCTTTATTTCAATAAAACAGTTTTCATGAACCTCAGTCTTGATAAATTTTGATGACGTTCTTAACAAAGACCGGAGGGGATGGGTAAATTGAGCTTAATTTGGTGTAATTTTACTGATTTAGTGAACAGAACCCAATAAAGAACGAGGTTTCTTTACGGTCTTTGGTGCCTCAAAGGTCAAATTTGCGGAAGTCTTGCTCTCGATAGGTGAGGTACCTGTTTGTCAAATGTGGTAACCGAGCCAATATATTTCTAGTTTAGAGAAATAGCATTTTGGAAGATTGTTTCTAAGATTTTTGTGATCTAATATCTAATCTTTTGAGAAAATTCAAAACATACTGTTTATATTCGTCCTCCGATCCTTTACTTACAATCAAAGTATTGTCGAGGAAACAATGAGTATTTTTCAAATCAATGAGGGTACAATCTAGAGCTTTTTGAAACTCTGCCGGCATATCTGTTAGGCCAAAAAGTCCTGTTTGAAATCTGTATGTGCCTGTCATGTCGCCGCTTATTATATTAAAATTAAAATTATATGCTGTGTTAGGATCTATATTTAATTGGCTATACGCGTACTTCAAATCCAATGTAGAAAAAATGTTGTGTTCTGCGGTGCAGGAGCAGTAATTTTTTGAGAAGTAGATTCGATAAGCGTATCAATATTAGGCAATTGATATTTGTTTTTATGAACAACTTTATTAAGTATTTTGGAATCCAAAGCAAGTTTAATTGTTTGATCTTTTTTTTGGTGACTACAATGGGAGATATAAAATAATTGTCGGAGCAATTGGAGAGTTTTATATGTATTTTTCGTCTAATAATTTTTTGAGTTCTTTGTTGAGTTTATCTTGAAAGTCTATAGGTGTGATTCTACCCTTTTGAAGTCGAGGTTGAAAATATTCGTGAAAATTAGATATAGCCACATGATTTTTTGATCTTGCGATACGCGATATCAAATTAGGAAAAGTTTTTGCATTTTGCTCTTTGAATTCTGACGATGAAGAAATGCTGTTGACTTGATTACCTTGAGATGAAGAAGAATGCGTTACAGCTACGCCCAGTTGATCAAACAAATCTCTACCAATTAGAGATTTTAAACTGTTCGCGACGACGTTGAATGTTGCCGAGTTTAATGTCCAGCCGCTGCTTGTAACGGGAGAATTTATCTTTCCATCAACATGAATCGGTTCGATTGAGAATGATCTAAGTTGTGGGCTGACCTTCTCGTGAATCCAGATGGTATATGGACTTCTCTTTACTACTTGTAACGCGAGTGATTGATTGAATATACTGCACGCGCTCTCGGAGTCCACAAGAAGAGAAGTTGAACTGTTACCAATTTTGATAGGCATTTTGAGGGGTTCAATCTTTTTTATGTCATTCTCGATAGCTTTAACCATATTATCTTCCCCACTACTGTAGTCAGATCCGTAGAATTTAGTCAACCAAAAATATGTACTGAATCTTCCGGGTGCGACTCTTCATTCACTGTGTTCACAGTTCTCTTCTTGGGATTTTGGGGATTCGATTTCTTTTGCTTTCTGCAGACTTTAGCAAAGTGGTTCATTAACCCGCAGGTTTTACAGGTTTTGCCCTTCGCGAAGCATTTATCACGATGATTGGGTAACCAGTTCCCATCACAATTTGAGCAATATAGTGGAGGTCGTTTGTTCGGCTTCTGGAAATTGTTTGAGAATGACCAATTTGATGATCAGGGGTTGCTCGGAAACTGAATTGCATTCACGCTGATTGGCATGAGTCTTTTGTTATGCTGTTGAATTTGATGATAGTTTCGCATCCCAACTTCCATATTGATGGCCAGTTCTAATGCTTGACGCGGCTCCACTGTTTATTTTAGAGGTACCTTTTGATTCTGCGGATCAATCAGGTGGGTGATGAATACATCACGTATCCGTTTCTTCTTCTTTATTTTCAAAGTTGCAATTTTCGGCTAATTTTTCTTAACTTACCATAGAAATGTTCAACAGCTCCACCTCGAAGTTGTTTTGTTATTAGAAAGTCGTGACGATCAAAAGTGATGTTTCGAGGGCGATTGAAAGCGGCTTCCACAATCTTCCAAAACTCAGCAGTGGACAGTGTATCGATCATGATATGTGGGTTTTTACAGTTCAGAATTCGACATCCTTCCAACCCGATGCTCAAGAAAAGAAGTGAGACTGTTTCACGATCCGACAGTGGCTGTCGTACTCTAGTTTATTAGAGTAATGTTTCGCGGTGCGGGTGTTCGTAGAAATTATTACTTAGTGATTCGCGATTCGAAATCCTGATTGAGTTTGTTCGCGTTTACTTGCGGAGCGAAATTCAAGAAGAATAAAGATGAAATTATTTTGAATAGCAAATTAATGAGAATGAAGATTAAGGAAATATGAAGCACTTGTAAACAACGTGAATGCGTGATCAGACATGTCTGATCACGGGGCAGGAAACCAAGCAGAAAGTTAACAACAGATCACAAGACGCGAACTGAACAAAATATGAAGGGCAAATAAATGAACTAAATTTAGGGCACCATATAAGATATACTGCATAAAGCAAATTAATGAATAAAGATACATCAGGTATCACATACCCCTTGCATCGAGAAAGTAAATTGTAAAGTACAATTTTCGAATGTATAAATAATAACAATATTTACAAATTAAAACGAGGTCCCCGGTTAAATAAATACTAACCATATATTTGCTGGTTATCATAGCTAAAAATAGCTTATTAATAAATTATGAAAAAATTTGCGGTTTGAAGTACAATTTAAATATCCCACTCATCGTTATCAGATTGTTGTTCTTCCTCTTCGAGTGCCGTCATTGATTGTACGAGTGTGGGTGTAGCTATCTCTATAAAGGTGTATTACGTGGGGCGGGTGGTGACACGTGACCAATAAGAGGAGAGATATTCTGCTCTTCCGGTTGGCTTTCGGCGATTCGTTGTACCGACTCTACAATCGAATCGGGTGGGGGTTGGAAACTTTCCACATCTCCCGCTCGGCAGAATGGTAGAGCTGGGTGGAGAGCTTTCAAATCCATAATATGATGGACTGCGCCTGTTACGATCTGATGTGCGTGTCTGTTGTGCCGCCGGGACCGGTGCAGTATATGAAGACGACGCGGAATGTTCGCTATGCGAAGTTGTCATAGTTGCCGGTTGTTGATTCCGCATAGCAAGGTAGTTTGAAACTTTCGGAATTCGTCCCCGCATCGCGCGCGAAATATTGGATTTGGACGACGATAACCCGCTGC
This sequence comes from Convolutriloba macropyga, assembly GCF_964194025.1. Classification (NCBI taxonomy): domain Eukaryota; kingdom Metazoa; phylum Xenacoelomorpha; order Acoela; family Convolutidae; genus Convolutriloba; species Convolutriloba macropyga. The sequence goes on from NC_134477.1 coordinate 10,663,569, forward strand.
CCGGTTCTCTTTTCCTGTGTTTCATTTTCTTATCCCCTTTCTGCTTACGAGTAATTTCCTTGATGTGGCTGTGGACAAATTCTTCTACAATTTTCTAACCAGAACGAGGCCCTCTATGGTCTGCATAAGCCTTTAGGGGAGTTTGTCGCTCCAACTTGGTGCCGAATTTCGCAATATCGCTATTGCCTACTGTTACAATCGGCTTTGCGGTTTCCTTAAAGGTGGATGTTGTTGGGCTGACCTTTAAGATTTGCGAACCCGGCGCAAGTACTTCGTACAATCCTTCGATGTTCTTTCTGGAGCGTCTCTTGCCATGCACTTTCCATGCACGATTAAGTTCCACCGCACGTTCCTTCAGGGGAAAAAACTCTGATTGCTTTCGTCTTTAGGAAACGGGATTCTCCATCAGTACTTGCCCGTTCTCTCTCTTTTGCTTCATTCGTTGCCCGTGTTATGCCAATCTCCACCTCTATATCACTTCGATATCCATTCACCCACTTGTCATCGGAGAGATGTTCTTCCGGCATCACTGTGTACTCGTCTAAATAATGATTTATAATGTTTTTATATGTGAGATTTGACAATTTAGGCCTGGTTGCTATCACGTTTAGCGGGGTATTAGACTTTCTTCCAAAGTGTGCTTCGAAAGGCGAGGTCTTTGTTGTTCTTTGTTTACATATTCGCACTTGATGTGTTATTAACTTTAACGCTTGCTTTACATGAAAGGCGCGTGTAGGCAATTTCTCCTTTTTAATACATGCAAGTCAATTCTTAATTGTTTGAATCAGTCTTTCCACCAACCCAATAGCACGATGATCATTTACAGGGGCTTCAATTATGTCGATATTATTCTTACTACAGAAAGTCTTAACTTGATTGCCGAATAAACATTTGGCTTGGTCTAAATGGATAGATCTTCGAATTTCATGAGGTTCAATGTACATGTCCAAAAACTTTAAAACATTTGGTCCATTAGCTTTATCGTAGATATATGCAGTAGGGTAATTAGAAAAACGATCAATTGCTGCCAGAAAGTAAACTTCATTACCCTTTTCATCAAAAATTGGACCTCCAAAGTCAATTTGGATTTCTTGATTTGGCTCTACACATGGTATGTGAGGATTGAATTGTTTAGCGGGAATAATAGATTTAGGATTCTTACCGATCGCCGTGCAGGGTTTACACTCAGTGGCTTTGACGTTAAGTTCTTGGTGCATCTATGTACACCAGCAATGTGTGGCCATACAAATCATTCCCCAAGTGCCTGGGTGACTAGCGTGAATATCGTCGGTTAGCGCCTCGCGTAATACGTTAGGGACTGCCACTTTGTCGTCAATGCAGACGCACCCGGAACGCACGTGGAGGTCCCTCCAATAGAAATGGATATAAGGATTGAGAGCTTTTAGGCGGCGCTCATTGTTTGTCAAAATACAGTACCTGACCTCCTTTAGTACTGCATCCTTGCTTGTTAGAGAAGCAATTAACGACTCGTTGAAAATTTTCGATACTATGTAATCGAACGTCGGAACATGCGGACTCAGAGTTAGCGGAGTGCTTGCATTTGATGAAGGGGTCGGGGAGGTAGGCGTTACATCAAGTGGTGAACTTGCTTCGCGAGGGTTACTTGTAGTTTGAACTTGCTGATTCGCCGTGCGGGAGTTGCTTAGCGAGTTTGATCGCTGACTTGCGGGGCGAGTTGCGTTTCCACTTGTGGATTGGTGTTCCGCTGCGCGAGAGGACTCATTAAATCGAACGCGAAATATACGCTTCTTAGAAGGCATTTTATTTGTGATTTTATTGAGGTATTTTATTTCAGGCAATGAGTAGTTGAGATTTGAATTTTGAGAGTTAGGAATGTGCGACTGGAATGTAGGATAGCAAGAGGCAAAAAGCACTGATTTTATTTTTGGGTGATGACTTTTAGAGATATTTAAAGAATCTGATTTAATTGGCGGGATCTGTGATTGAAAGATTTGAGGCTTGCGCTGCGCGAATGCTACTTTATTCCTAATTTGGACGGATTGTTTACATTTGTTGGTATTTTGCTGGCCGAGAGAAGTGTAAATTGGACTTTGCGGCGCGTGTAGTGTATTTTTTAAATTGCTTAATTCACTAGTAGCATTTGAGGCTTGTTTTCGCGGTGCGAGTGAATTGCTAAAGACATGTTCGCTTACTCGAGTTGCGTGTGTGCGAATTGAATTTATTGATTTAGCACTTGCCTCAACTTTAGATGTGATTTGAAATGCGGGAGTATTTGCCTCAATGATAGGTGTGTTTTGCAATGCGAGATTGTGGTCTGTTAAAAACGATGTAAATGTGATGTTGAATGTGTGATATTTAACTCTAATGCGTTAATGGATTTAGAGATTAACTTTAGTTTTGCAACAATAAATTCTTCGTCGTATGCAAAAACTTTTTTAGCTTCTTGGGACGGGTTTCGAGAAATATAATCAACCAAACCCATTTTTGCACCGGGGAGGTGTTCTATATCAAATTGAAAAGGAAGTAGGCGATCGACCCAGCGAGTCAATCTACTGTTGTATGACTTATTAGATCTGTTCTCTTTCATAATTGAGAGAAGTGCACGTAATCACTGTAAATTGTTTTCCGTACAGATAATTTTTAAAATAATCAATTGACCACACTACACCCAAAAATTCAAGTTCATTTACACTATAACGTTCCTCACAAGAATTTAAAAACCGGGAAGCAAATGCGATTGGTTTCCACCCATCTACTGTTACTTGTTCAAGAGCTGCACCGAGGCCGGAACGAGACGCATCACATTTTACGCGTGTTGCGAGTTGCGGGTTGTAGTTGCTTTTTGCGGTTGCGTTCGCAATGCGATTCTTAATTTCTGTAAAACAGTTCTCATGTTCCGCTGTCCAGAGGAATTTTGAAGACTTTTTCAGGAGTGGTCGGAGAAGATGTCTTATTTGAGCGAGATTAGGAATAAATTTTCCAATAAAATGAACTGATCCCAAAAAAGAACTGAGTTTCTTTAGAGTTTTTGGGGTCTCGAGTGCCAAGATCGCAGCTGTTTTACTTTCGAGGGGCGAGATACCCGATTGTGAGATATGGTATCCAAGCCAATCAATTTCTAATTTTCCAAAATGGCATTTGGGAAGGTTTATTTCTAAGATTTTCTTCATCTAATTGTTGGAGACATTTTATGACATAGTTTTTGTGTTCATTCAAAGATCTTTTACTAACTATCAGAAGATCATCCAAAAAACAATATGTATTTTGTAAGCCAATCAGAGTGTAATCCATAGCTTTTTGGAAGTCAGCTGGCATATTAGTAAGTCCGTAAAATCCTGTTTGAAATCGATAGGTACCAGTCATATCACCGCTAATGATATTGAAATTACAGTGATTAGCTGTGTTGGCATCCAAATTTAACTGACTGTACGCGTATTTTAAATCAATTGTAGAAAAATACGTTGTGTTTTAGGGTGCGGGTGCCCTTATTTGTTGAGATATAGATTCAATTAACGTATCAATGTTCGGCGTCTGATATTTATCCTTGTGAATGGCTTTGTTTAATACTTTTGAATCCAGTGCAAGCTTTATTTTTTGGTCTTTCTTTACCGTAACCACAATAAGTGATAGAAAATATTTATCAGGGCAACTTGAAAGTTTTATGATGTGTTTTTCGGCTAGCAATTTTTTAAGTTCAGTATTAACTTTGTCTTGAAGATTAATAGGAATACGTCTACCTTTTTGATGTCTAGATTGAAAATCTTTGTGAAATTTAGATTTTGCTACATGACTTTTCGATCGTCCAATACGTGATACCAAATCAGGAAAAGTTTTGGCTATCTGTTCTTTAAATTCGGGAGATGCAATTTTGTTGACACGGTTACCTTTTAAAAATGCAGATTGAGTTACTGCAAGTCCAAGTTGTTCAAACAAATAACGGCCTATTAAAGACTTTAAATCATCAGCTACAACTGTGAAGGTGGCTGAATCACATACCCATCCTTTGCTTGTTATTGGGGCTTAAATCTTTCCTTCAACGTCCATGGGTTCGTTTTAGAAAGTTCGCAGTTGTGGGGGCACCGTTTCATCGATCCAGAATGCACGAGGGCTGCTTTGTACCAGCTGCGACGCGAGTGAGCGGTTGAGTATCCTACACGCGCTCCCGGAGTCCACGAGTAGTGTAGTGTTGATATTACCAATCTTGAGAGGCATGTTGAGTGGTTCAACTTTCTCTACGGCAGTCTCGATCATCGCGACTGTATTGTCTTCCTCTCCACTGCTGTAATCCGATTCGGAGAGTTTAGCTGGTTGGAGAAAATTCACAGAACCCTCTGGGTGTGGTTCTTCTTCTACGACACGTACCGTCTTTTTCTTGGAATCCTGTGGCTTTGTATTCATGTTCTTTTGTTTGCGGCAGACCTTTGCAAAGTGGTTTAAGAGCCCACAATTATTGCACGTTTTCCCCTTCGCAATGCATTTTGCACGGTGATTTGGGAGCCAAGTACCACCGCAATTCGAACAGTAAAGTGTCGAACGATTGTTTTGTTTCGAGGCGTAATTCATATTCTGCCAATACGGTCTTCGTGGATTATTATTGAATTGGACTGCGTTAACATTTGCAAGAACAACGATCTTGTTGTGCTGCTGTATCTGATGTTGATTCCGCATCCCGAGTTCCATTTTGATTGCTAGCTCTAAAGCCTGCCGCGGTTCAACGGTTTGTTTTAGAAGCTCTTTTTGTATTTCAGGATCTATCAGATTAGTGATGAAGACATCTCGTATCAGGGTCTCTTCTTTATTCTCAAAGTCGCAATTCTCAGCCAATTCCTTCAGTTTAACGTAGAGCTGTTCTACGGTTTCTCCCCAAAGTTGTTGTGTAATCAGGAAGACATGACGATTGAAAGTTATGTTACGTGGACGGATGAATGCTTCCTCCACGATCTTCCAAAAGTCAACAGTAGTGAGAGTGTCGATCAGGATGTGCGGGTTCTTACAATTGAGAATGCAGCGGCCTTCTATCCCTATGCTTAAGTAGAGTAGGGAAACTGTTTTGCGATCTGCCAACGACCACGGTTTATCGCCACACATGATACCCACTGCAATGAGTCGTTGGCATTTGTTTTGCCAGTTCATCTTTTGTTGCGCATTGCATGCGTTCCTCTCCCTCAATGATTGTGCGGAGGCACTCACTATTGTCTCTTCGTAAATAGGCTCGAGGGGAAGTTCTACCATCTCAGGTTTAGGCCCGAGTAGCGTATCAAGGATGATATTTTCTTTGGCCAGCAGTGCCAATTTGTACTGTACTCTCCATTTCTCCCAGCGAAGAGGAGGATCGGGTGTACGTTTGTCCCAAAAGGGGTCAATTCCAAGGGGTGTTCGTTTGGTTGCTGACTGCGCCATGTCGTATTCTATTTATTAGAGTAGTGATTCGCGGTGCGGGTGTGCGTAGAAATTATTACTTAGTGATTCGCGATGCGAAATCCTGATTCAGTTTGTTCGCGTTTACTCGCGGAGCGAAATTCAAGAAGAGAAATGATGAACTGATTTTGAATTGCAAATTAATGAGAATTAAGATTAAGGAAATATGAAGCACTTGTAAACAACGTGAATGCGTGATCAGACATGTCTGATCACGGGGCGGGATACCAAGCAGAATGTTAACAACAGATCACAAGACGCGAACTGAACAAAATATGAAAGGCAAATAAATGAACTAAATTTAGGGCACCATATAAGATATACTGCGTCAAACAAATTAATGAATAAAGATACATCAGGTATCACAGTGGCCAAGGCTTATCTCTACACATAATGCTGATTTTGGTTAGATGTTGGCACTTGTTTAACCAATTAATCTTTTGCTGAGCGTTGCGGGCATTTCTTTCTCTTTCCGATTGTGCCGATGAACCCATTACCGTTTCCTCATATATAGGTTTCAAGGGAAGATCCATCATCTCAGGTTTTGGCCCAAGTAATGTGTCGAGAATTTTGTTCTCCTTTGCAAGCAGTGCCAATATGTTTTTCACTCTCCATTTCTCCCAGCGAAGTGGGGGATCAGGTGTGGGCTTGCCCCAAAAAGTGTGTATCCCGAGTGGTGTGTTCTTGTTTGCTGGCTGCGCCATGTCGTACACCTGTAGGATTTTGGTGTTTACTTGCGGTGCAAGTTCACTTACAATTTCAGAATTTGTGATTGGCGAAATCCAATCTGATTGGTTTTATGCTAACTTTCGGAGCGAGATCGTCAAGAGAGAGATAGAACTAAAATTGAATTATGAAAAAGAAAGTTATGAATTCAAGTGCTTGTAAGCAGACATGTCTGATCACGAAGCAGGAAACCAAGAAAGGAAGCAACTGAATAACTCAAAACAAGGGAATGAACAAACATAAAGTGATAATGAAGGTTAAATAAAATTGAATTAAATAAATACATCATATGGAATTCTACTGCATCAAATAAATTAAAAAAATGTATAATGTCCACGGGTATCACAGGGATAATAATTGAACAGTTATCGCCATTCTGGCATTCTCATAAATTTTTTGCGGTGAGAACAGTTTCATGAAGAATACCTATAAAATGAATAAAAAACAACTGAAGAAATAAATAAAATTCAATTTTGGAGTCAGATGAGTTAAATTACAGCTGAGACACAGTTGTGAAACTAAACTAACCGATGATTTTTGAAGATTTTGAAGCTATTCAGGTTGAAATTCATCCTTTTTGTGAATTCTAGTACAGCTGTCAAATCAGAATGGTTGTGTCAAGGCAGTCATGATAAGTGTGATGTTGCTTACTTCCCAATGTTCCCAATGTTGTTCCCTGCGTTTGTTTGGTTGATTCTCAAACATTGAAAACGCCTGTTCCTAAAATCTTTCAACTAAATTTTTTTCGAAGCTATTTCAATTTATGAAGGACTATATTTCTCCCAGGGCTTTTAATGGATTGGTTGAGGGAGAATGTTAACTACAATCACACTAAACGTGAAATTTAATTGAAATTTGGCAAAAAAAATGTGTAATTTTATTAACATATTTTTCAAAAATCTGCTTACATTAAAGCTGTAAATATCAAAGGCATGGACAATAATTACCTAAAGCATGATTAATTACCTTAATTATTGCTTAAAATTTATAAAATTACTTATGTTGAGAGCGTGCAACTTGCTTACAACTTTCCTTAGGTGTTTTCAAAATTTCTTTGTTGTGAACTCAGCTAACGGTTTCTCGCTTATATATATCTCAATATCCAACGAAAAAATTTAAGACAAGTGTTGTTTGCAAATGGCAATCAAGAAAACATGTATAAAGGTTGTTTTTGAATTCGAATTCCACTTACAAATTAATACAGTTTTTCTCGCAAAATGTAGGGTTACATGAAGCGTAATTAGAGCTTGTATTGAATATTACCATATGGCTGTTATTGCCATCGAGAATTCATTAAACTCGGCAACGGAGCCCTGTCGTTGAAAAAAGTCGACAGCGCTGTAGCAACCATGTGCTAATCATTTCAATAAATTCTGGTTACCCCAGTTGAATAACTTACAAAACTATTAATTTATTGTTCCGACCCCCACTTTAGTGGGGAGGAGGAACTATATAATCAACTGGATTTTTTTTTGTTCAGTCAATTTTAGCCGATCGATATATTCATCGTAGAGAATTGTGAGTGGTATCATTGAACAGCCCGTCCAGCGTAGAATATGAAATTAAAAAGATTTTTTCGAGTTTCGTTTTTTACAGGGAGTTATTGAGGTTTAAATTTTGTGAACATTCGACTGTTTTTGTTCACATTTTCAGTAATTTTTGCTAAAATTTGGCTCAATTTCGCTGATATAATTCAAAATAAGTTAACATTTTGAACGGCAGAGTGTTGTTGTTACTGTTGCAGATAGAAGAGCTTTGCTGATTTGTTTGATTGAAGTTTTTTTTGGCTAAAATTTTTGATAACATATTAAAAATTCAAATTTTTTTCATCAGAAATGGTACAAAATATGCTTTTTTAGTCCACTTTGATAAAGTATGCCAGACTGAGTGACCTAGAAATCTTAAAACAGACTCTTTAACCTCAAACAGAGCAATAGTTGCAATTAGGTGCCGTATAAAAGTCTTCTGAAGTTAAAACTTTGCCGTTTTCTGCAGGTTTAACTCGATAATTATGCAAAATGCATACCTTTTTTTTTAAAATTTGAAGAATTCCACGCAACAATTGTTCTAATTCGCAAACACTTGGAACACTTGGTCGGTTTGCTGTGCGCGCGACAAAATCAGGGAGAGGTTCGACAACATCATGAAATCTTAGAATCAGAGGCTTTTTGGTTTTTTTAATGCTAGCTTTTTTCACAATATTTTGCTTTTGTTTTTTGACAACCTTTTTTACGGCTCCAATAATGACAGCTCCAATTTAGGTAAAATTGAGGCCGAATGTAGATAGAGTTTATTTTCAGGGAACCAAAGGGTTTTTACGGCTTTGAAAAAGAGAACTTAGTAAATTTTAACTGAATTCTTGTCTTTTGCCTTCAATTTTTATTGTTTAGGTAGTCTGATTTTTAAGTTTAACCACTCATAGATCTATATTTCTTCCTCACGAGGTGCAAATGAACCTTTTCTATTCATTCTGTTGTTACCTAATGTCTCTTTTATAATAGAATGTATTTGTTTTAAGAAAAATTGCGTGATTTTTTGAACTTGTCAATTTTTTATATTATTTTAGTCAACATTTTGTTGATTCTCATTAAGTACAGGTCAACATTTCCTCCGTATAGAATACAAACTGATTTTGTGGCCGATTGTTTTAACAAAAGGTTTTCTTGCTTTTGATACTATGAGTTTTCATACAAAATTTTCCGATATTTGTGCATAATTTCCCATTTTTGCTGTTCTTTTTGTGTCTTTTGTAAATTGTAAAATTATTTAACAATCCAACTGAAAAAACATTACAACATTTGAAATTGAACATATTTTTTGTTTTCATAACGTATGGTTTGAAGGGCTGCGACATCGTTCTTTTGCAGAAATTGGTAGAGCTTTTTATTTTTGCCCTTTATTTGTTGTTAATTTTTGATGTCATATGCCAATTATTGTGTAATTAAAGGTCTCAGTGGCCAACTATAGATAAGCAAATGAACTTAACTGATATCGGTAAATAGCTAACGGTTGTTTAGAGCTCTTTTTAATGTTTTGTTGAATCAAAAATTGTTTTTCTTTTGTTTAGACGTTTTAAATGATGTCTTCAGGGCTTAGACAATTTGTTTTAGATGAATTTTGTGAAGTTTAAGTACTTTTCAGTTTTTGTGGTTCTTGTTTTGACATTTTGTCATTGTGGTTTTGCAAAAAGATGTTACTATGGTCAAAGGAGACACAAATGAAGTTGTTGTATTCTCAAGGTTAATATCTTATGAATATAATGGCTTCCAAACTGTGGTTTCGTAAAGTTGTTTGTGAAACTTATTAGTTCAGCTTGTATTTAATGTTTTTTTATAGTCTTTTGATTTAGACTAAATAATTACAGTCGCAATTAATTTTCCGAGTAGTTGCAAGACAAACTGTCAACTCTTTTATTGGAGAGATTTTGTTGGCTATAAATTTTGAAAATACTTGTTTTTAATTAAAAAAAATAGAACTTTGAGATCTGCCAATTTATTTCTGTTAAGTTGTAGCTAAGCATCTCTATATACAATTCACATCATTTAACTATTGGCATTAAAATTGCACTTCATGACGGTTTTATTTTCCTCAAATGACCTTTTTTTTGGGACAACCAGTTTTCATAAAACCAATTTTCGTGCTTTTTGCATATTTGCCCCTTTTTTGTAGGTTTTTGTTCTCTTTTCACAATATCACAATAATGGGCGTCATTTGATATACAAATTTTTTTATATCCAAAAAATGCAAACGAAGATTTTGATTGTTTTTAGTGATCAGCTTATTTTTCAATTGATTGGGGGGACATCGTTTTCGTGCATAATTTTTTGTGCAAATTTTTAGTTTTTGCCTTTAAATGTCGTTTTTTTCTAGTCGTATGACATATCCTATATAATGAAAGGCCTCATTTGCTCTCTTTTGAGGCATAAAAGACTCTCTCATTGATTTCATTTGATGTGTAATGTTTCTAATCAGTTCGAGTTTAATTCTTTTTTTAAAGAAAAGCAATGTTTTAATAAACTTTGCCCCTTTAACTCATTTGTAGTCGACTTGTTGCCAAGTTGCGTTGAGGAAAAGTCCAATATTTTGTTCAAAAAAAGAGCCGGTTAATCTGCTGAGTATAAGTTTTATATGATGCCATTTTGATTTGGTCATTATTGGTTTTCAAAAAATGCACAAGGAGTTTTTGTCGTAATTAATATTTGTAACTATTTGATTTTTTTGCCGTCTTTTCTGGTAGTCATATTATGGTTGCAACAGGTCTCATAGGCCCTCTAGAGTAGATTGTTTTATTCTTTTAGTAGTTTGTTGAAATATATGTTGATATGTTATTTTTTTATCTCTTCCTCGTTTGGTAGACAATTAAGTGAAAAATGTAGATGAGCGGCGTCGGAACTTAATGTGCAAACGCACATAATCGAGCCGCCTTGTTAGATTAAGTTTCCAGCCACTGGTTCCGCGACACTCTCCAAATACAAATTTTTCCGAGAAAAAAGTAGCGGAAAAACAGTAGTCTTATCCAAACGCAGAATTTCACCACTGTTTCACTTTTTGAAGTATTCATTATGGTAGCTAACACGTCATTCCATTGATGAAAGCAAGCCAGTCTTTTTTTATCTCAGAGTTGACTAGAAATACAATCGAGTTCTAATAAAGCACTCCGTATTTCGCACTCTTTCAGATTTTCTAAATATTCCTGGGTCACTGACAAGTTGTTTCATCCGTAGCTTACGCAAAAGTTGTTATTTTAACTAGAGGTGATTCAATATCAAGTTGCAACAGTTACTCTCAAAAAAGCGCGGCTCGCATTTGCCGTTTCAAAAAACGTTCAGAGTCAGAAGTCACGTGAATTCTTAGCCACTAAACGGAAACGTTAGTTGCTACAAAACCTGAGCTCTTTAATGGTGCTGAAAAATTGAAAACAAAATGATCTATTTTAAATTTTCATCTATTCAAGTTCCGATCGAGTCGCAATTTATTCTCCCCCCGAATTGAAAAGAACCGTTCAAATTTTGCGGATAAAATTGATGTTAGAAAGAAAAACTGTATTGTTATATGTTTTTATTTGTGATGTTATGAAACTATGTGTTATGAGCCTGTAGCCTTTGTTCTGGCAGGCGCTGTCATGATTTTCGGAATTTTGGGCAATTTAAATAACGCCTGGTCTGTTGAAAAATCTCACGGAGGGCTCTGGATGTTTTGTCCGGATCCAGCTTATCCAGTGTACACTGTTGTTAAAGATATGCCAAAAGACAAAGATGCTTATGAAAATGGAGACTGTCAAAAATACACAAAATTGGTGGCTGAAAAATATTACCAGCAGGTCTGGGTGGAAATAGTGGCTGCTAGGGTTCTGCTTCTGTCTGGAATTATTATTGGGGTGCCTATTATAATAGCGATTGCGTTCCAGATGTATTATAGAGTGGCTTTCTGGGCGACCGCTGTCATGGTTGTCATTCAACTAGGTTTGGGTGTTGTAACATTGTGTTAACAATTTTATGTTTGCTGAAGGATAGGAGTTTCAACAGAACGTAGAACATTTTAGGGGAAAAAAAACCTTAAAATTAAAGAGCATAACCGGTAGGTTAAATATTTACATACGATAAATATCAAATTGCAAATCACCCTGGGTTATTTATTATAAATTAAATGTAATAATCACGCTGAGGCTGGTCGTATTTGCTTCGCTAGATATCAGAAACAAAATCTAGAAGAACCAATATATCTATTGTAACGTATTTTTTATCAAATTGATCAAAAACTAAAAATTCAATGCGTGTTTGAAGTTATGTCAAGAGACCCCAGGGTACAATTTCATCGGTCACTAATACTTCGAGGCAGAGTGCTTTGTTTGAAAGTTTGAACTTAGACTTAAAAAAGTAAAAGGCTCAATTTTTCCCTTAACGTAGTGTCCTAATTTAGGCCAATAAGTTTTAGGGCAAAACGCTAAACTTAGTTAGAATTGTTTTTTTTGATACTTGAATTAAAGCTATAAAAACTGGCTGCTTCCGAGACGGAGACGTTTGGCTTATTTCAAATCCTTCATTTTTAAGAAGGAATTTTTTAAGCTTCAAAAACGTACTCTTGAATTCAAATTCAAATGAAATTCAACACTTTTGGATTTCTTAACACGTTAGAACAAAATCTTATTCCCCTGGGGCACAAAAACACCCTCGCCAGGGCACTCAGTCTCTGGAGCAACTAAAATTTTGTTCCAACATACACTTAGAATTCAACTCTTCGACTCGTGAGAGCTACTTATTCGCGTCTAAAAGGTTTTTTAGTATTAGAAAAAAAAGAATCTGTTCTGTTTTGGCCCTCCAGCTTAGTGCGCATAAATTTTTTATGAACCCCAGGCGCACGTGCTATTTTCTTACATAGTAACGTGCTATATAACAACCTATAATTTGTTACTGGGGGGTCATAAAAACACTGGGGGGGGGGAACAGAATAGATCCGAAAAAAGTTACTCCTCTTTTCCCCTTTTCTTCTTGATATAAGATGTTTTGTTCTTAGATTCTGCTGAAAAATTTTTGTTTGACAAATTTTCAGAATTTCCTAGAAATCAGACATCCGTTACTAAGCGAACATTTAAATCCCAGTTGTTTTGACGACTTATGGGCTGTTTATTCGTAGCAGTTGAAGTCTGCGGTAACAAATATCGCTAATTGATATGTGCGAAAACCTTACTATTTTGAAAACATCAAACCTAAGAAGTTGTCATTCCTCAGAAGATGTAATGAACGACTTTCGGAAACCTGGATCGTGTCTCATATGATTGCTTATGAAAACAATATCCGATTTTTGATCGGAATCTTACCTAGTTTTGAAAACTTTAAAAAATCATTTTACGGGTTTTTTCTCTTTGTGCCGGAAGAAGAGAACAATGTCCGGATCATTTTTAATTTGTTATCCTTGGGACACACGTTGATTACTTGTACTTTCCGGCTTTCTTTGGGAACAAAGTTGTTGTTCAAAATTTTTAACCAGATTTTCCAGGTGATGTCTGAGGTGTCATTTAACGTTCCTAACACCAGCAACTTGCACTTTTTAACCTCTCCCGAATTTCATTGTCACTCAATTGAATGCTAATGCTTATTCTATTTGCAAAAACCTCTGGAATTTTAACATCTCACGATGGAAATTTTGGCTTTTTTAAACCTGCTCTTACGTGTATTAAATCTGTGACGAAACTGCATCGGTTATAGAGTTCTAACATTGACCGTTCTTGTCTTTGAAACCAAATACGATACTCGAATTTTGATTTTTAGTCTAATTGAACGTTCTTGAAATAAAAACAAAAGTTTACTACCAAATCAAGAAAGACAACAGGGTCAGTTCCGCTTGCATGGTAGGTGTTTCAGGATTTAATCTTCAACAAAAATGCGCCGAAAGGGTAATGCGCCATGTTATAACTAAGTAAGATCATATATGTGACAAAATTAACTTTAAATTAATGGGCTAGCCAAGTTTTTGTTTGGAGACCCTGGTCCAGAATAACAAACAACAACGATAACAAATCAATAAAAGATATTCAATGTCTTCGTTCTGAAACAAAGCAAATTTTTGGAAAGATTCGGTTCTGTTATGCCTAGGTAATGTTTGGTATGTTCGGTGAAAAACGCCAGAAATTGACTATTTTCTTTATTTAAGAAATTTAGTTTTCTCTTTATAATGTAGCCAAACGTTTTGTTAGCATTCTACTAACAAGAACTTCAAATGTGTTAAAAGAGAAAATTTTCATGAAACCTCGTCATAATTATTTGACAATTCTCTCTCGTTGGCTTTAGAAAACTGGATGGATGAATATATATATATATATATATATATATATATATATATATATATATATATATATATATATATATATATATATATATATATATATATATATATATGTAAGAGGTAACAAAAAAGCAGTTTCAAACTTTCGCAATTCAACTGTTTCTAAATCGAGTTTAGGCAAAAAGCGGTGAATCAGTTTACAGCTGTAGAGAGATAGAGGTGTGACCAGACAATAACTGTCAGCGCTACGTACAGTTAACTAAAGTTTACGGAAGTGTTGCAACATGTGATAGAAAGTTTACTGCATACGAATGAAATGGCAACTGAATTTGAGACCGAAGGGGTTAAGTTAACTAATTGAACAAATAGCCCGAATGGGTTGATAGTATATTAGTAAATGGAGATTATCAGTGTTTATAATAATACATGAGTCTTGGTTACCCTTTTGAGGTACTTCCGTACCACACTCCCCTCTCCTCAATATTTTCGACAATTAATTGTCGAAAATGTTGTTTAATTGGTCTATGTCATCGTGGTCTAGAGATGAAATGGGGCTTTGTTCCTCTTGTAGTCGTTGTGGCATTTCAAATGAGGCTGTACTGTAGTTGGAACGTGGACTGTCAGTTTGTGGTTCGTAAGTGTGACTTCTATCGTCGTCCGATAGTGAGCGTTCTATTGAGATATTTATCTCGTTGTTGTCGATCCTTGTCGATTCTTTTGATGGGAGGTAATGATGCGCGGAGTTGTATTCGAAGATGGGGTCTTCTGGCATCTGGTTGTAGTCATTGTCGGATTCTATAGTAATGGTTACTGGAATAGTATTGACTGGCTTTTTTTTTGATTTTTTTGGCCTCTTTCTCTTGCTAGGGCGTATTGTAGTGTCATAATTGGGTTGCGATCTTCTGATAATAAGTCTATTTGTATTTGTGGGAATCGCATGCCCTGAATGACTCTCTTTGTGTTTTAATGTTAATTGTTATTTTGATTTATGGATGTTGTGCTTCTGCTTTGTGTGTTTGTTCTTATTTGTGGTCTTTGTGTTGGTCTTGGGGGCATTTCCGCTTTGCACATTTTTGCGTAGTGACCTATCTTTTTGCATATTCTGCATATTTCATTCATTGCTGGGCAGATACTGAGGTGGCCTGGAATGAACTTATATCCACACTTCTAGCAATCTGGTATTGGACCTGATTTTGGTGTCTGTAGAATGCCCGTTCTTTCTTGTATGTTTTGTCTTTGTTTTGTGTTGTTGTGTCTTATATTTTGAACTTCTATTTGTCCTTGTGGGTTTGTGTCTAATAGCGATGTGCTTGCGTTGGCCATTTTTGTTGATTTTCTTGGCCTTTTTCTCTTGCTAGGGCGTATTATAGTGTCCCAATCGGGTTGCGATCTTCTGATAATAAGTCCATTTGTATTTGTGGGAATCGCATGCCCTGAATGACTCTCCTTGTGTTTTGTTGATAATTGTCATTTTGATTTGTGGATGTTGTGCTTCTGCTTTGTGTGTTTGTTCTTATTTGTGGTCTTTGTGTTGGTCTAGGGGGCATTTCTGCTTTGCACATTTTTGCGTAGTGACCTATTATTTTGCATATTCTGCATATTTCAGTCATTGCTGGGCAGATACTGAGGTGGCCTGGAATGAACTTATATCCACACTTCCAGCAATCCTGGTATTGGACCTGATTTTGGTGTCTGTAGAATGCCCGTTCTTTCTTGTATGTTTTGTCTTTGTTTTGTGTTGTTGTGTCTTATATATTGAACTTCTATTTGTCCTTGTGGGTTTGTGTCTAATAGCGATCTGCTTGCGTTGGCCATTTTTGTTGATTTTCTTGGCCTTTTTCTCTTGCTAGGGCGCATTATAGTGTCCCAATCGGGTTGCGATCTTCTGATAATAAGTCCATTTGTATTTGTGGGAATCGCATGCCCTGAATGACTCTCCTTGTGTTTTGTTGATAATTGTCATTTTGATTTGTGGATGTTGTGCTTCTGCTTTGTGTGTTTGTTCTTATTCGTGGTCTTTGTGTTTGTCTAGGGGGCATTTCTGCTTTGCACATTTTTGCGTAGTGACCTATTATTTTGCATATTCTGCATATTTCAGTCATTGCTGGGCAGATACTGAGGTGGCCTGGAATGAACTTATATCCACACTTCCAGCAATCTGGTATTGGACCTGATATTGGTGTCTTTAGAATGCCAGTTCTTTCTTGTATGTTTTGTCTTTGTTTTGTGTTGTTGTGTCTTATATATTGAACTTCTGTTTGTCCTTGTGTGTTTGTGTCTAATAGCGATCTGCTTGCGTTGGCCATTTTTGTTGATTTTCTTGGCTTCTTTCTCTTGCTAGAGCGTATTGTAGTGTCCCAATCGGGTTGCGATCTTCTGATAATAAGTCCATTTGTATTTGTGGGAATCGCATGCCCTGAATGACTCTCCTTGTGTTTTGTTGATAATTGTTATTTTGATTTGTGGATGTTGTGCTTCTGCTTTGTGTGTTTGTTCTTATTTGTGGTCTTTGTGTTGGTCTTGGGGGCATTTCTGCTTTGCACATTTTTGCGTAGTGATCTATTATTTTGCATATTCTGCATATTTCATTCATTGCTGGGCAGATACTGAGGTGGCCTGGAATGAACTTATATCCACATTTCCGGCAATCTGGTATTGAACCTGATTTTGGTGTCTGTAGAATGCCCGTTCTTTGTTGTATGTTTTGTCTTTGTTGTGTGTTGTTGTGTCTTATATATTGAAACTTCTGTTTAATTGCTCTCAAACGAAATTTGTAGCAATTATATTAGTCCTGTCGGTCTTTTTCTTTTTATGCGATTTTTCGCTTGACCAATTTTTCGTCTGACGCTTTTGACTTTTCGTCCTCAAAAACGGGATAAACATGTAGCGCCCAGCGGGCATTAAGTGCTCTTAGAGCCTTTTAGCTCTGTTTCAGCTCAAACAGTTTTGGAGTCTTATACTTATGGTGTGAACAGCGGTTCTTAGAGGTTGAAGACCCCCCCACCCCCCCCCCCACTGCTGACCCCCCACTATTGCCCCCCCACCGACCTGTTGCCCCCCACCCCCACCCGACTGTCGCCACCCCCATCGGCACCCCCGTGCACCCTCCCCCCACCCGTGGCTAGCTACTGACGAACAACCGCTAGCTAAAAACGCAAATTTATACTAATTTTCACAATTTTTTTCAAGATTTTTGAAAATTTTTGTCAGTTTTTTAAGTTTTTTCAGCCCTAGCAGCCCTAGGTGTCAAGGAATCCACTCTAGGATTTGATAATAGGTTATTGAATAGCTTCTAGTGGTAATAGAATGGTTTCAACATTTCAACACTGCGAATTTTTTGCATTTTTTTTGATAAATTTTGCAAATCTTTTCAATTTTTTTGAAAGTTTTTATCGTTTTTTAGGTTTATCCAGCCTCAAGAGCCAAGGAACTTCTTCGGGGGTTTAATAATAGGTTACTATGTAGTTTCTAGAAGGAATGGAATCATTTTCAAGATTTAAACATCACGAATTTCAGCATTTTTTTGATAAAAATTGCTATGTTTTTAAGATTTTTTGACATATATTTTCATTATTCAAGATTTTTCAGCCTCAGGGTTCAGACAACCTCCTGAAGGGTTTGATAATACGTTGCTGCATAGTTTCTAGTGGTAATAGAATGTTTTTCAACATTTGAACATCACCATTTTTAGCAATTGTTGGATAAAACTTGAATTTTTTTTCAAATTTGTCATTATCTAAGTTCTTCCAGCCCCAGGAAACCTCGTATAGGCTTTGATAATAGGTTACTGAACAATTTTTATTGCGATAGAATAGTTTTGAACTTTTTAATATCACAAATTTTATCGATTTTTCAATAAAACTATGATTTTTTTCAAATTTTTTTTTTGAAATTTTTGTCATTTTATTTGCAGTTTTTGAGTTCTTTTTTGAGTTTAACGATTAATACTGGCCAACGAAGCTTTTAAAGTCTTGCAGATGGTTACATGACAAAAATCCTTCTTTGAACATTTTCGTCACTGCGAAATGTGGAAAGTTTTCTTCTGAAATTTGCACTTTCAGTTTTTTATATGATTTAGTTACTAACAAGGCTAGAATCTCATGGAAAAAATTTCTAGCTCTCTCTCTCCTTCTCTCTGTGTGCGTGTGTTGGTTGGCGTTTCTTTCCTTCTCTTTCTCGCTCACGTTTTACCTCGCACTCTCTCTCTCTCTCTCCTTAACTCTTTTGTTGACTTCAGCGGCTGCTATGTGGGCGTGATAATATCGTCTATTACCCGAGCCTCACGCCTCTTCAATCAAGCGAAAGCTAACCTCACTAAACAGTGGCTAGTTGCTGACAACCGCCCGCCGGTCGTTTGAGAGCAATTCGCCCGACGTTAGTCGGTTATGTTTGTCCTTGTGGGTTTGTGTCTAATAGCGATCTGCTTGCGTTGGCCTTTTTTGTTGATTTTCTTGGCCTCTTTCTCTTGCTAGGGCGTATTGTAGTGTCCCAATCGGGTCGCGATCTTCTGATAATAAGTCCATTTGTATTGGTGGGTTTCGCATGCCCTGCCCTGAATGAAGACGCGTTTAACTAAACTGTCTTCCAAGTCTTCCTAGTTGCATAGTGCATCTTTTTGTTTTATTCTAGAGTGGAATTTTTCCAGTGATTCGTTGTGTTCTTGTTTGCAATTGAAGAAATGGTATCGATCAAATGTTACATTTCTTACTTCTTTGAATGTTTCCTTTAGTTGCTCGACAAATGCATCTGTTGTGCATTTTGACATCTCTGTGTGAGGGTTCCTTTGGTGGAAGATGTTTGTGGCCTCATGCCCCAGGGACAGGTAAATGAGGCTTTTCATTTTTTCGTTGGCCTCATGCCATGGAATATTGTCCCACGTATGGGCCTTTGTCTTCTATTGCTAGGCATTGATTTTGCCAACCGAATTTGCGTTTGATGTTTCTTTGTTCTCTTTGATTTTTCTCGGCTGTTGATTCATCTGATGTGGGTGGCTCATACATAGGTTTGTGAGGGTAGTCGAGTTCTCTGCTTTGTGGTTTGGGTCTGAGTAGTTTTTTCTACTTGAATATTTTCTTTGTCTTTTATAGCCAGTTTTTGCTGTTTCAAAACCATTTTTCCCACACTAAGTTTGGCTGTGGTCCTTTATCCCAAAATAGTGTAACCCCGATTGGGGTTTCGCCATTGCTGACTGCGCCATGTAAGAGGTAACAAAAGAGCCGTTTCAAACTTTCTAAATTCAACTGTTTCTAAGTCGAGTTTAGGCAAAAAGCGGTGAATCAGTTCACGGCTGTAGAGAGATAGAGGCGTGACCAGACAATACCTGTCAGCGCTACGTACAGTTAACTAAAGTTTACAGAAGTGTTACAACAAGCGATAGAAAGTTTACTGCATACGAATGAAATGGCAACTGAATTTGAGACCGAACTGGTTGAGTTAACTAATTGAACAAATGGCCCGAATGGGTTGATAATATATTAGTATATGGAGAGTGTTTATAATAATACATGAGTCTTGGTTTCCTTTTTGGGGTACTTCCGTACCACAATATATAAAATATATATATATATATATATATATATATATATATTTATATATACATATATATACATATACACATACATATATTTTTATATATATATATATATATATATATATATATATATATATATATACATATATATTTATATATATATATATATATATATATATATATATATATTTTATATATGGTTTTTGAAGTTGGAAAAAAAAACAGACTTATTGACTATTGATGAGCTCATTCAGACTCTCGGAGTTTTGATATCACCAAGAAAAGACAAATAATAGTACGCCTTTTTTCAAGTTTTGTGGTGGCTTGTATCGACAATTTCCTTCGTTGGAAGCGAAAATACATGACAACACCAAAAAACAAATGTAGGAGTTGCATCGTTTTAGTGGAACCCAAACCAAACTTGCGTTTAATATCGGCAGTTTATGGACTAGTGGATGTTATTTTGAGGGGCTTAAGATGTGTTTCAAAGTCCAACCCGGGTCGAGGTTTCTGGGTAAATTCTTGTAAGAGATGCGGTTAATGCGGTGAATTTTTGTAAGAATTGCTGTGATTGCGGTGATTGCGGTGACAACAAATATTTCACCAAATTTCACCGCATATCTTACAAAAAATTCACCGCATCGACTCCTGTGTCAAATTAATGTAAAAAAATGCGGTGAAAGCGGTGAATGTGATGAAAAAATATTAACCGCATTTCACCGCATTTCCTATAAAAGTTCACCGCGAAATTCGCCCCATTTCTTACAAAAATTTACCGAATTTGCTTTCCAACGTTTATTCAATCTGATTTAAATTCACAAGAAATATGCAGTATGTACGTGACAGTTGGCGCAGCGGGATAAACAGTTGAAGGCATGTAGGAGGTCAGAGGTTCTAACCCCGGTAGGGACGATTTTTTTTGTAAGAATAATGAGAACGCGGTGAAAATATAGGATTCATCGCGATTCACCGCAAAAAGATGCAAGAAATATGCGGTGAAATTTATTTTTTTCCGCCGAATTTCAACACATTTCTTGCAAAAATTGATTGCCAAACCTCAACCCGGCAAAACAGAGGGGTCTGGCTTATAGAGGTCGAGATAGAGGGGTCTGGCTTAACCTGATACACTATAATGAATAAGATTTAATCTCTGGACTTTAGCCTGGCTCAATGGTCGAATTTGGTCTCCCGGGTCGAGGTTTGGTCAAAAAAGTAATTTAAGATTAGCGGTGAATAGCCGTGAAAAAAAAACATTTTTCACCGCAAAGCGCCCGCATCTTTCAGCGTTGAATGAAGTGAATTTTTGCGGTTTTTAGGTCTTCAAAATCACCGAATTTCTTTCAAAAAAGAAACTGCCGTACACGAGTTCGAACCTGTCACCTCCTGCATGTCAACAACTTCTTATTCCACTGAAAATTTTCACCGCTTAAAAGCTTTTTTTGACCGTAATCATCGCATTGAACGCAAAATTTATATTTTGCTCAAATTCACCGCTAATCGTACATCTCTTAGCGATTTTTAGCGGTGACACCTCGACCCGGGCTGGCCACGAAACCTAAAGACTCCTTTAGTCCTCAAGCACAACGTCCGTTAGCAATATTATGCATCATCTTTTTAAATGAATTCTTATTGTATTTTCATCACCTAAATGGCTTATGAACCCACCATTCACCCTCCTTCAAAATATCCGCAAAGATCAATTATACTAGCAGTTCCGTGAACGCTATCTGAAGGCATCTTATCTTGAAACCTTAACAATTGATATTCTCATTGAAAACTTATTCGTGATAACCGGTGTACATGCAACCGTTTCAGTGAATTTTTTATTCAAAACTACTTTAGACACACCAACAAAAAATGAAGAAAGCCAACTATGTCAAGGAAAGGTTTTATGCGAGGTAGGAGTAATAGACCTTCTCACAGAGCATAAAAAAAATCAAAACAGATAGAATGAGTTATAAAGAGGGAGATAAAGAGATAGATCGATAGCAGCAAAAATTTATAATGAGTCGAAGAGCAAAGAGATTTAAAAATACGAAAAAACCCAAATGACAGAGAACAAAAGAAGGTGGAAAGCAGAGAGGGAAACAGAAGAAACGAGTCTGGGAGAAAGCCAACGGTAGCGATAAGCGAAAAAAAAAGGAATTAACGAGAAAAAGAGAAAGAAAAAATGCAATTGATGAGAAAGGAAAAAACAGAAAGAACATAATGCTGCAGAAAGCATAAGAACATCAGGAACCCATATTAAGCAAAACGATAAAAAACAAAAAATTGAATCAAAAGGAGACAAATAAAAAGAAAGGAAGAATTTCGTAAACAATCGAGAAAAGTAAAAAAAGAAAGAGAGAGAGAGAGAAAGAGAGTGAATGGAGGAGAAAGGGAAAGTGAGCGAGAGAACGAACGCAAGAAAAACCAAAACCCATAGATTGAAGAAAAATAGGACAACCAAAGGAGCAGCGGAAATAACGAGAGAGGAAGTACAAGAATAGAGAGATAGTGAGCAAGCGCAAAAATCAAAAGCAAAAATTTGAGTGCAAACAGAAAATATCACAGTTAGAGAAAACACTTGAAGAGCAGAAATTGAAGATCGCACAACTAAAAGAGAGAGAGAGAAAAATTGAAGAAAGGAGGGATACAACAGTTCAAAAGAGAAGAGAAAACAGATCCTGGGTGAGACGATGAATTGCGGTTCTCATAAAAAGGATGAATGCGCCAATGAGAACACCGTGGATGTGCCCAAGACGTGGAAGGCGCTGATAAAAACTTTTTCGTTGGCAAGACCCTCCTAATGCTTTTACAAAGTCAACAAACACAGAAATGAGTTAAAGAGCTGGATAATGCCATCAACAAAATTTTCCTCAAAAAAATTGGAAACGCAAAATTATAAACCTACCATGTTTGCATGCAATAATTTATAAGCAACAGCCCTTAAAATGAAGCAGTTCTCTACTGAGCGCTAAAAAATTGGTTTTATTTCAAGACCTCTGTGTTGTCAAATACAATTTTTGGTAGCTAAATTTGACTTTTGCGTCGGCACCTTTTGGGTCTTTGACACTTCACATTTTGTTCGGTGAATTCTTCTGTTTTAGAAAACTTTCGTACAGTGAAACTTTGAAAAAACAAACTTCCATCATCTACTTTCTAGTCCTTGATGTTTTTGGTGACTTTGCCGTCGCAAATTTCAAGACAACCTTTTTCTTCAACAATTTTTTGACAAGGAATTACGAAAAACATTTTTTTGTCATAAACCCTCTTTGTCTTGACACAATTTCGATCTGTCACGTTTTCAATATCAGAATCTTTTGGGTCATAGACCGTTTTCGGAGGTAATTCTTGGTCACAGACCTGTTTCTGTGACCAAAATCAATAGGCCAATGATTTTTTCAACACTTCTGTTTTTGTTTTTTAAAACACAGATTATTGTGTTTTTCTTTAAAAAATTTTGGAAACAGGCTTCTTCGCAAAGCCTTTTTTGGTAGATGACACGACCTCTCAGCAATATTTTGGTTCTATGACATTTTGGCAACACTTTTCGGTCAACGACCTGTTTGTAACATTTTTCGATCAATGTTCTTTTAGAAACATCAATCGGTCAATGACCTTAAAGCACGACTTTTCTGTCCTTAACCCCAATTAAGCAACCGCTTAACCGTGCTCTCCGGTAGTACTGTTAAAATATGCTGCTCAGTGAAGCCTCCAGAACATGCCGCCTTATGTGTTCACGCGATCAATTTATAGATTATGCAGCACGAGGTTCTTTTCTCTCCATACAGCCAAGTTTTACTGGCTACATGACGCATAGAGTATATGTACCCTGATGGTGGGCTACATTGTGTGGCAGTCGGGCTATAATTGTAAGATTCGAGAATTTCAGCAAGTTCGGAACTCGTTCAAGATTTCATATCAAACTGCCACATTTTGGGGTCTTCCATAACCTGTAATATATGGTTAAAAAGTTGCTCACTATGAGGTGAACAGTTTGCTCGCTGGGATAGTTGCGGCTTTAAATATACAAACCGTGACTCGGCGTGATGACCTATCCCAGTCGAGAAACTCTCGGTTATTAAAAATTAGAAATCGTCAGTATCGTCGTTTATTCGAGCCAAAAGGACAAAAATTTCTACGATTTTTTCGTCGGCACAATCGTTTTTGCTCGGTATTCAAAATAAGAAAGATTCGGTATAGTCGTTTGTAAAAATAGGGGATATTTGATTTTTGTTTTCAAACTTAAGAAATATTCGGTATCGTAGTTTCTAACCGTAGGAGAGAGAGAAAGACTTGTCGTCTTTTTAACGCGAAAGAGATTCGGTGTTGTCGTTTTTAAACGCAAGAGATATTCGGTATCATAGTTTTCTTGGATAGTGACAATAATGTAAAATGTTGTCAAAAATTATCTCAAATTGATTAAAAAAAAACCTTTTTAAATGTATTTTCTGGTGACGCTCTCATCTGGATTCGAAAACGGCTACGGCAGAGTTACAAACAAACATTTTTGTTCTTTAATTAACAGCCATTACATGAACAAACATCCCCAAAATAGTTTGCAAAACAATTGATACTTACTTTTGTGAGCTTTTCAGCTGATTCGACGAAGTCTATTCTTTACTGATAGAGACGATTTAAATTAAGTTTAAGTTAGTTTTACAAATTTTCAAATATAAGAAAAATGGTGGCATTTTTCATTGGTTTTAAGTTTACCCTAGTATAAATCAATTGCACATTTTTTTTCAACTGTTTTTAGGTCCATACGAAGGTTTCTTGTAATGCAATATTTCATAGGGTACTGAAAATCACTTTGTTTTCTAAATAAGTGTTTCAATTTTTTCATAATAATTGATACCGGGACATTTTCACCTCGGCGCTTCTTTCTATCTTAATTTTGCGTAAGAACGTACCGAACGTTTCCTACGTTGTTAATTGAGATTAACAAAAGTTTTTTTACATATGAACCGAACATACCGAATCTGGTATCTTCCAGAATGCACATACCACATCTTGCTAAACCGAACATACTGAAGCTTTTTCACGTTCCAGACCGAACATAGACAATTTCTTGCGTTTGAGTCTGAACATAACGAAAAATCCAAGCATACTAACGATTTCTTACGTGGAATACTAAAACATACCGAACGGTTTTTGCGCCGTTTTCGTTCGGTCTTCTGGACTAGGGTAGTTCTAACCGACTTAAACCGATTTGGTGAACGCGTTGTATTTTTCTTTTTCAAAAAAGTTTGTAAGCTACGTAAGGAATGCGTTAAAAATGTTGACTACTAAAGTTGAGTAAAACTGACACAATATATGCGCTGAATCAAGTGAGTTTAATTTGTAGTGTAGAAATTATATAAGGATTATGTTAACTTTATGCAAGAAATGTGTTGAACAATGAGCTCAATTTAAGCAAGAATTTAAGAAATGCGCCGACAAAAGCTGAAAATACTTTTCTAGCATATTCGGCTCTTAAAGGAAAACTTTCAACACATTCATTTATGACTTGAACATTCAACGGATTTTTCAAAATAATTTGCTCGGAATCGCTGACACCTCGACCCGGGTTGTGGTGTGTTTGAGTTGACGAGCCTCATTTTTGCGTATTCAAGTAATGGTTATGAAACTCTGCTTGAAGTCACTGAGAACTTCTGGTGTTTATCGAGTACCGCGAAGCAGTTAGAGATATTAAGTCAGAATTTCGAAGTGACTTCTGCAGAGTCACTTAACCATGCTTAAAACACAAAACGCGCACGTTTTAAAATGACGAAAGTCAACGGAAGTCAACTTCTGGCATTTTAACTTTTGGCTCTGCAGACTTTCGGCATTTTAAAATGTGCACGTGAGTGTTTAAATCAAATTAGACCATCTGTCCTTATTAAACATTGTTAACACAATGCTGTAATTGACTGTAGCTTGTCTGGTTACAGCCGCAGCTCTCATGACTCATGGTTTTGTGACGTCATCAAAACACACTCCTCAAATTGAGCTGGACTTTGACACTGTCGCAGGAAAAATTTCTCTTTTCCTATCCTGTCGTAGATCAATATAATCTTGCATGAAATTCAATTTTGTAGAAACTGACTTATACATGAGTTCCTTGAACAATAGTAAAAGTATGTAAAAACAATTACAAACTCTTTCTAAAAAGTTCCCAAAATTTATAAAGATTTTGTATCTTTTCAAAGCCATGTTGGATCTTTTCTATTTGTCCCCCCCCCCAGTAGTTTGTTCTACCCCCAGGTTACAGAGCACGGGTGATTACATAGTAAACCATTGAAAAAATATGGCACGTGCGTCCGGGGGTGCAAATAATATGCACCCACTAGGCTGGGGGCACAAAAGGAAAAAATCCATCATATTTTTTATTAAGAAGAAATGGAAAGCCAAAGAAAAAAGGTTCTTTATTTTGTGACAAAGGAAGAATTTTTACAAAGTATTAATAATCGAGTCAAGTCAATCGATGAAGTCTATTTGACTATGAAGTGCTCCTTTATTCTCAATGAACGCAATATTTCCATAAAAAACAATGAAAAAGTTTTAAGAAACAGAGTCTATGGCTGAGTTACTTCACACCCTCTTCAACATTATTTTCGCTTATTCTACCATTGACCATTTTTTGTACTGACAGTTTTTAAAGATTCTGCGTCTTTTGAGCCTTGCAGTGGTTGACCTTTTAGCAACCTCAACTTTTTGGTCACTGGCGTTTTGAAATAACCTCAGCCTTTTTTATTGACTTTTTGGAACTTAGCTTCTCCTTCATTGATTTTTTGAAACTTAGCTTTTCTGTCATAACTTTTCCCCGAAACGAATTTTTTGGTCATTGGCCTCAAAATTCCCTGTACTATCCATCTCGAGAACTCTTAAACATGCTCTCCGATGGCTCCCAAATATGTTCTTCGGTAACCTTTAAAACGTGCTCTTCAGACGGTCCTTAAACGTCCTTTCTTGCTGTTTGCTAACCTTGATGACTTATGATGTCATAGACAGGACAAATAAGGTTGTCTCATTTTATCAAACCAAAAACCTGCCAAAAATTTGAGTTTTTACCTTCAAAAGAAAGATATTGAAATGGTCGCTTTCGTTCTTGTTCTTGAGAAACAAAAGGTTATGGTGTAAGTTCTCCTGTTTTCATTAGCACAAACTACCAAAAAAATCAATGCCCATAAACGTTTTAAAGATATGTAGCCATCGTCAGCCTCTCAACGGCTATTATTGAGGTGCTCTCATTTTTTAATTCGCTTTACCTTTTGATCACATTTTTCGTTTTACCTAAGTTACGCCCTTCACGTTTGACTTTTGACTTATCTCACTCACTGTTTCAACTGAATGGTTTTTGAATCCATTCACTCCATGAATTATGTAAGATAATGAATACAATCGAGGTCAAAAGAGCAAAATCAAAAGAGACGGGATAAACCGATACAGCCCGATCTTTAAGTCATTGAGAATTAAGTTATTAAGCTCATTAGCTTTTAGTTTAAAAGTTGAATTAAGTATAGCTTTAGAATCCAACTGAAATTGCACACCGAATTACAACATTTTTTGACACTGAAAAAAAATCGGTCAATTTATCTCTCTTGTTCTCTTTTTCTGTTTCAATACCAATGTATCAAACGCGACAACGGCGGCTTTTTCCGACAAACTGCCGGCTATGTTTTATTTTGACGTTAATAATTATTTCTAAGCGTTTGAATTTTAGCGATAATCATACAAAGTTCTTTTCCCCCAATTATGTCAATGTTCCGTCTTAATTTTTAAAATATATAAAAGGATTTTAAACATGTTCAATTTAAAAAAAAAACATTTTCTACTATTAATACTACAAAAATCCTGTTTGACAGTTTTCATCGTAAATTTCCGTTTGAATATTTCCTCTCGAACGAGAAGCAATTATTCTAAACCTGTGTCTTTTTTAGGTAAAGTTTTTGCTTCACGGTTTTTTCGTTTTCTTTTCAGTATAATCTTCGAGTTCTCACGTTACTTTTTCACGCATTTCTTCTTGAGTTTTGAGTGAATTCAATTGCTCTCACTCTAAAACAAAATTTTTTGTTCAAACAAAACCGATTGTTAGAGCGACAATAACAAGGGCCTGATAGCCGAGTGGTTAATGCTTTTGTGGAGGTTACGGAAGCGGACTCAGGAGGTCGGGGGTTCGAAAGCAACCTTAGTGTGATGTTTTTTCACCCATAAAAAATAATTTGTCTAGGCTACAGCCCTTGAATTAAATTGACCGCCTGTCACTCGAAAGCAATTTTTCCGACGTTAGTTGGTTTACGTTTAGTTATTTTCAGAAAAAAATATATCACGTAAAATTAACCTTTCAGATTCGGCCAGCCTCCTGTAATTTTTTATCACACGCACGTGTGCTCTTGTCTTATATAACTCAATGTGTTATATTATAGGACATAGTTTTTGGCTAGCGTCCGAGATGCCTCAAGTCAAGCAGAATAGATGCGAAATTTTGTAACCAATATCTTACTGGTGGCAAAAATTAATTTAAACTTGTAAGCCAATATGGTTTGTTCATAACCGAAAATTCCATGAGGAAAAAGCTTTTTTGGGACCAGAAACATTTTTTGAACATTTATTTCTCAAATGAGGTGTGCACATTATTTCATAAACCGATGACTTATTGATAACAATTTTTTCATAGATAGTAGTCACAAACAAAGAGACCTTAAAAAAACACCTTGAAAAAATTGAAAAAAAAACTGGAAAATCCTTTCAGCCAGGGAAAAGAATAATATCACTTCTCAACTTCAGTTTGGATGGCCGCCTCAGTTTGTCTAGTTCTGGTTATAATAGTTTTCACATCCAAATCAGAATGTTGGGATCGATGTCGTGGGAAGCGACTCAACGAATCTGACAGCGAAAAAGAATCTGACTCTAAAACTCAAACTTATGACGAAAAGAGTTCTTTAGTTGACAGTAGTGAAAAGAAAGATACAATAAGCTCAGGTGTTTACAGTCAAGCAAAAAGCAGTATTGATGAAATGCCCGAAGTTTCGCCAAACTATGGAACCCAAAAAGGTACCCCAACAAGTTCAGAAGCCCGGAGGTCAACGGTGTCCGGATCTCAGGTCGCAAGTGAGGCTTCGGGTTCCCGGAAAGGTACCGAACCGTCATCGGCAACAGAAAAATTCGCGACTCCGGCAGGTAGTGCTCTTGAAACTGGGAATACATCCAGGGGGGATGAGTTTGCAACTGCTCGAGGGTCTCCCGCAACTGAGTCGCAGGGATCTCGAAGTGTGACAGGATCCGAGTCGTCAGCGGTACCATCGAGAAGAAGCCGGAAGTCGGGTTCGCTTAGAGACTCCGTCCGAAGACCTGCAACCATCAGCGAAGAATCGGAGATTGACGAAAATAACACAATGGAGGTTTCAAGCGATGAAAAGTAGGACTTGATCGAGTTTTGGGTCGGAGTTTGAACTTGGTCAGATTAACCGTTTTGATTTTATTAAATTGGTTCTTTTCTATAAAGTCGCAATTCAACATACAGATTACTTGCAATTTGGAAACTGATTGCCATGTCACAGAAAACAAAAATGAAAGTATGAGTTTAGATTTAAAAGAGTTATGCATGTTTGAAAATTGGTATGATTGATGATCCTTGAATGTTCATTAGAATTTTTGTTTGATATTTAATACATAAAGTTGATTTAATTGATGTATTTTGGAACTGAGTTGACACCTGGCTTGAATAAACAAGAAATTTAATTTCACGTGAAATTGTTCAGAGTTATAGATAGATCACAAACTGATTAAACTCCAATCTACAGATCACGTCGCGGGGGGGGGGGGGGGGGGACTCAGAAAGACCACAAACGTGAAATTGCTAGAAGGAGAAGATACTGTCAAATATTTCAACATACACATTGAGCAACTGCCTGAAATTTGATAACGCAAAAAAGGTCACTGAAAGAATTCTACTCCATATATTAGACGTATAAAAAACGAGGCTTTTTATCCCCGTCCTAGCAGTAACAAGTCCAAAAACTGATCGTAGATTAGTTTCCAGTGAATGTGTTGAAAGCGTTGAAACTGTTTATAATCAAAGTTAAGTTTATGGTCAAGGCTACTGCAAAACTACGTACAAACTTGAATCGAAATTTCAAATTTTCAAATTTTTTAATAATTACAAATTTCAAAACTTTAAACTTTTTCACAAAATAAAATTTCAATCTTTTCAAACTGAATGCTTCTAACTTTAATATTTGTCACTCTTTTACTACTGTGCCACCATGTCTTTCTAATAAATCTATTCACTAAAAATTGGATTTCAACAACATGAATCTTACATGATGCTGAATGCAATGAACTTTGCTTGAAATCCGCAAAATGTATAGCAAACACTTTTTGACTTTAACGACCGCTAATCGCAGCACCCAATCCTGCCTGCTTTTTTAGTATACCATAAACGCAGAAACGGCAAAATTTCTAATGATAAACAATATTAGAAAAGTAAAATCTTTGCTAGATTTTGATCCTTATGTAAGATCCTTGCTAAAGAACTTTCAGTTTAGTTGGACTTCTTTTAAATTCAAATGATCAGTTTCCGATAATTTCTGCTGATTTTATAACATTTTGCTAATGCGTTAACAATTTAAAATTTCATGATTGAACTTGTGGCGTAAGATATTAGGCGAAAACTCGATTAGGCTAAAGGAATTTTTGTAGCCATTGGGCGGAAATTCAGAAATATTCCGTTTTGTGGAAGTTAACCCAGGTTGAGGTGCCAGACCGAAAGTCGATATGTCCAGACCGTCCCAGACGGAAAGTGCCTATGTCCAGACTATCGTGCGTTCAAAATTTTTCGTGCGTTCATCGTGCGTTCAAAAGTCCTCATGTCCAGACTTTCGTGCGTTCAAAATTGCCTATGTCCAGACTTTCGTGCGTTCCAAAGGAAAATTCGTGCGCTCCAAAATTGATAATTGGTGCGTTCATGTCCAGACTATCGTGCGTTCAAAAATCCTCATGCCCAGACTTTCGTGCGTTCAAGATTGCCTATGTCCAGACTTTCGTGCGTTCCAAAGGAAAATTCGTGCGCTCCAAAATTGATAATTTGTGCGTTCATGTCCAGACTATCGTGCGTTCAAAACGCCTTATGTCCAGACTTTCGTGCGTTCAAAAATGCCCATGTCCAGACTTTTTGTGAGTTTCAAAGGAAAATTCGTGCGCTCCAAAATTGATAATTTGTGCGTTCATGTCCAGACTATCGTGCGTTCGAAACGCCTTATGTCCAGACTTCCGTTCGTTCAAAAATGCCCATGTTCAGACTTTTTGTTCCAAAGGAAAATTCGTGCGCTCCAAAATTGATAATTGGTGCATTCATGTCCAGACCATCGTGCGGTGATCGAAAAAGTTAAGCCTCAACGAGCGCGGATACTTTTTTTGGAAATAGGTATAAACTAATGGTTTCGATCAGTCCAATTTTTTAAAATCATCAGCAATTATGGCTAAAATGGAGCATACCCACCAAAAATTAGCAGAATTGGACCAAAATTGACAATTTGGTCACCAAAACAATGTTTGGTGATCGATAAAGTTTGGATTGTTTTTTTTGGAAATAGGTAAGAACTTGTCCAAAACGGTTCGCTCAGTCCAATTTTTTAATCTCATCGCGTTTATGGTATAGCTAAAAAGGAGCCTACCCACCACAAATGAGCACAATTGGACCAAAATTGACGATTTGGTGTCCAAAACAATGTTCGGTGATCGAAAAAGTTAAGCCTCATCGAGCGCGGATACTTTTTTTGGAAATAGGTAAAAACATGTCCAAAATGGTTCGTTCAGTTCATTTTTTTAATTTCACTGCCGATTATGGCTAAAGTAGAGCATAATAATCAAAATGAGCACTATTGTACAAAAATTGACGACTTGATGACCAAAACAATTTTCGTTGATCGGAAATGTTCGAATACTTTTTTTGGAAATACGTAAAAACTAGTCCAAAATGGTTCGGTCAGTCCAATTTTTTAATCTCATTGCTATTTATAGCTAAAAAAACCTACCCACCAAAAATGAGCACAATTGGACCAGAAGTGACGATTTGGTGTCCAAAACAATGTTCGGTGATCGAAAAAATTAAGTCTCATCGAGCGCGGATACTTTTTTTGGAAATAGATAAAAACTTGTCCAAAATGGTTCGTTCAGTCCAATGTTTTTACTTCATTCCCAATTTTGTTGAAAGTGGAGCCTGTTCACCAAAAATGAGAACAATTGGACTAAAATTGACGATTTGGTCACCAAAACAATGTTTGGTGATCGAAAAAGTTCGGATACTTTTTTTGGAAATAGGTGAGAACTTGTCCAAAACGGTTCGCTCAGTCCAATTTTTTAATCTCATTGCCATTTATAGTTAAAAAAGAGCCTACCCACTAAAAATGATTACAATTGGACTAAAATTGACGATTTGGTGTCCAAAACAATGTTCGGTGATCGAAAAAGTTAAGCCTCATCGAGCGCGGATACTTTTTTGGAAATAATTCAAAAATTGTCCACAATAGTTCATTCAGTCCAAATTTTTTCAATTCATCCCCATTAATGGCTAAAGTGGAGCCTGTCGACCAAAAATGAGCACAATTGGACTAAAATTGACGATTTGGTGTCCAAAGCAATGCTCGGTGATAGAAAAAGTTAAGCCTCATCGAGCGCGGATACTTTTTTGGAAATAATTGAAAACTTGTCCAAAATAGTTCGCTCAGTCCAAATTTTTTATCTAATCCACAATAATGGCTAAAGTGGAGCCTGCACACCAAAAATGATCAGAATTGGACTAAAATTGACGATTTGGTCACCAAAACAATGTTCGGTGATCGAAAAAGTTAAGCCTCATCGAGCGCGGATACTTATTTGGAAATAATTGAAAACTTGTCCAAAATAGTTCGCTCAGGCCAATTTTTTTTAATCCACAATAATGGCTAAAGTGGAGCCTGCACACCAAAAATGAGCAGAATTGGACTAAAATTGACGATTTGGTCACCAAAACAATGTTCGGTGATCGAAAAAGTTCGGATACTTTTTTCGGAAATAGGTAAGAACTTGTCCAAAACGATTCGCTCAGTCCAATTTTTTCATTTCATAGCCAATTATAGCTAAAATAGAGCATAGCCACATAAAATGAGCACAATTGGACTAAAATTGACTATTTGGTCACCAAAACAATGTTCGGTGATCGAAAAAATTCGGATACTCTTTCGGAAATAGGTAAGAACTTGTCCAAAACGGTTCGCTTTGTCCAATTTTTTTCATTTCATAGCCAATTATAGCTAAAATAGAGCATAGCCACCAAAAATGAGCAGAATTGGACTAAAATTGACGATTTGGTCACCAAAACAATGTTCGGTGATCGAAAAAGTTCGGATAATTTTTTCGGAAATAGGTAAGAACTTGTCCAAAACGGTTCGCTCGGTCCAATTCATTTCATAGCCAATTATAGCTAAACAGGAGCATAGCCAACAAAAATGAGCACAATTGGACTAAAATGGACGATTTGGTCACCAAAACAATGTTCGGTGATCGAAAAAGTTAAGCCTCATCGAGCGCGGACACTTTTTTTGGAAATAAATGAAAACTTGTCCAAAAAGTTCGCTCAGGCCAATTTTTTTTTTAATCCACAATAATGGCTAAAGTGGAGCCTGCACACCAAAAATGAGCAGAATTGGACTAAAATTGACGATTTGGTCACCAAAACAATGTTCGGTGATCGAAAAAGTTCGGATACTTTTTTTGGAAATAGGTAAGAACTTGTCCAAAACGGTTCGCTCAACCCAATTTTTTCATTTCATAGCCAATTAAAGCTAAAATAGAGCATAGCCACATAAAATGAGCACAATTGGACTAAAATTCACGATTTGGTGTCAAAACAATATTCGGTGATCGAAAAAATTAAGCCTCATCGAGCATGGATACTTTTTCGGAAATAAATGAAAACTTGTCCAAAAAAGTTCGCTCAGTCCAATTTTTTTATTTAATCCACAATAATGGCTAAAGTGGAGCCTGCACACCAAAAAAGAGCAGAATTGGACTAAAATTGACGATTTGGTCACCAAAACAATGTTCGGTGATCGAAAAAGTTCGGATACTTTTTTCGGAAATAGGTAAGAAATTGTCCAAAACGGTTCGCTCGGTCCAATTCATTTCATAGCCAATTATAGCTAAAAAGGAGCATAGCCACCAAAAATGAGCACAATTGGACTAAAATTGACGATTTGGTCACCAAAACAATGTTCGGTGATCGAAAAAGTTAAGCCTCATCGAGCGCGGATACTTATTTGGAAATAATTGAAAACTTGTCCAAAATAGTTCGCTCAGGCCAATTTGTTTTTATTTTATCCCCAATAACGGCTAAAGTGGAGCCTGAACACCAAAAATGAGCACAATTGGACTAAAATTGACGATTTGGTCACCAAAACAATGTTCGGTGATCGAAAAAGTTCGGATACTTTTTTCGGAAGTAGGTAAGAACTTGTCCAAAACGGTTCGCTCAGTCCAATTTTTTCTTTTCATAGCCAATTATAGCTAAAGTAGAGCATAGCCACATAAAATGATCACAATTGGACTAAAATTGACGATTTGGTGTCAAAACAATATTCGGTGATCGAAAAAATTAAGCCTCATCGAGCGCGGATACTTTTTCGGAAATAATTGAAAACTTGTCCAAATTAGTTCGCTCAGTCCCATTTTTTAATTTAATCCACAATAATGGCTAAAGTGGAGCCTGCACACCAAAAATGAGCAGAATTGGACTAAAATTGACGATTTGGTCACCAAAACAATGTTCGGTGATCAAAAAAGTTCGGATACTTTTTTCGGAAATAGGTAAGAACTTGTCCAAAACGGTTCGCTCAACCCAATTTTTTCATTTCATAGCCAATTAAAGCTAAAATAGAGCATAGCGACATAAAATGAGCACAATTGGACTAAAATTGACGATTTGGTGTCAAAACAATATTCGGTGATCGAAAAAATTAAGCCTCATCGAGCATGGATACTTTTTCGGAAATAAATGAAAACTTGTCCAAAAAAGTTCGCTCAGTCCAATTTTTTTATTTAATCCACAATAATGGCTAAAGTGGAGCCTGCACACCAAAAAAGAGCAGAATTGGACTAAAATTGACGATTTGGTCACCAAAACAATGTTCGGTGATCGAAAAAGTTCGGATACGTTTTTTGGAAATAGGTAGGAACTTGTCCAAAACGGTTCGCTCAGTCAAATTTTTTAAAATCACTGCCATTTATAGCTAAAAAAGAGCCTACCCACCAAAAATGAGCACAATTGGACTAAAATTGACGATTTGGTCACCAAAACAATGTTCGGTGATCGAAAAAGTTCGGATACTTTTTTCGGAAATAGGTAAGAAATTGTCCAAAACGGTTCGCTCGGTCCAATTCATTTCATAGCCAATTATAGCTAAAAAGGAGCATAGCCACCAAAAATGAGCACAATTGGACTAAAATTGACGATTTGGTCACCAAAACAATGTTCGGTGATCGAAAAAATTAAGCCTCATCGAGCGCGGATACTTTTTCGGAAATAATTGAAAACTTGTCCAAAATAAGTCGCTCAGTCCAATTTTTTTATTTAATCCACAATAATGGCTAAAGTGGAGCCTGCACACCAAAAATGAGCACAATTGGACTAAAATTGACGATTTGGTCACCAAAACAATGTTCGGTGATCGAAAAAGTTCGGATACTTTTTCGGAAATAGGTAAGAACTTGTCCAAAACGGTTCGCTCAGTCCAATTTTTTCATTTCATAGCCAATTATAGCTAAAAAGGAGCGTAGCCACGAAAAATGGGCACAATTGGACTAAAATTGACGATTTGGTGTCAAAACAATGTTCGTTGATCGAAAAAGTTAAGCCTCATCGAGCGCGGATACTTTTTTGGAAATAATTGAAAACTTGTCCAAAATAGTTCGCTCAGTCCAATTTTTTTAATTAATCCCCAATTGTCGCTAAAGTGGAGCCTGCACACCAAAAATGAGCAGAATTGGACTAAAATTGACGATTTGGTGTCCAAAACAATGTTCCGTGATCGAAGAAGTTAAGCCTCATCGAACGCGGATACTTTTTTTGGAAATAGGTAAAAACATATCCGAAATGGTTCGCTCAGTTCAATTTTTTAATTTCATCGCCGATTATGGCTGAGGTAGAGCATACTAATCAAAAATGAGCACTATTGTACTAAAATTGACTACTTGATGTCCAAAACAATATTCGGTGATCGGAAATGTTCGGATACTTTTTTGGAAATAGGTGAAAAGTTGTTCAAAATGGTTCGGTCAGTCCAATGTTTTTATTTCCTCCCCAATTTTTGCTTAAGTGGAGCATATCCGCCAAAAATGAGTACAATTTATATATGTATATTTATTAATATATTTATTTAAATATAACAGCCTTATATTTATATATGCATATACTAAAAGAAAAAACAATAAATTTATTGTTTTATGGGACTCTACGCTTAAAATCTGTTATGGTTTTCAATAAATCAGGCGTAAAAGAAAGGTTGCGCAAAAAGAAAGGATCTTTAAAGTATCTTTTAAGCATGAAAGTTGGAGGAAGTTTTTGAAACTTTTCAATTTTTTTAGGTGAATTTTCTAGTTTATCAACGCCTTTTACCATTACAGAACATTTATCTGTCATATGTATGCTTGTTATACTGCTTAGAAACTCGTCTTTCTAGATATATATACAAAAACTATCGTTTTGAACGTAAGGTTTAAAAAAATTGCAAGGAATTGGAAGAAAAGTGAAAAAAACGCCTTTTTTCAGAATCAGTCCTGTTTTAAAGTTGTTTTTGTACTTCGAAACTATGATTTCAATTACGCATCGTGCAGCTTAATATCGCAGCTTTGTAACTAAACCAATTTTAATCTAAAATTACAAAAAAAATTTTGAGAAATTGGTCAAAGAGTACTACGTACTTGATGTCGAATTTTCGAAAAAATTCGAATTTTCAGAAATGTTTTTGTCAATAACTTCGAGCATAGGTAGAGTTAGAAATCGTTCTGTGGCTCAAAAAAAAGCTTATTATGGGTTACGGACATGTATATTGTTGCAATGTTATCTGTGACCAAAGATGTTGTTTTTTTGCTTTCACCGAAGAATGTCGAAAATGAGCTGTTTTTGAACAAGGGGTCAAATACATCATTTTTTTAGATCTGTTTTTCGAAACTTTTTTTGGTCCAGGTGATAGCGTTTTTCTTCTTGATTCCAAAATACCTTCATTTTTAAAAAAACGGTTCAGTAATCTTCGAGATATTAAGCTTTGAAACCAGGTGGGGGGGTTGGGATTCGCATTATTCCGATCTGTGTTCTTTTTTAACAACTAACAACCACCATATATATATATATATATATATATATATATATATATATATACTATAGCTATATACATTCCGCAGCTCGAGGGCATCCGAAATATGTAATTTGAATGCAAGTTGTATTTTGCCTCTTTAAAGGTTAGTTATATGTGTTGGCAATGTGAAATATTCGAATTGACTGCCCCGGGGTCATAAGACAGCTCTATGACACCCACTGAGCATGTCATCTGACAGCAGCAAGGAGTGCTATGAAGCGCTGCACGGCTAGACCATTATAATTAAACTGCAAAGAGGTGCATATGAAATGAAATGTATCAGGAACGTTCAAATGGTGATAGTAAGTTAGTGAAAGCAATGAGAAAGTGTCAGTGCCCCCCCCCCCAACTCCAGCAGCTACACCAGAATACCCCCGCCCGTGGATACTAAGGTACGTGTCGTACCGTACGAGTGTTGCACGTCGCAGAATAGGTGCGCGCGCTGCTGTAGAGCGCATATCAGAGTGTCGGGCGTGCCCAAGGTCATATTAATAGCAGGAATTGAGTATTTTAGATCAAGTGAGATGCAGTCAAGGTATTTTGACGACCATGTACCTGGACAGGGAATTAACGTCGAAGAGTTTATAAGTCCAGGATGCCGTCGAAAAGAGATTAGAGTGAAGTGCTTGAGTGGTTCAGCTAAAGAAAAGGCCTTATTTACAAGAAACTTGATTTAGATCTTGCTACATCAATGAAGTTTGTTAATTTCCAAGCTAATAGCGAACCCGGTAAAGTTTTGTCCAAAGTGTGGAAGCTCTTCAAGAATGCCAAATCAGTCAAGATAGGAAAATTAACACCAAACCAGAAGAGAGGAGAAAAAAAACTATGGCGATATAATGGATGGGTAAACTTTTTTTGGCAGTGGTGATTGCAATCATGCGAAGCGTCTTATCGTAAAAAAGAAGCGAAAACTTGGCAGTATGAAGATAGAAAAAGTCGGAAATGTAGAGTGTATTGGCTTTGATCATAAGAAGAAGTTCATAGTTTCACAATTGATACGATTTAAAGCCAAAAAAGAAGTTCCTAGACAGTTTTACAGCTGGGGTCACCATTGGTCCCCCAAAAACGATAGTCGTTTTGCTGAAGATTTTTTTGATGGCTTGTTATCTAATGGTGTGGTGCTTGTTGAGTGATCTTGTGTGCTTTATTGTTCTTTATTGTTTTGTTTTGTAGTTTTAGTCGATATATTGAGAAATTTTTTAAATTGATGTCTATAATAGAATAACCTGAATTCAAGAATTTGCATTTTGACAGATTTTTTTTTCAGTTGTTCTAATTGTATTACTTACTATAATATTCATTTGGTTTGTTTTTGAGGATTCTGAAGGGGAAACCCTAGATTACCAACAGAATCGTTGAAAACATTCCACTTCTTGAAATTTTCGATTTTTCCGAATAACCAATTTCAAATAAAGCTATTTTTGATTAGGTCATACAGTTGTCCGAAATGAACCAAACTTGGAATAGAGTATCCCCTATGTACCTAGAGTGTAAAACAAATAGAATTTTTGCTATAGCTTGCGTAGGAAAAAAGTTAGTTTTTCGTACGTTAATTTCCGATTAATTCGAATAATTAATTTTAAAAAATTTTTAAAAATAGGTCTTTTTCATTGGGTCAAGAAGTTATTCAAATCAAACGAAACTCGGCATGGAGTATCTCCTGTGTAATAAGAGTGTAAAACAAAAAGAATTTTTGCTATAGCTTGCGTAGGAAAAAAGGTAGTTTTTCATACGGAAATTTGTGAATTTCGCGAATAACGAATTTTGAAAATAGGTCTTTTTCGTCGGATCAAGGAGTTTTCCAAATCGAACCAAACTCGGTATAGAGTATCCCCTATGTACCTATAGTGTAAAACAAAAAGAATTTTTGCTATAACTTGCGTAGGAAAAAAGTTAGTGTTTCATACGGAAACTTGCGAATTTCGCGAATAACGAATTTTGAAAATAGGTCTTTTTCGTCGGATCAAGGAGTTGTCTAAATCGAACCAAACTCAATATGGAGTATTCCCTATGTACCTAAAGTGTTAAACGAGAAGAATTTTTGCTACAGCTTGCCTAGGAACAAATTCAGTGTTTCATACGGAAATTTGCGAATTTCGCGAATGACGAACTTTGAAAATAGGTCTTTTTCGTCGGATCAAGGAGTTGTCCAAATCAAACCAAACTCGGTATGGAATATCCCCTATGTACCTAGAGTGTAAAACGAAAAGAATTTTTGCTATAGCTTGCCTAGGAAAAAATTCAGTGTTTCATACGGAAATTTGCGAATTTCGCGAATGACGAACTTTGAAAATAGGTCTTTTTCATTGGGTCAAGAAGTTATTCAAATCGAACGAAACTCGACATGGAGTATCCCCTGTGTAATAAGAGTGTAAAACAAAACGAATTTTTGCTATAGCTTGCGTAGGAAAAAAGTTAGTTTTTCATACGGAAATTTGCGAATTTCGCGAATAACGAATTTTGAAAAAAGGTCTTTTTCGTCAGATCAAGGAGTTGTCCAAATCAAACCAAACTCGGTATGGAGTATCCCCTATGTACCTATAGTGTAAAACAAAAAGAATTTTTGCTATAACTTGCGTAGGAAAAAAGTTAGTGTTTCATACGGAAACTTGCGAATTTCGCGAATAACGAATTTTGAAAATAGGTCTTTTTCGTCGGATCAAGGGGTTGTCCAAATCAAACTAAACTCGGTATGGAGTATCCTCTATGTACCTAGAGTGTAAAACAAAAAGAATTTTTGCTATAGCTTGCCTAGGAAAAAATTCAGTGTTTCATACGGAAATTTGCGAATTTCGCATATGACGAACTTTGAAATTAAGTCTTTTTCATTGGGTCAAGAAGTTATTCAAATCGAACGAAATTCGACATGGAGTATCCCCTGTGTAATAAAAGTGTAAAACAAAAAGAATTTTTGCTATAGCTTGCGTAGGAAAAAAGTTAGTTTTTCATACGGAAATTTGCGAATTTCGCGAATAACGAATTTTGAAAATAGGTCTTTTTCGTCGGATCAAGGGGTTGTCCAAATCAAACCAAACTCGGTATAGAGTATCCCCTATGTACCTATAGTGTAAAACAAAGAGAATTTTTGCTATAACTTGCGTAGGAAAAAAGTTAGTGTTTCATACGGAAACTTGCGAATTTCGCGAATGACGAACTTTGAAAATAGGTCTTTTTCGTCGGATCAAGGAGTTGTCCAAATCGAACCAAACTCAATATGGAGTATTCCCTATGTACCTAAAGTGTAAAACGAGAAGAATTTTTGCTACAGCTTGCCTAGGAAAAAAGTTAGTGTTTCATACGGAAATTTGCGAATTTCGCGAATAACGAATTTTGAAAAAAAGGTCTTTTTCGTCGGATCAAGGAGTTGTCCAAATCAAACCAAACTCGGTATGGAGTATCCCCTATGTACCTAGAGTGTAAAACAAAAAAAATTTTGCTATAGCTTCCCTAGGAAAAAAGTTAGTGTTTCATACGGAAATTTGCGAATTTCGCGAATAAGGAATTTTGAAAAAAGGTCTTTTTCGTCAGATCAAGGAGTTGTCCAAATCAAACCAAACTCGGTATGGAGTATCCCTATGTACCTAAAGTGTAAAAGAAAAAGAATTTTTGCTATAGCTTGCCTAGGAAAAAAGTTGGTGTTTCATACGGAAATTTGCGAATTTCGCGAATAACGAATTTTGAAAATAAGTATTTTTCGTCGGATCAAGGAGTTGTCCAAATCGAACCAAACTCGGAATGGAGTATCCCCCATGTACCTAAAGTGTAAAACAAAAAGAATTATTGCTATAGCTTGCGTAGGAAAAAATTTGGGTTTTCATACGGAAATTTGCGATTATTTCAAATAAGTAATTTTAAAATTAGGTCTTTTTGATTAGATCATAGAGTCGTCCAAAGTGAACCAAACTTGGTATGGATTATCCCATGTATAGTTAGAGTCTAAAAGTAAAGAAATTCTTGCTGTAGCTTGCGTCGGAAAAAAGTTAGTTTTTCATACGGAAATATCGACTTTTTCGCTTATTATTAGCGTATTCTATTTTCAAAAACATAGAAGTTTCGTCGGGTCAAAGAGATGTCCAAATGAAACGAAACTTGGAATGCAGTTTTCACTGTGTAATTAAAGTCTAAAAGAGAAAAAATTTTTGCTATAGCTTGCCTAGAAAAAAAGTTAGTTTTTTATACGGAAATTTGCGAATTTCGCGAATAACGAATTTTAAAAATAGATCTTTTTCATCGAGTCAAGGAAATGTCCAAATGAATCCAAACTCGGTATGCAGTATCCCCTGTGTATCTATAGTCTAAAAGAGAAAGAATTTTTGCAATAGCTTGCCTAGAAAAAAAGTTAGTTTTTTATACGGAAATTTGCGAATTTCGCGAATAACGAATTTTAAAAATAGATCTTTTTCATCGAGTCAAGGAAATGTCCAAATGAATCCAAACTCGGTATGCAGTATCCCCTGTGTATCTATAGTCTAAAAGAGAAAGAATTTTTGCAATAGCTTGCCTAGAAAAAAAGTTAGTTTTTTATACGGAAATTTGCGAATTTCGTGAATAACGAATTTTAAAAATAGGTCTTTTTCGCATGGTCAAAAACTTTATGAAATTGAACCAAACTTGGCATGGAGTATCTCATGTGTGTCTAAAGTGTAGAACAAAAAGAATTTTCGCTATAGCTTGCGTAGAAAAAAAGTTAGTTTTTCATACGGAAATATCGCTTTTTTCGCTTATTATTAGCGTATTCTATTTTCAAAAATATAGAAGTTTCGTCGGGTCAAAGAGTTGTCCAAATGAAACGAAACTTGGAATGCAGTTTTCACTGTGTAATTAAAGTCTAAAAGAGAAAGAACTTTTGCTATAGCTTTCCTAGAAAAAAAGTTAGTTTTTTATACGGAAATTTGCGAATTTCGCGAATAACGAATTTTAAAAATAGGTCTTTTTCGCGTGGTCAAAAACTTTATGAAATTGAACCAAACTTGATATGGAGTATTTCATGTGTGTCTAAAGTGTAGAACAAAAAGAATTTTTGCTATAGCTTGCGTAGGAAAAAAGTTAGTTTTTCGTACGGAAATTTGCGAATTTCGCGAATAACGAATTTCAAAAATAGGTCTTTTTCGCATGGTCAAAAACTTTATGAAATTGAACCAAACTTGATATGGAGTATCTCATGTGTGTCTAAAGTGTAGAACAAAAAGAATTTTCGCTATAGCTTGCGTAGAAAAAAAGTTAGTTTTTCATACGGAAATATCGCTTTTTTCGCTTATTATTAGCGTATTCTATTTTCAAAAATATAGAAGTTTCGTCGGGTCAAAGAGTTGTCCAAATGAAACGAAACTTGGAATGCAGTTTTCACTGTGTAAATAAAGTCTAAAAGAGAAAGAACTTTTGCTATAGCTTTCCTAGAAAAAAAGTTAGTTTTTTATACGGAAATTTGCGAATTTCGCGAATAACGAATTTTAAAAATAGGTCTTTTTCGCGTGGTCAAAAACTTTATGAAATTGAACCAAACTTGATATGGAGTATTTCATGTGTGTCTAAAGTGTAGAACAAAAAGAATTTTTGCTATAGCTTGCGTAGGAAAAAAGTTAGTTTTTCGTACGGAAATTTGCGAATTTCGCGAATAACGAATTTCAAAAATAGGTCTTTTTCGCATGGTCAAAAACTTTATGAAATTGAACCAAACTTGATATGGAGTATCTCAAGTGTGTCGAAAGTGTAGAACAAACAGAATTTTTGCTATAGCTTGCCTAGGAAAAAAGTTAGCTTTTCGTTCGGAATTTTGCGATTATTTCAAGTTAGTAATTTTAAAAATAGGTCTTTTTGATTAGGTAATAGAGTCGTCCAAAACTAACCAAACTCGGTATGGAGTATCCCATGTGTAGTTAGAGTCTAAAACTAAAGAAACTCTTGCTGTAGCTTGCGTAGGAAAAAAGTTTGTTTTTCATACGGAAATATCAACTTTTTCGCTTATTATTCGCGTATTCTGTTTTCAAAAATGTAGAAGTTTCGTCGGGTCATAGAGTTGTCCAAATGAAACGAAACTTGGATTGCAGTTTTCACTGTGTAACTAGAGTCTAAAAGAGAAAGAGTTTTTGCAATAGCTTGCCTAGAAAAAAAGTTAGTTTTTTATACGGAAATTTGCGAAT
The DNA here is from genome assembly GCF_964194025.1 of Convolutriloba macropyga. Classification (NCBI taxonomy): domain Eukaryota; kingdom Metazoa; phylum Xenacoelomorpha; order Acoela; family Convolutidae; genus Convolutriloba; species Convolutriloba macropyga. The sequence goes on from NC_134477.1 coordinate 10,706,501, forward strand.
TTCGTGAATAACGAATTTTAAAAATAGGTCTTTTTCGCATGGTCAAAAACTTTATGAAATTGAACCAATCCTGGCATGGAGTATCTCATGTGTGTCTAAAGTGTAGAACAAAAAGAATTTTCGCTATAGCTTGCGTAGAAAAAAAGTTAGTTTTTCATACGGAAATATCGCTTTTTTCGCTTATTATTAGCGTATTCTATTTTCAAAAATATAGAAGTTTCGTCGGGTCAAAGAGTTGTCGAAATGAAACGAAACTTGGAATGCAGTTTTCACTGTGTAATTAAAGTCTAAAAGAGAAAGAATTTTTGCTATAGCTTTCCTAGAAAAAAAGTTAGTTTTTTATTCGGAAATTTGCGAATTTCGCGAATAACGAATTTTAAAAATAGGTCTTTTTCATCGAGTCAAGGAAATGTCCAAATGAATCCAAACTGGGTATGCAGTATCCCCTGTGTATCTAGAGTCTAAAAGAGAAAGAATTTTTGCAATAGCTTGCCTAGAAAAAAAGTTAGTTTTTTATACGGAAATTTGCGAATTTCGCGAATAACGAATTTTAAAAATAGGTCTTTTTCGCGTGGTCAAAAACTTTATGAAATTGAACCAAACTTGGTATGGAGTATTTCATGTGTGTCTAAAGTGTAGAACAAAAAGAATTTTTGCTATAGCTTGCGTAGGAAAAAAGTTAGTTTTTCGTACGGAAATTTGCGAATTTCGCGAATAACAAATTTCAAAAATAGGTCTTTTTCGCATGGTCAAAAACTTTATGAAATTGAACCAAACTTGATATGGAGTATCTCAAGTGTGTCTAAAGTGTAGAACAAACAGAATTTTTGCTATAGCTTGCCTAGGAAAAAAGTTAGCTTTTCGTTCGGAATTTTGCGATTATTTCAAGTTAGTAATTTTAAAAATAAGTCTTTTTGATTAGGTAATAGAGTCGTCCAAAACTAACCAAACTCGGTATGGAGTATCCCATGTGTAGTTAGAGTCTAAAGCTAAAGAAACTCTTGCTGTAGCTTGCGTAGGAAAAAAGTTTGTTTTTCATACGGAAATATCAACTTTTTCGCTTATTATTCGCGTATTCTGTTTTCAAAAATGTAGAAGTTTCGTCGGGTCATAGAGTTGTCCAAATGAAACGAAACTTGGATTGCAGTTTTCACTGTGTAACTAGAGTCTAAAAGAGAAAGAGTTTTTGCTATAGCTTGCCTAGAAAAAAAGTTAGTTTTTTCTCCTGAAATTTGCGAATTTCGCGAATAACGAATTTTAAAAATAGGTCTTTTTCGCATGGTCAAAAACTTTATGAAATTGAACCAAACTTGGTATGGAGTATATCATGTGTGTCTAAAGTGTAGAACAAAAAGAATTTTTGCCATAGCTTGCCTAGGAAAAAAGTTAGCTTTTCGTTCGGAATTTTACGATTATTTCAAGTAAGTAATTTTAAAAATAGGTCTTTTTGATTAGGTCATAGAGTCGTCCAAAGTTAACCAAACTTGGTATGGAGTATCCCATGTTTATATAGAGTCTAAAACTAAACGAATTCTTGCTGTAGCTTGCGTAGGAAAAAAGTTTGTTTTTCATACGGAAATATCAACTTTTTCGCTTATTATTCGCGTATTCTGTTTTCAAAAATGTAGAAGTTTCGTCGGGTCAAAGAGTTGTCCAAATGAAACGAAACTTGGAATGCAGTTTTCACTGTGTAACTAGAGTCTAAAAGAGAAAGAATTTTTGCTATAGCGTGCCTAGAAAAAAGTTAGTTTTTTATACGGAAATTTGCGATTTTCGCGAATAACGAATTTTAAAAATAGGTCTTTTTCGCATGGTCAAAAATTTTATGAAATTGAAACAAACTTGGTATTGAGTATCTCATGTGTGTCTAAGGTGTAGAACAAAAAGAATTTTTGCTATAGCTTGCGTAGGAAAAAAAGTTAGTTTTTCGTACGGAAATTTGCGAATTTCGCGAATAACGAATTTTAAAAATAGGTCTTTTTCGCATGGTCAAAAACTTTATGAAATTGAACCAAACTTGGTATGGAGTATCTCATGTGTGTCTAAAGTGTAGAACAAAAAGAATTTTTGCTATGGCTTGCGTAGGAAAAAAGTTAGTTTTTTGTACGTTAATTTCCGATTAATTCGAATAATTAATTTTAAATAATTTTTAAAAATAGGTCTTTTTCATTGGGTCAAGAAGTTATTCAAATCGAACGAAACTCGACATGGATTATCCCCTGTGTAATAAGAGTGTAAAACAAAAAGAATTTTTGGTATAGACTGTCTAAGAAAAAAGTAAGGTTTTCATACGGAAATTCGCGAATTTCGCGAATAACGAATTTTGAAAATAGGTCTTTTTCATTGGGTCAAGAAGTTATTCAAATCGAACGAAACTCGGTATGGAGTATCCCCTGTGTAGGTAGTGAATAGGAAAAAAAGAATTTTTAGTATAGCTTTCCTGGGAAAAAAGTAAGTTTTTCATACGGAAATATCGACTTTTTCGCTTATTATTAGCGTATTCTATTTTCAAAAATATAGAAGTTTCATCGGGTCAAGGAGTTGTTCAAATCCAACCATACTCGGTGTGGAGTATCACCAGTAAAATAAGAGTCTAAAACAAAGGGAATTTTTGTTATAGCTTACGTAGGAAGAAAGTTAGAATTTCATACGGAAATGTCCGAATTTTGCGAATAACGAATTTTAAAAATAGGTCTTTTTCATCGGATCAAGGAGTTGTTCAAAGTGAATAGGTCTTTTTTGCATGGTCAAAAACTTTATGAAATTGAACCAAATTTGGCATGGAGTATCTCATGTGTGTCTAAAGTGTAGAACAAAAAGAGTTTTCGCTATAGCTTGCGTAGAAAAAAAGTTAGTTTTTCATACGGAAATATCGCTTTTTTCGCTTATTATTAGCGTATTCTATTTTCAAAAATATAGAAGTTTCATTGGGTCAAGGAGTTGTCCAAATCGAACCATACTCGGTATGAAGTATCTCATGTGTGTCTAAAAAGTAGAACAAAAAGAATTTTTGCTATAGCTTACGTAGGAGTAAAGTTAGTTTTTAATACGGAAATTTGCGAATTTCGCGAATAACGAAATTTAAAAATAGGTCTTTTTCATCGAGTCAAGGAAATGTCCAAATGAATCCAAACTCGGTATGCAGTATCCCCTGGGTATCTAGAGTCTAAAAAAGAAAGATTTTTTGCAATAGCTGGCCTAGAAAAAAAATAGTTTTTTATACGGAAATTTGCGATTTTCGCGAATAACGAATTTTAAAAATAGGTCTTTTTCGCATGGTCAAAAACTTTATGAAATTGAACCAAACTTGGTATGGAGTATCTCATATGTGTCTAAAGTGTAGAACAAAAAGAATTTTTGCTATAGCTTGCGTAGGAAAAAAGTTAGTTTTTCGTACGTTACTTTTCGATTAATTCGAATAATTAATTTTAAATAATTTTTAAAAATAGGTCTTTTTCATTGGGTCAAGAAGTTATTCAAATCGAACGAAACTCGATATGGAGTATCCCCTGTGTAATAGGAGTGTAAAACAAAAAGAATTTTTGGTATAGACTGTCTAGGAAAAAAGTAAGGTTTTCGTACGGAAATTCGCGAATTTCGCGAATAACGAATTTTGAAAATAGGTCTTTTTCATTGGGTCAAGAAGTTATTCAAATCCAACGAAACTCGGTATGGAGTATCCCCTGTGTAGGTAGTGCATAGGAAAAAAAGAATTTTTGGTATAGCTTTCCTGGGAAAAAAGTAAGTTTTTCATACGGAAATATCGACTTTTTCGCTTATTATTCGCGTATTCTATTTTCAAAAATATGGAAGTTTCATTGGGTCAAGGAGTTGTTCAAATCCAACCATACTCGGTGTGGAATATCACCAGTGTAATAAGAGTCTAAAACAAAGGGAATTTTTGTTATAGCTTACGTAGGAAGAAAGTTAGAATTTCATAAGTAAATGTGCGAATTTTGCGAATTACGAATTTTAAAAATAGGTCTTTTTCATCGGATCAAGGAGTTGTTCAAAGTGAACCAAATTGGTATCCCAGACTACTGGTGACATTTAGGTTATAAGGCAAAAAGAATGGTCCGCCTCACTTTCCTTAAAGTTCGTATATCGACTTATTCGCTTTTCCATTTTCAAAAATATAGAAATTTCATCGGGTCAAGTTGTTCAAAGGAGTTGATGTTGATCAGGTCTTTGAGTGGTCCAATTAGAACCAAATTTGTATGAGGTATTCTCTATGTATGTACGAAGCAAGTGCTCAGCTAGTAAAAAGGTTTCAAGCTTAATGTTTTCAGTTGTTGTAATGCAGCAAACAGAAATTTACGCTAATGAAAAAGGTGTTTTTTGCAAAAAGCGAAGATTGTCTACGGCCACTATTAGCAAATCTACTCTTGGAAATGAGGATACATTACGGAATGAAATTCAACATCTCAAAAAGAAGGTCGAGGAGATGAGCAAGAGAGTTGAAGAGCTTGAGAAAGCCCAAATTGAATTGGCAGACCTGACCAACGATAGCTTTGACACTACGGTATCGGTACACTCAGAAGACTTAATTGAGGTTCCGAATGGCATCCGAAAGAATGGAGTTAGATTAGTTGCAGCTGATTGATTAAAACAGTTGTTCAGACATCGAAAGATCAAACTTGAGGCTTTTTTTGTTAATGTTTAAAGTCTGAAATACTCTTACGTTGTATAATGTTTCTTGCGGTTTTTAATCCTTTTCCTAACCGGCTTTTCGTCCCATTAACCTAAAACGTTTCTTAATTACGTAAATATTTCCATTCACCAATAATTTTCCTTTTATTCAAGACTTCATCTTTTTCAGGTTGTGAAAATTTCCGGTTTCAACTGGTTGATTATGAGTCTCGAGAAAGACGACGCTCAAATTGTTGATATCAACTCTAAAATGTGGGGAAGCTTAAGCTATGTTGACAAGGTCAAGAGAACGGAAGGCACCCAAACCATGCCCCTAAAGGATGGAAGGTTGCGGTCGTACATGATTTTGAAGCAAGGAGCAGACGATTTCTCTCAAGATCTTGAGGAACTGAAAAAACAAATTAAAGTTCCTGAAACAGATCGCAGGCCAGAATTAACAGAAGTTGACGAAACGGCCCCAACTGCATCACAGAAAAATTCCTCCGTTGTGCAGTCGTTTTCAAGCGTGGTCAAGGGAACCACTGTCACGGTATGTTTAAACCTCCGGAACTTGGATAAAGTTTTTCAAAAATGAAAAATAAAACATTTAGTGTAACTTTTTTGTTATGGTTTAGTGCTGTGAAGAACACAAGGGAATTGCAAAGATGCTGCTGTTGAACGAAAAAAGGATGCACGACATGGTCACCCTTCTGCAAGGCTCTACCAGTCAGTCTGCGGATGATTTGAGCAGCGTCAAACAAAAATTTAATTCATTTGTTCGTATTTATATTTCGGTTTCGTTTTTTATTTATTGGCAACCAATGTAATTTTTTTTCAAAAGTAACCCATGCACTGGCTGGCATTGATTGTGAAGAAAATAGTGGAGATGGACAACAAGTTCAAGAGGAAGAGGAAAGGGAGGCCGATGATGTAGCGGAAGACAAGGATCTTGAAGAGGCCTTAATACTTCGACTTGTTGAGGAAAAGCCCCCCGTGCAATTTGGTCTAAATGGAAAATACTTAGACCTCATTTACAGCGGACACAAACCCACTGACTACGGTTCAGCGCTACGAAAGTGGATTTGGGGCATTGACGGTTTGTCTTATGAATTGATTTTGCCGTCAAAGAGCTTGACTGATGGACGTAGATGTGCCACGAAAGATTCAATGCTCAAGTTCTTCCGTGAGTTTTTGTACTATTTTTCGCAATCAGTTGAAACTTGATTAATTTTGCGTTTCGATTTTTTTTCTGCGCTCAAGGTTGTTCTCTGTGTAAAAATTTGTTTGAATATGAGTTCATCCTTCCCAATGCCAAAGAAAAAGCAAAAAAAGCAGCAAACAAGGCTGGACTAAATGCAAAAAAACAGATTGAGGGCAAGGGAAAATACAGCGAGCAAGCAAAGGAGTTGAGGAAAGCCAAGTATGTGAAGAAAAATGCTGGAAATTAAATTGCTCTTAATCAGATCTGAGTTGCTTGTTTTAAACTATACTTATACTGCAGTTTGTTATTTTATCAGGCACATATCCCATTTTGCAGCCTCCAATTGCAGAGTTCATATATAAATGTTTTGAGTTATAGCGTATATTATTATTATTATTATTATTTTTATCATTATTATTATTATTATTATTATTATTATTATTATTATTATTATTATTATTATTATTAATATTATTATTATTATTATTATTATTATTATTATTATTATTATTATTATTATTATTATCATTATTATTATTATTACTATTATTATTATTATTATTATTATTATTATTATTATTATTTTTATTATTATTATTATTATTATTATTATTATTATTATTATTATTATTATTATTATTATTATTATTATTATTATTATTATTATTATTATTATTATTATTATTATTATTATTATTATTATTATTATTATTATTATTAAAGTTTTCACCATTTTACTCGATATAAATTTGTTGTTTTTAGTTAATTTTGAACTGCTAATAGTTTTCCCTTTAACTCAATTGAGGAGAGAAACAGTGAACCACAACAAAGCAAATTATGTGTTTAATAACAAACGCTTTATCCCTTAATGATCTGGAGAATTTTTGTAGTAATTTCTCGATTGTCAAGATTTATGGAGAACTCCAAACAAGACAAACGCCCTAAAAGACAATCAAAAGTTCCCAGCTTCGAAACAGATCCTGAAACTCAAGTTGAAATAAGTATTCGTTACGAGCACTGGAACACAGCTTTTATTTTTATCTATGAAAAAGCGTGTGTTACGACAACACTTAACAACCTCGAGGATACAGCGATGAAGCAAAGCTGGCTCTGAGACCGGGACACTATGAGTTTATCACTCACAATAGTGCACCCCATAGAATGATGTATTTGGGAAGAGCATCAATTGAGAGGGCGAGAGAGCACAAGAAGCTGGCATCCGAGGTTTATGTTAAAGGACAACGACCGCCTTATATAGGAGAAGGACCAGGAACTGAAAACGCCACCATTGTTACCAGTCAGCCAAGTGTCAGTTCAACCCAACCGACCAACGTATTTGTACCAGAATCCCCGGATATGCTCTTTTTTTCTGAACCGGTCAACGAAACTCCAAGCAGAAATACAGGCGAACAATTGACTGTTAACAGCAAAAACGTTGCTAAAGCCTCTTCCCAAATGAAAGCAACAACACAGCCACTTCTGTTCCAAGAGAGTGCAACATCAACAGCAAATGCCAGTGTACAGGTACCCTCATTCGGTCTGAAAAACATATGGTTTTATTGCTTTTTGATTGGAGTTTTTTGATTTAGGGTCCCTCTTCTATGTGTAGCGAATTAAAAGAGTTTTTGAAAGGCCACGAGGAAAGAATTTGTCGAGCTACTCAATTTGGAGTTGCTATCAAAGCAAAACACGACAAAAAGCGAATGAGGCTTTTAGGGGAATTGAACGATACGGTATGTCCTTGTGTAATTTTCTCATACGTCTTAATTCTTAAATCATTTTCGAGTTTTGTGAAATGATCTAACACTCTGGTTTTGACTTTAGCTAGATGAAGTCAATGAAATATCGTTGCTCCAACGGTTTGGCTTTCAAAGTGTGGATGAGGATAAGAGTCTTTTACAAGCCTATCCCATTCATCAAGTTCAGTTTGAGGGCGAGGATTTGATGAAAACCCACCAAGCCGGTCCTTATCCAACTCAACTTGGGCGTACTTTGCGAAGAACACTATTTGGAATCGATGGTTTGGTTGACGAGATGATGAACAGTGAAGGCTCGTACACCCGGTCTGAGGCATCCACGGAAAAAACTCTGTTGTTCGAGGGTAATTGTTTTCATGAACGACTAAAAATTAATTTGATAGTTAAGTCCAATATAAACAGAATATTCAACTCAAAAAAGAAAACGCTGAACTGAGAGATGTGAGGTTTAGTTTTTTATTGTTCTTATATCCATCATTGTTTAGGTGTTGTAAAGCAGAAGTACCCACTAACACCCCGCCTGGCATTGAAGAAGGCAAAGGACTCCGCAAATCAGGCCGGGAGAGAAAGGCGAAGTTACCTGAAAAATCCAGAAAACCTGGAGCATAGTGTCGAAGCAACAACTTCTACCCCACCTACTACTACTTCTAATCAGCCTGAGTAACTGTTGCTGTGCCTCTATTGTGCTGGTGTTTACGTAACTGGAAAAACAGTCTAATTGTAGTTATTAATAGTGAATTTGTTAAATTTGTGGCTTTTGTTTCAATACTTAGGGCATTCTTATCTGATTAGAATGTGATTTTTGCTGCTGCTGTTTTGCACTGATAAATTGGTTGTGTTTTGATTGAGTTAATCTGTGGTTTGGTTACTCAGCGTTTCTTGCAGTAATCAGTTTTAGTCTTAAAATTAGTATCTCGATTTTTATTTCTGATTTTTTCTTGCTATTTCGAAACTTGAAAGTCACGCGTGTTCGTAGTTCTTTTTAGTTCTTGTTTGCCATCATCGTTTTTACGATTTGAATGGGTGGAAAAGCAAATTCGATTTTTGATCAGTTGATTATTTTAAGATAAAATGGAACTTTGCGAGAATCTCGCTCAAATTGAAGGCTTCGTGGCACATCATTATGTTGAAAGATCTGATCACGAAGTACACCTGCTCACAGAACTGATTTCTAAAAACAGCTACATGGATTTGATGAACTCATAAAACCACTTCAAAAGATTGCATCAAGATTTGGAGGAAGTTTATAAATGTTCATTTAATGCGGGATTTAGAATTGAACCTGACAATTTTGGTGGTTATTGTTTGATCAATCGAAGTGGGAAAACAATTAAATGTGGAGAAATCAACGTTGTTGTTGTTTTGATTGCAAAAAAGCCGAAAGATTGTGAGATAGATGACTGGTCTTTAATGGAAGGTGACAAGTAGTTGGTAGGCGTCGCAAGATGTGCAAATCATTCGTGTGTCCCAAACTGCGACTACTACATGTGCGGAGGATACAAGGGGAGAGAATGCGTACGACTAAGAGCTTTAAGAGAAAACAAGGTTGGTGAAGAGCTGATGACTTTTTATACTGTAAATTTTTTGGAGAGAAGAATAAGTTCTGTCTATGTGAACATAGATCAAAACATGGCTCAGAAGAAGAATCGCAAGAAGAGAGTGATGAACATGCTAAACCACCAAAACGAAAAAGAAGTGTAAAACCACGCATAAAAATAACAGCCAGTGACGTACGTGGTTCCTTACTCACTGACCTCATTAAATTCTACAGCGAGGATTCGAACGTCAGTTTAGCTTCAGAAGTTAGCTCTATTCCCTTCACAAATAGCGATTTTCCAGATAATTCAATCAGTGATGCAGAACAAATCGATAAGGATGGCAATTTCTCTGATTTTTCCGATGGTTTTAGTAGTACCGAGATCAGTTATCCTTGTGACCAAATTGAAACTCTTGTTGGAGTTGATTTGTTTGGAATTTTTTCAGCCACCGAGAGCGATTCAGAAAATGAAGAAAAGGATCATAATGATCAAACTGTGCTATTAACTGAACTACCGGGTGCCTCAAAAGAAAACTTTAAAGCTTCTCTTCTAGCTATTGTGTCGGTTCATAATGGCTCTGATTTGCTATTGAACGATCTTTTAAAGCGTGTTCAGTTGCTGTTCGGTGGTCAAACTGTTTCGCCTTGGGCCGTCAGGAAACAGTTTGAAGACTTTTGTACACTTTACCAATCCAGTAAACAATCCCTTGACGACGGCGAGCTAATTCTGTTAAATTTTCGTCCTTTTTTGATTGACATTGTTAAAAACGCACTGCCTGAGATGTTAAAGTACGCCGAAGAGAAAGATTCGTCACGCGATATTTTGATGCCAACTTTTTGCATAACTGAACAACGGCGAATAAATTTCAGATTAATTGTCAACACCGATGGTGCTAATGTATGCAAGACACCCATAACTTCAGCTTGGCCTCTTTTCTTGGCTGTTGCAGATCTATCTCCTAAGCTTTGTCAACTCTTCAAAAACCTTGTTCTGGGAGCATTGTTTGTTGGTTCGGGTTACCCTGATTTTGATATCGTCTTTGAACATATAAAACGAGAATTGTCAGTTACAGAGAAAATCATTTTCAATGGAGACGATTTGATTGTTTCATTTGAACCTATTTTGCTAGTTGCTGACCTTATAGCAAAATCTAAAGTTCTGAAAATGAAGCAGTGCAATGGTTTCTATGGATGTACGCTTTGCAATCAAAGAGGAATTCATGTAGCGAGTTCCCATCGATATCCTCACGATGAAAGCTTCGAGATGCGTTCGTTTGATGCCCATATGCAAAACATCCAAGAGCTAGAAAGAGGAAGTGTGGATGAATTAAGAGTTGAACTCGGTCGAAAGGCGGATTGTGAAACTAAAACTCTCGGTGTTAAAGGGAGAAGCAAAGCTTTCGATCTGATATCAAATCAACCACTCTCATCTCCAATTGACCCGATGCATCAGTTGTTCCTTTGTGTTGCAAAAGGTATTCTATTGCATCATTATGAGAGAATGAGGCCTGAGGATGATAAAACTGAAATCAATATTTTTATTGATTCCCTTTATTTACCAAAAGAGTTCAAAAACTCACTCCGGAAACTTGATTCTTTGTCAAACTTCAAAGCAAAGGAAATGAAAATCATGCTACTGAACTTGTCGCCCATAATTTCTCCTCCATTTTTGTATGGCGAAGAAAGAAAAAGTGACGAGTCTGACCTAAAGAAGCTAGTTTTTTTGATTCAAGAGCTTTTTGAGTCATCCAACAACGCAAACTTATGTGATCAGCTTCTAAATGAGTTCTGTCTGAGCATGGCTGACAAAAATAATAAAATTGAGTCAATCAATTTCCATCGTTTGAGACAACTAGGTTGGCAAGCAAAAAATATTGGACCACTGTTTACGACATCTGCTGCTATGTTTGAGTCTGCTAACAGATTGCTTATTGCACCACTCACGGGAACAGTCAATCAGTGTCAATTAATGGTTTGGCGATTTGTAAGGGCAAAAATGATAGCAAAGATGAGCATTATGGACGACTGTCTCACAGAAATGCTGACGTATTTTCACGAGAAAAGAAAATTAGATGAAAGTTATGGTTTCGTGGAAAGTTCAGAAACAAGAAAAAATTGCCAAGAGCATCCGAATTTAAAGTTGTTCTGTCGAAATCTTGATTTTTGCTTCCTATCATCAGCTGCATATGGACGGGGATGTACTGCTGATAAATATGTTGCTGCCTTTGTTGATAGTGAAATGATTGCCGGAGAAATACTGTTCTTTTTTCGTGGAATTGCTAACAATTGTGTGCTCCGAAAATTGAAAATTGTACAGAAGTTGACATTGATGAAATCTCAGGCCCAAAATCCTGTCACATTTGGTTTTTTTGTCCAGGATACAGAAGAGAAAATGCAAATTTCTTTAAGTGCCATCAAACATAAACTCTTCTATTTTCAGTTCAAAGTAGTGTCATATCTGATTGCCATGCTGTGTCATTATGAGCATAATTAAACAATTTTTGTTTTTGGTTCGATTTATTAAATGCAAATTGTAATTAAAGTGTAACAGAACCAAATTTGGAGTCTAGCGTACCTGCAAAAAATAGTTGAAACAATTTTTTCATGCAATTTTTGCGTGCTTCTTAAAAATTTTTATTATAAGAAAAGAACTTAATTATAAGAAGTTTTATCAGGTGAAACAGTTGTTGAATTTAAAGCAATCTCCGCATGGAGTATAATTGTGCATTCCATGTGGAGTGTTCAGTGGGGAATGTAAAACGAAAGGAATTGGTTTTCATAACCAAATTTCCGATTTAACCGAAAAAAGAATTTTAAAGATAAGCTGTTTTTGATTCGGTCATAGAGTTGTCCAAAGCGAACCAAACTCGGTATGGAGTTTTCCATGAATACCTAGAGTCTAAAACTTTAGGGATTTTTGATATAGCTTGTCTAGAAAAAAGTTAGGTTTTCGTACGGAAATTTGCGATTATTTCAAATAAGTAATTTTAAAAATAGGTCTTTTTCGTATGGTCAAACACTTCATGAAATTGAACCAAACTCGGCATAGAGTATCCCATGTGTATCTAGAGTGTAAAACAAAAAGAATTTTTGGTATAAGTTGCGTAGGAAAAAAGTTAGTTTGTCATACCTAGTTTTCCTATTATTTCCGAATAATTTTGAATAAGTCTTTTTCATCGGGTCAAGGAGTTGTTCAAATCGAACCAAAATTGGTATGGAGTATCCCCTGTGTAGCTAGAGTCTAAAACAGAAAGAATTTTTGGGTTTAGCTTGCCTAGAAAAAAGTTGGTTTCTCAATCGGAAATATCGACTTATTCGCTTATTCTAATTTCAAAACTATAGAAATTTCATTGGGTCAAGAAGTTGTTCAAATCGAACCAAACTTGGTATGGAGTATCCCCTGTGTATGTGGAGTATAAAACAAAAAAAAATTTGCTATAAGTTGCGTAGGAAAAAAGTTATTTTGTCATACGGAAATTTCCTATTATTTCCGAATAATTTTGAATAAGTAATTTTTTAAATAAGTCTATTTCATCAGGTCAAGGAGTTGTCCAAACTGATCCACACTCGGTATGGAGTATCACCAGTGAAATTAGAGTCAAAAACAGAAAGAATTTTTGGGTTTAGCTTGCCTAGAAAAAAGTTGGTTTTTCAATCGGAAATATCGACTTATTCGCTTATTCTATTTTCAAAACTATAGAAATTCCATCGGATCAAGAAGTTGTCCAAATTGAATCAAACTTGGTATGGAGTATACCCTGTGTAGGTAGAGTGTAAAACAAAAAGAATTTTTGGTATGGCTTGCCTAGGAAAAAAGTTAGTTTGTCGTACGGAAATTTGCGATTATTTCAAATAAGTAATTTTAAAAATAGGTCTTTTTGATTAGGTCATAGAGTCGTCCAAACTAACCAAACTCGGTATGTAGTATCCCATGTATAGTTAGAGTCTAAAACTAAAGGAATTTTTGCTGTAGCTTGCGTAGGAAAAATTTAGTTTTACCGAAAAATCGACTTTTTCGCTTATTATTCGCTTATTCTATTTTCAAAAATATAGAAGTTTCGTCGGGTCAAAGAGTTGTCCAAATTAATTGAAACTTGGAATGCAGTTTTCACTGTGTATCTAGAGTCTAAAAAAGAAAGAATTTTTGCTATAGCTTGCTTAGAAAAAAGTTAGTTTTTTATACGGAAATTTGCGAATTTCGCGAATAACGAATTTTAAAAATAGGTCTTTTTCATCGAGTCAAGGAAATGTCCAAATGAATCCAAACTCGGTATGCAGTATCCCCTGTGTATCTAGAGTCTAAGAGAAAAAGAATTTTTGCTATAGCTGGCCTAGAAAAATAGTTAGTTTTTTATACGGAAATTTGCGAATTTCGCGAAAAACGAATTTTAAAAATAGGTCTTTTTCATCGGATCAAGGAGTTGTCCAAATCAAACCATACTCGGTATGGAGTATCACCAGCGTAAGTAGAGTCTAAAACAAAAGAAGTTTTTGCTATAGCTTACGTAGGAAAAAAGTTAGTTTTTCGTACGTTAATTTCCGATTAATTCGAATAATTAATTTTAAATAATTTTTAAAAATAGGTCTTTTTGATTAGGTCACAGAGTCGTCCAAAATGAACCAAACTTGGTATGGAGTATCTCATGTGTGTCTAAAGTGTAGAACAAAAAGAATTTTTGCTATAGCTTGCGTAGGAAAAAAGTTAGTTTTTCGTACGGAAATTTGCGAATTTCGCGAATAACGAATTTAAAAATAGGTCTTTTTCATCGAGTCAAGGAAATGTCCAAATGAATCCAATCTCGGTATGCAGTATCCACTGTGTATCTAGAGTCTAAAAGAGAAAGAATTTTTGCCATAGCGTGCCTAGGAAAAAAGTTAGTTTTTCGTTCGAAATTTTGCGATTATTTCAAATAACCATTTTTAAAAATAGGTCTTTTTCATCGGGTCAAGGAGTTGTCCAAATCGAACCAAACTCGGTATGGAGTATCCCCTGTGTATGTGGAGTATGAAACAAAAAAATTGCTATAAATTGCGCAGGAAAAAAGTTATTTTGTCATACGGAAATTTCCTATTATTTCCGAATAATTTTGAATAAGTAATTTTTTAAATAAGTCTATTTCATCAGGTCAAGAAGTTGTCCAAACTGAACCACACTTGGTATGGAGTATCACCAGTGAAATTAGAGTCAAAAACAGAAAGAATTTTTGGGTTTAGCTTGCCTTGAAAAAAGTTGGTTTTTCAATCGGAAATATCGACTTATTCGCTTATTCTATTTTCAAAACTATAGAAATTCCATCGGATCAAGAAGTTGTCCAAATTGAATCAAACTTGGTATGGAGTATACCCTGTGTAGGTAGAGTGTAAAACAAAAAGAATTTTTGGTATGGCTTGCCTAGGAAAAAAGTTAGTTTGTCGTACGGAAATTTGCGATTATTTCAAATAAGTAATTTTAAAAATAGGTCTTTTTGATTAGGTCATAGAGTCGTCCAAACTAACCAAACTCGGTATGGAGTATCCCATGTATAGTTAGAGTCTAAAACTAAAGGAATTTTTGCTGTAGCTTGCGTAGGAAAAATTTAGTTTTACCGAAAAATCGACTTTTTCGCTTATTATTCGCTTATTCTATTTTCAAAAATATAGAAGTTTCGTCGGGTCAAAGAGTTGTCCAAATTAATTGAAACTTGGAATGCAGTTTTCACTGTGTATCTAGAGTCTAAAAAAGAAAGAATTTTTGCTATAGCTTGCTTAGAAAAAAGTTAGTTTTTTATACGGAAATTTGCGAATTTCGCGAAAAACGAATTTTAAAAATAGGTCTTTTTCATCGGATCAAGGAGTTGTCCAAATCAAACCATACTCGGTATGGAGTATCACCAGCGTAAGTAGAGTCTAAAACAAAAGAAGTTTTTGCTATAGCTTACGTAGGAAAAAAGTTAGTTTTTTGTACGTTAATTTCCGATTAATTCGAATAATTAATTTTAAATAATTTTTAAAAATAGGTCTTTTTGATTAGGTCACAGAGTCGTCCAAAATGAACCAAACTTGGTATGGAGTATCTCATGTGTGTCTAAAGTGTAGAACAAAAACAATTTTTGCTATAGCTTGCGTAGGAAAAAAGTTAGTTTTTCGTACGGAAATTTGCGAATTTCGCGAATAACGAATTTAAAAATAGGTCTTTTTCATCGAGTCAAGGAAATGTCCAAATGAATCCAATCTCGGTATGCAGTATCCACTGTGTATCTAGAGTCTAAAAGAGAAAGAATTTTTGCCATAGCGTGCCTAGGAAAAAAGTTAGTTTTTCGTTCGGAATTTTGCGATTATTTCAAATAACCATTTTTAAAAATAGGTCTTTTTCATCGGGTCAAGGAGTTGTCCAAATCGAACCAAACTCGGTATGGAGTATCCCCTGTGTATGTGGAGTATGGAACAAAAAAAATGCTATAAATTGCGCAGGAAAAAAGTTATTTTGTCATACGGAAATTTCCTATTAATTCCGAATAATTTTGAATAAGTAATTTTTTAAATAAGTCTATTTCATCGGGTCAAGGAGTTGTCCAAACTGAACCAAACTCGGTATGGAGTATCACAAGTGAAATTAAAGTCTAAAACAGAAGGAATTTTTGGGTTTAGCTTGCCTAGAAAAAAGTTGGTTTTTCAATCGGAAATATCGACTTATTCGCTTATTCTATTTTCAAAACTATAGAAATTCCATCGGATCAAGAAGTTGTCCAAATTGAATCAAACTTGGTATGGAGTATACCCTGTGTAGGTAGAATGTAAAACAAAAAGAATTTTTGGTATTGCTTGCCTAGGAAAAAGTTAGTTTGTCGTACGGAAATTTGCGATTATTTCAAAAAAGTAATTTTAAAAATAGGTCTTTTTGATTAGGTCATAGAGTCGTCCAAAGTTAACCAAACTCGGAATGGACTATCCCATGTAAAGTTAGAGTCTGAAACTAAAGGAATTTTTGCAGTAGCTTGCGCAGGAAAAATTTAGTTTTAGGGAAAAATCGACTTTTTCGCCTATTGTTCGCTTATTCTATTTTCAAAAATTTAGAAGTTTCGTCGGGTCAAATAAATGTCCAAATGAAACGAAACTTGGAATGCAGTTTTCACTGTGTATCTAGAGTCTACAAGAGAAATAATTTTTGCGATAACTTGCCTAGAAAAAAGTTAGTTTTTTATACGGAAATTTGCGAATTTCGCGAAGAGCGATTTTTAAAAATAGGTCTTTTTCATCGGATCGAGGAGTTGTCCAAATCAAACCATACTAGGTATGGAGTATCACCAGTGTAATTAGAGTCTAAAACGAAAGGAATTTTTGCTATAGCTTACGTAGGAAGAAAAGTAGTTTTTCGTACGGAAATTTGCGAATTTCGCGAATAACGAATTTTAAATATAGGTCTTTTTCGTATGGTCAAAAACTTCCTGAAATTGAACTTAACTTGGTATGGAGTATCTCATGTGTGTCTAAAGTGTAGAACAAAAACAATTTTTGCTATAATTTGCGTAGGAAAAAATTAGATTTTTGTACGGAAATTTGCGAATTTCGCGAATAACGAATTTTAAAAATAGGTCTTTTTCGTGTGCTCAAAACTTTATGAAATTGAACCAAACTTGGTATGGAGTATCTCATGTGTGTCTAAAGTGTAGAACAAAAAGAATTTTTGCTATAGCTTGCGTGGGAAAAAAAGTTAGTTTTTCATACGGAAATATCGACTTTTTCGCTTATTATTCGCTTATTCTATTTTCAAAAATATAGAAGTTTCATTGGGTCAAGGAGTTGTCCAAATCGAACCATACTCGGTATGGAGTATCTCATGTGTGTCTAAAGTGTAGAACAAAAAGAATTCTTGCTATAGCTTGCGTAGGAAAAAAGTTAGTTTTTCGTACGGAAATTTGCGAATTTCGCGAATAACGAATTTTAAAAATAGGTCTTTTTCGCATGGTCAAAAACTTTATGAAATTGAACCAAACTTGGTATGGAGTATCTCTTGCGTGTCTAAAGTCTAGAACAAAAAGAATTTTTGCTATAGCTTGCGTGGGAAAAAGTTAGTTTTTCATACGGAAATATCGACTTTTTCGCTTATTATTCGCGTATCTATTTTCAAAAATATAGAAGTTTCATTGGGTCAAGTAGTTGTCCAAATCGAACCACACTCGGTATGGAGTATCTCATGTGTGTCTAAAGTGTAGAACGAAAAGAATTTTTGCTATAGCTTGCGTAGGAAAAAAGTTAATTTTTCGTACGGAAATTTGCGAACTTCACGAATAACGAATTTTAAAAATAGGTCCTTTTCGCATGGTCAAAAACTTTATGAAATTGAACCAAACTTGGTATGGAGTATCTCATGTGTGTCTAAAGTGAAGAACAAAAAGAATTTTTGCTATAGCTTGCGTAGGAAAAAAGTTAGTTTTTCATACGGAAATATCGACTTTTTCGCTTATTATTAGCGTATTCTATTTTCAAAAATATAGAAGTTTCATTGGGTCAAGGAGTTGTCCAAATCGAACCATACTCGGTATGAAGTATCTCATGTGTGTCTAAAGTGTAGAACAAAAAGAATTTTTCTTATAGCTTGCGTAGGAAAAAAGTTAGTTTTTCGTACGGAAATTTGCTAATTTTGCGAATAACGAATTTTAAAAATAGGTCTTTTTCGCATGGTCAAAAACTTTATGAAATTGAACCAAACTTGGTATGGAGTATCTCATGTGTGTCTAAAGTGTAGAACAAAAAGAATTTTTGCTATAGCTTGCGTAAGAAAAAGTTAGTTTTTCATACGGAAATATCGACTTTCTCGCTTATTATTCGCGTATTCTATTTTCAAAAATATATAAGTTTCATTGGGTCAAGGAGTTGTCCAAATCAAACCATACTCGGTATGAAGTATCTCATGTGTGTCTGAAGTGTAGAACAAAAAGAATTTTTGCTATAGCTTGCAAAGGAAAAAAGTTAGTTTCTCGTACGGAAATTCGCTAATTTCGCGAATAACGAATTTTAAAAATAGGTCTTTTTCGCATGGTCAAAAACTTTATGAAATTGAACCAAACTTGCTATGGAGTATCTCATGTGTGTCTAAAGTGTAGAACAAAAAGAATTTTTGCTATAGCTTGCGTAGAAAAAAGTTTTTATACGGAAATTTGCGAATTTCGCGAATAACGAATTTTAAAAATAGGTCTTTTTCATCGAGTCAAGGAAATGTCCAATTGAATCCAAACTCGGTATGCAGTATCCCCTGTGTATCTAGAGTCTAGAAGAGAAAGAATTTTTGCGATAGCTTGCCTAGAAAAAAAGTTAGTTTTTTATACGGAAATTTGCGAATTTCGCGAATAACGAATTTCAAAAATAGGTCTTTTTCATCGGATCGAGGAGTTGTCCAAATCAAACCATACTAGGTATGGAGTATCACCAGTGTAATTAGAGTCTAAAACAAAAGGAATTTTTGCTATAGCTTACGTAGGAAAAAAGTTAGTTTTTCGTACATTAATTTCCGATTAATTCGAATAATTAATTTTAAATAATTTTTAAAAATAGGTCTTTTTGATTAGGTCACAGAGTCGTCCAAAGTGAACCAAACATGGTATGGAGTATCTCATGTCTGTCTAAAGTGTAGAACAAAAAGAATTTTTGCTATAGCTTGTGTAGAAAAAAAGTTAGTTTTTCGTACAGAAATTTGCGAATTTCGCGAATAACGAATTTTAAAAATAGGTCTTTTTCGTATGGTCAAAAACTTCATGCAATTGAACCAAAATTGGTATGGAGTATCTCATGTATGTCTAGAGTCTAAAAGAGAAAGAATTTTTGCTATAGCTTGCCTAGAAAAAAAGTTACTCTTTATACGGAAATTTGCGAATTTCGGGAATAACGAATTTTAAAAATAGGTCTTTTTCATCGAGTCAAGGAAATGTCCGATTGAATCCAAACTGGGTACGCAGTATCCCCTGTGTATCTAGAGTCTAAAAAGGAAAGAATTTATGCTATAGCTTGGCTAGGAAAAAAGTTAGCTTTTCGATCGGAATTTTGCGATTATTTCAAATAACCATTTTTAAAAATAGGTCTTTTTCATCGGGTCAAGGAGTTGTCCAAATCGAACCAAACTCGGTATGGAGTATCCCCTGTGTATGTGGAGTATGAAACAAAAAAAATTGCTATAGCTTGTTTACGAAAAAAGTTAGTTTTTCAATCGGAAATATCGACTTATTCGCTTATTCTATTTTCAAAACTATAGAAATTTCATCGGATCAAGAAGTTGTCCAAATTGAATCAAACTTGGTATGGAGTATACCCTGTGTAGATAGAATGTAAAAAAACGAATTTTTGGTATAGCTTGCCTAGGAAAAAATTTAGTTTTTCATACGGAAATTTCCTATTATTTCCGAATAATTTTGAATAAGTAATTTTTTAAATAAGTCTATTTCGTCTGTTCAAGGAGTTGTCCAAACTGAACCAAACTCGGTACGGAGTATCACCAGTGTAATTAGAGTCTAAAACGAAAGGAATTTTTGCTATAGCTTACGTAGGAAGAAAGTTAGTTTTTCGTACGGAAATTTGCGAATTTCGCGAATAGCGAATTTTAAATATAGGTCTTTTTCGTATGGTCAAAAACTTCATGAAATTGAACTTAACTTGGTATGGAGTATCTCATGTGTGTCTAAAGTGTAGAACAAAAACAATTTTTGCTATAGCTTGCGTAGGAAAAAATTAGATTTTCGTACGGAAATTTGCGAATTTCGCGAATAACGAATTTTAAAAATAGGTCTTTTTCGTGTGCTCAAAACTTTATGAAATTGAACCAAACTTGGTATGGAGTATCTCATGTGTGTCTAAAGTGTAGAACAAAAAGAATTTTTGCTATAGCTTGCGTAGGAAAAAAAGTTAGTTTTTCATACGGAAATATCGACTTTTTCGCTTATTATTCGCTTATTCTATTTTCAAAAATATAGAAGTTTCATTGGGTCAAGGAGTTGTCCAAATCGAACCATACTCGGTATGGAGTATCTCATGTGTGTCTAAAGTGTAGAACGAAAAGAATTTTTGCTATAGCTTGCGTAGGAAAAAAGTTAATTTTTCGTACGGAAATTTGCGAACTTCACGAATAACGAATTTTAAAAATAGGTCTTTTTCGCATGGTCAAAAACTTTATGAAATTGAACCAAACTTGGTATGGAGTATCTCATGTGTGTCTAAAGTGAAGAACAAAAAGAATTTTTGCTATAGCTTGCGTAGGAAAAAAGTTAGTTTTTCATACGGAAATATCGACTTTTTCGCTTATTATTAGCGTATTCTATTTTCAAAAATATAGAAGTTTCATTGGGTCAAGGAGTTGTCCAAATCGAACCATACTCGGTATGAAGTATCTCATGTGTGTCTAAAGTGTAGAACAAAAAGAATTTTTGCTATAGCTTGCGTAGGAAAAAAGTTAGTTTTTCGTACGGAAATTTGCTAATTTTGCGAATAACGAATTTTAAAAATAGGTTTTTTTTGCATGGTCAAAAACTTTATGAAATTGAACCAAACTTGGTATGGAGTATCTCATATGTGTCTAAAGTGTAGAACAAAAAGAATTTTTGCTATAGCTTGCGTAAGAAAAAGTTAGTTTTTCATACGGAAATATCGACTTTTTCGCTTATTATTCGCGTATTCTATTTTCAAAAATATATAAGTTTCATTGGGTCAAGGAGTTGTCCAAATCGAACCATACTCGGTATGAAGTATCTCATGTGTGTCTGAAGTGTAGAACAAAAAGAATTTTTGCTATAGATTGCAAAGGAAAAAAGTTAGTTTTTCGTACGGAAATTTGCTAATTTCGCGAATAACGAATTTTAAAAATAGGTCTTTTTCGCATGGTCAAAAACTTTATGAAATTGAACCAAACTTGCTATGGAGTATCTCATGTGTGTCTAAAGTGTAGAACAAAAAGAATTTTTGCTATAGCTTGCGTAGAAAAAAAGTTTTTATACGGAAATTTGCGAATTTCGCGAATAACGAATTTTAAAAACAGGTCTTTTTCATCGAGTCAAGGAAATGTCCAATTGAATCCAAACTCGGTATGCAGTATCCCCTGTGTATCTAGAGTCTAGAAGAGAAAGAATTTTTGCGATAGCTTGCCTAGAAAAAAAGTTAGTTTTTTATACGGAAATTTGCGAATTTCGCGAATAACGAATTTCAAAAATAGGTCTTTTTCATCGGATCGAGGAGTTGTCCAAATCAAACCATACTAGGTATGGAGTATCACCAGTGTAATTAGAGTCTAAAACAAAAGGAATTTTTGCTATAGCTTACGTAGGAAAAAAGTTAGTTTTTCGTACATTAATTTCCGATTAATTCGAATAATTAATTTTAAATAATTTTTAAAAATAGGACTTTTTGATTAGGTCACAGAGTCGTCCAAAGTGAACCAAACATGGTATGGAGTATCTCATGTCTGTCTAAAGTGTAGAACAAAAAGAAATTTTGCTATAGCTTGCGTAGAAAAAAAGTTAGTTTTTCGTACAGAAATTTGCGAATTTCGCGAATAACGAATTTTAAAAATAGGTCTTTTTCGTATGGTCAAAAACTTCATGCAATTGAACCAAAATTGGTATGGAGTATCTCATGTGTGTCTAGAGTCTAAAAGAGAAAGAATTTTTGCTATAGCTTGCCTAGAAAAAAAGTTACTCTTTATACGGAAATTTGCGAATTTCGCGAATAACGAATTTTAAAAATAGGTCTTTTTCATCGAGTCAAGGAAAGGTCCGATTGAATCCAAAGTGGGTACGCAGTATCCCCTGTGTATCTAGAGTCTAAAAAGGAAAGAATTTATGCTATAGCTTGGCTAGGAAAAAAGTTAGCTTTTCGTTTGGAATTTTGCGATTATTTCAAATAACCATTTTTAAAAATAGGTCTTTTTCATCGGGTCAAGGAGTTGTCCAAATCGAACCAAACTCGGTATGGAGTATCCCCTGTGTATGTGGAGTATGAAACAAAAAAAATTGCTATAGCTTGTCTACGAAAAAAGTTAGTTTTTTAATCGGAATTATCGACTTATTCGCTTATTCTATTTTCAAAACTATAGAAATTTCATCGGATCAAGAAGTTGTCCAAATTGAATCAAACTTGGTATGGAGTATACCCTGTGTAGGCAGAATGTAAAAAAACGAATTTTTGGTATAGCTTGCCTAGGAAAAAATTTAGTTTTTCATACGGAAATTTCCTATTATTTCCGAATAATTTTGAATAAGTAATTTTTTAAATAAGTCTATTTCGTCTGTTCAAGGAGTTGTCCAAACTGAACCAAACTCGGTACGGAGTATCACCAGTGTAATTAGAGTCTAAAACGAAAGCAATTTTTGCTATAGCTTACGTAGGAAGAAAGTTAGTTTTTCGTACGGAAATTTGCGAATTTCGCGAATAACGAATTTTAAATATAGGTCTTTTTCTTATGGTCAAAAACTTCATGAAATTGAACTTAACTTGGTATGGAGTATCTCATGTGTGTCTAAAGTGTAGAACAAAAACAATTTTTGCTATAGCTTGCGTAGGAAAAAATTAGATTTTCGTACGGAAATTTGCGAATTTCGCGAATAACGAATTTTAAAAATAGGTCTTTTTCGTGTGCTCAAAACTTTATGAAATTGAACCAAACTTGGTATGGAGTATCTCATGTGTGTCTAAAGTGTAGAACAAAAAGAATTTTTGCTATAGCTTGCGTAGGAAAAAAATTAGTTTTTCATACGGAAATATCGACTTTTTCGCTTATTATTCGCTTATTCTATTTTCAAAAATATAGAAGTTTCATTGGGTCAAGAATTTGTCCAAATCGAACCATACTCGGTATGGAGTATCTCATGTGTGTCTAAAGTGTAGATCAAAAAGAATTTTTGCTATAGCTTGCGTAGGAAAAAAGTTAGTTTTTCGTACGGAAATTTGCGAATTTCGCGAATAACGAATTTTAAAAATAGGTCTTTTTCGCATGGTCAAAAACTTTATGAAATTGAACAAAACTTGGTATGGAGTATCTCTTGTGTGTCTAAAGTGTAGAACAAAAAGAATTTTTGCTATAGCTTGCGTGGGAAAAAGTTAGTTTTTCGTACATTAATTTCCGATTAATTCGAATAATTAATTTTAAATAATTTTTAAAAATAGGACTTTTTGATTAGGTCACAGAGTCGTCCAAAGTGAACCAAACATGGTATGGAGTATCTCATGTCTGTTTAAAGTGTAGAACAAAAAGAATTTTTGCTATAGCTTGCGTAGAAAAAAAGTTAGTTTTTCGTACAGAAATTTGCGAATTTCGCGAATAACGAATTTTAAAAATAGGTCTTTTTCGTATGGTCAAAAACTTCATGCAATTGAACCAAAATTGGTATGGAGTATCTCATGTGTGTCTAGAGTCTAAAAGAGAAAGAATTTTTGCTATAGCTTGCCTAGAAAAAAAGTTACTCTTTATACGGAAATTTGCGAATTTCGCGAATAACGAATTTTAAAAATAGGTCTTTTTCATCGAGTCAAGGAAAGGTCCGATTGAATCCAAACTGGGTACGCAGTATCCCCTGTGTATCTAGAGTCTAAAAAGGAAAGAATTTATGCTATAGCTTGGCTAGGAGAAAAGTTAGCTTTTCGTTTGGAATTTTGCGATTATTTCAAATAACCATTTTTAAAAATAGGTCTTTTTCATCGGGTCAAGGAGTTGTCCAAATCGAACCAAACTCGGTATGGAGTATCCCCTGTGTATGTGGAGTATGAAACAAAAAAAATTGCTATAGCTTGTGTACGAAAAAAGTTAGTTTTTCAATCGGAATTATCGACTTATTCGCTTATTCTATTTTCAAAACTATAGAAATTTCATCGGATCAAGAAGTTGTCCAAATTGAATCAAACTTGGTATGGAGTATACCCTGTGTAGGCAGAATGTAAAAAAACGAATTTTTGGTATAGCTTGCCTAGGAAAAAATTTAGTTTTTCATACGGAAATTTCCTATTATTTCCGAATAATTTTGAATAAGTAATTTTTTAAATAAGTCTATTTCGTCTGTTCAAGGAGTTGTCCAAACTGAACCAAACTCGGTACGGAGTATCACCAGTGTAATTAGAGTCTAAAACGAAAGCA
The DNA here is from genome assembly GCF_964194025.1 of Convolutriloba macropyga. NCBI lineage: Eukaryota > Metazoa > Xenacoelomorpha > Acoela > Convolutidae > Convolutriloba > Convolutriloba macropyga. Next base: position 10,730,710 of record NC_134477.1, read on the forward strand.
ATTTTTGCTATAGCTTACGTAGGAAGAAAGTTAGTTTTTCGTACGGAAATTTGCGAATTTCGCGAATAACGAATTTTAAATATAGGTCTTTTTCGTATGGTCAAAAACTTCATGAAATTGAACTTAACTTGGTATGGAGTATCTCATGTGTGTCTAAAGTGTAGAACAAAAACAATTTTTGCTATAGCTTGCGTAGGAAAAAATTAGATTTTCGTACGGAAATTTGCGAATTTCGCGAATAACGAATTTTAAAAATAGGTCTTTTTCGTGTGCTCAAAACTTTATGAAATTGAACCAAACTTGGTATGGAGTATCTCATGTGTGTCTAAAGTGTAGAACAAAAAGAATTTTTGCTATAGCTTGCGTAGGAAAAAAATTAGTTTTTCATACGGAAATATCGACTTTTTCGCTTATTATTCGCTTATTCTATTTTCAAAAATATAGAAGTTTCATTGGGTCAAGAATTTGTCCAAATCGAACCATACTCGGTATGGAGTATCTCATGTGTGTCTAAAGTGTAGATCAAAAAGAATTTTTGCTATAGCTTGCGTAGGAAAAAAGTTAGTTTTTCGTACGGAAATTTGCGAATTTCGCGAATAACGAATTTTAAAAATAGGTCTTTTTCGCATGGTCAAAAACTTTATGAAATTGAACAAAACTTGGTATGGAGTATCTCTTGTGTGTCTAAAGTGTAGAACAAAAAGAATTTTTGCTATAGCTTGCGTGGGAAAAAGTTAGTTTTTCATACGGAAATATCGACTTTTTCGCTTATTATTAGCGTATTCTATTTTCAAAAATATAGAAGTTTCATTGGGTCAAGTAGTTGTCCAAATCGAACCATACTCGGTATGGAGTATCTCATGTGTGTCTTAAGTGTAGAACGAAAAGAATTTTTGCTATAGCTTGCGTAGGAAAAAAGTTAATTTTTCGTACGGAAATTTGCGATCTTCGCGAATAACGAATTTTAAAAATAGGTATTTTTCGCATGGTCAAAAACTTTATGAAATTGAACCAAACTTGGTATGGAGTATCTCATGTGTGTCTAAAGTGTAGAACAAAAAGAATTTTTGCTATAGCTTGCGTAGGAAAAAAGTTAGTTTTTCGTACGGAAATTTGCTAATTTTGCGAATAACGAATTTTAAAAACAGGTCTTTTTCGCATGGTCAAAAACTTTATGAAATTGAACCAAACTTGGTATGGAGTATCTCATGTGTGTTTAAAGTGTAGAACAAAAAGAATTTTTGCTATAGCTTGCGTAGGAAAAAAGTTAGTTTTTCATACGGAAATATCGACTTTTTCGCTTATTATTAGCGTATTCTATTTTCAAAAATATATAAGTTTCATTGGGTCAAGGAGTTGTCCAAATCGAACCATACTCGGTGTGAAGTATCTCATGTGTGTCTAAAGTGTAGAACAAAAAGAATTTTTGCTATAGCTTGCAAAGGAAAAAAGTTAGTTTTTCGTACGGAAATTTGCTAATTTCACGAATAACGAATTTTAAAAATAGGTCTTTTTTTACCATGGTCAAAAACTTTATGAAATTGAACCAAACTTGCTATGGAGTATCTCATGTGTGTCTAAAGTGTAGAACTAAAAGAATTTTTGCTATAGCTTGCGTAGGAAAAAAGTTAGTTTTTCGTACGGAAATTTGCGAATTTCGCGAATAACGAATTTTAAAAAAAGGGCTTTTTCGCATGGTCAAAAACTTTATGAAATTGAACCAAACTTGGTATGGAGTATCTCTTGTGTGTCTAAAGTGTAGAACAAAAAGAATTTTTGCTATAGCTTGCGTAGGAAAAAAGTTAGTTTTTCATACGGAAATATCGACTTTTTCGCTTATTATTAGCGTATTCTATTTTCAAAAATATAGAAGTTTCATTGGGTCAACGAGTTGTCCAAATCAAACCATACTCGGTATGGAGTATCTCATGTGTGTCTAAAGTGCAGAACAAAAAGAATTTTTGCTATAGCTTGCGTAGGAAAAAAGTTAGTTTTTCGTACGGAAATTTGCTAATTTTGCGAATAACGAATTTTAAAAATAGGTCTTTTCGCATGGTCAAAAACTTTATGAAATTGAACCAAACTTGGTATGGAGTATCTCATGTGTGTCTAAAGTGTAGAACAAAAAGAATTTTTGCTATAGCTTGCGTAAGAAAAAGTTAGTTTTTCATACGGAAATATCGAATTTTTCGCTTATTATTCGCGTATTCTATTTTCAAAAATATATAAGTTTCATTGGGTCAAGGAGTTGTCCAAATCGAACCATACTCGGTATGAAGTATCCCATGTGTGTCTAAAGTGTAGAACAAAAAGAATTTTTGCTATAGCTTGCAAAGGAAAAAAGTTAATTTTTCGTACGGAAATTTGCTAATTTCGCGAATAACGAATTTTAAAAATAGGTCTTTTTCGCATGGTCAAAAACTTTATGAAATTGAACCAAACTTGCTATGGAGTATCTCATGTGTGTCTAAAGTGTAGAACAAAAAGAATTTTTGCTATAGCTTGCGTAGGAAAAAAGTTAGTTTTTCGTACGGAAATTTGCGAATTTCGCGGATAACGAATTTTAAAAAAAGGGCTTTTTCGCATGGTCAAAAACTTTATGAAATTGAACCAAACTTGGTATGGAGTATCTCTTATGTGTCTAAAGTGTAGAACAAAAAGAATTTTTGCTATAGCTTGCGTGGGAAAAAGTTAGTTTTTCATACGGAAATATCGACTTTTTCGCTTATTATTCGCGTATTCTATTTTCAAAAATATAGAAGTTTCATTGGGTCAAGTAGTTGTCCAAATCAAACCATACTCGGAATGGAGTATCTCATGTGTGTCTAAAGTGTAGAACGAAAAGAATTTTTGCTATAGCTTGCGTAGGAAAAAAGTTAATTTTTTGTGCGGAAATTTGCGAACTTCGCGAATAACGAATTTTAAAAATAGGTCTTTTTCGCATGGTCAAAAACTTTATGAAATTGAACCAAACTTGGTATGGAGTATCTCATGTGTGTCTAAAGTGTAGAACAAAAAGAATTTTTGCTATAGCTTGCGTAGGAAAAAAGTTAGTTTTTCGTACGCAAATTTGCTAATTTTGCGAATAACGAATTTTAAAAATAGGTCTTTTTCGCTTGGTCAAAAACTTTTTGAAATTGAACCAAACTTGGTATGGAGTATCTCATGTGTGTCTAAAGTGTAGAACAAAAAGAATTTTTGCTATAGCTTGCGTAGGAAAAAGTTAGTTTCTCATACGGAAATATCGACTTTTTCGCTTATTATTCGCGTATTCTATTTTCAAAAATATATAAGTTTCATTGGGTCAAGGAGTTGTCCAAATCGAACCATACTCGGTATGAAGTATCTCATGTGTGTCTAAAGTGTAGAACAAAAAGAATTTTTGCTATAGCTTGCAAAGGAAAAAAGTTAGTTTTTCGTACGGAAATTTGCTAATTTCGCGAATAACGAATTTTAAAAATAGGTCTTTTTCGCATGGTCAAAAACTTTATGAAATTGAACCAAACTTGCAATGGAGAGTCTCATGTGTGCCTAAAGTGTAGAACAAAAAGAATTTTTGCTATAGCTTGCGTAGGAAAAAAGTTAGTTTTTCATACGGAAATATCGACTTTTTCGCTTATTATTCGCGTATTCTATTTTCAAAAATATAGAAGTTTCATTGGGTCAAGGAGTTGTCCAAATCAAACCATACTCGGTATGGAGTATCTCATGTGTGTCTAAAGTGTAGAACAAAAAGAATTTTTGCTATAGCTTGCGTAAGAAAAAAGTTAGTTTTTCGTACGGAAATTTGCGAATTTCGCGAATAACGAATTTTAAAAATAGGTCTTTTTCGCATGGTCAAAAACTTTATGCAATTGAAACAAACTTGGTATGGAGTATCTCATGTGTGTCTAAAGTGTAGAACAAAAAGAATTTTTGCTATAGCTTGCGTAGGAAAAAAGTTAGTTTTTCATACGGAAATATCGACTTTTTCGCTTATTATTCGCGTATTCTATTTTCAAAAATATAGAAGTTTCATTGGGTCAAGGAGTTGTCCAAATCAAACCATACTCGGTATGGAGTATCTCATGTGTGTCTAAAGTGTAGAACAAAAAGAATTTTTGCTATAGCTTGCGTAAGAAAAAAGTTAGTTTTTCGTACGGAAATTTGCGAATTTCGCGAATAACGAATTTTAAAAATAGGTCTTTTTCGCGTGGTCAAAAACTTTATGAAATTGAACCAAACTTGATATGGAGTATTTCATGTGTGTCTAAAGTGTAGAACAAAAAGAATTTTTGCTATAGCTTGCGTAGGAAAAAAGTTAGTTTTTCGTACGCAAATTTGCTAATTTTGCGAATAACGAATTTTAAAAATAGGTCTTTTTCGCTTGGTCAAAAACTTTTTGAAATTGAACCAAACTTGGTATGGAGTATCTCATGTGTGTCTAAAGTGTAGAACAAAAAGAATTTTTGCTATAGCTTGCGTAGGAAAAAGTTAGTTTCTCATACGGAAATATCGACTTTTTCGCTTATTATTCGCGTATTCTATTTTCAAAAATATATAAGTTTCATTGGGTCAAGGAGTTGTCCAAATCGAACCATACTCGGTATGAAGTATCTCATGTGTGTCTAAAGTGTAGAACAAAAAGAATTTTTGCTATAGCTTGCAAAGGAAAAAAGTTAGTTTTTCGTACGGAAATTTGCTAATTTCGCGAATAACGAATTTTAAAAATAGTTCTTTTTCGCATGGTCAAAAACTTTATGAAATTGAACCAAACTTGCAATGGAGAGTCTCATGTGTGCCTAAAGTGTAGAACAAAAAGAATTTTTGCTATAGCTTGCGTAGGAAAAAAGTTAGTTTTTCATACGGAAATATCGACTTTTTCGCTTATTATTCGCGTATTCTATTTTCAAAAATATAGAAGTTTCATTGGGTCAAGGAGTTGTCCAAATCAAACCATACTCGGTATGGAGTATCTCATGTGTGTCTAAAGTGTAGAACAAAAAGAATTTTTGCTATAGCTTGCGTAAGAAAAAAGTTAGTTTTTCGTACGGAAATTTGCGAATTTCGCGAATAACGAATTTTAAAAATAGGTCTTTTTCGCATGGTCAAAAACTTTATGCAATTGAAACAAACTTGGTATGGAGTATCTCATGTGTGTCTAAAGTGTAGAACAAAAAGAATTTTTGCTATAGCTTGCGTAGGAAAAAAGTTAGTTTTTCATACGGAAATATCGACTTTTTCGCTTATTATTCGCGTATTCTATTTTCAAAAATATAGAAGTTTCATTGGGTCAAGGAGTTGTCCAAATCAAACCATACTCGGTATGGAGTATCTCATGTGTGTCTAAAGTGTAGAACAAAAAGAATTTTTGCTATAGCTTGCGTAAGAAAAAAGTTAGTTTTTCGTACGGAAATTTGCGAATTTCGCGAATAACGAATTTTAAAAATAGGTCTTTTTCGCATGGTCAAAAACTTTATGCAATTGAAACAAACTTGGTATGGAGTATCTCATGTGTGTCTAAAGTGTAGAACAAAAAGAATTTTTGCTATAGCTTGCGTGGGAAAAAAGTTAGTTTTTCATACGGAAATTTGCGAATTTCGCGAATAACGAATTTTAAAAATAGGTCTTTTTCGCATGGTCAAAAACTTTATGCAATTGAAACAAACTTGGTATGGAGTATCTCATGTGTGTCTAAAGTGTAGAACAAAAAGAATTTTTGCTATAGCTTGCGTGGGAAAAAAGTTAGTTTTTCATACGGAAATATCGACTTTTTCGCTTATTATTCGCATATTCTATTTTCAAAAATATAGAAGTTTCATTGGGTCAAGGAGTTGTCCAAATCGAACCATACTCGGTATGGAGTATCTAATGTGTGTCTAAAGTGTAGAACAAAAAGAATTTTTGCTATAGCTTGCGTAAGAAAAAAGTTAGTTTTTCGTACGGAAATTTGCGAATTTCGCGAATAACGAATTTTAAAAATAGGTCTTTTTCGCATGGTCAAAAACTTTATGCAATTGAAACAAACTTGGTATGGAGTATCTCATGTGTGTCTAAAGTGTAGAACAAAAAGAATTTTTGCTATAGCTTGCGTAGGAAAAAAGTTAGTTTTTCATACGGAAATATCGACTTTTTCGCTTATTATTCGCGTATTCTATTTTCAAAAATATAGAAGTTTCATTGGGTCAAGGAGTTGTCCAAATCAAACCATACTCGGTATGGAGTATCTCATGTGTGTCTAAAGTGTAGAACAAAAAGAATTTTTGCTATAGCTTGCGTAAGAAAAAAGTTAGTTTTTCGTACGGAAATTTGCGAATTTCGCGAATAACGAATTTTAAAAATAGGTCTTTTTCGCATGGTCAAAAACTTTATGCAATTGAAACAAACTTGGTATGGAGTATCTCATGTGTGTCTAAAGTGTAGAACAAAAAGAATTTTTGCTATAGCTTGCGTGGGAAAAAAGTTAGTTTTTCATACGGAAATATCGACTTTTTCGCTTATTATTCGCATATTCTATTTTCAAAAATATAGAAGTTTCATTGGGTCAAGGAGTTGTCCAAATCGAACCATACTCGGTATGGAGTATCTCATGTGTGTCTAAAGTGTAGAACGAAAAGAATTTTTGCTATAGCTTGCGTAGGAAAAAAGTTAATTTTTCGTACGGAAATTTGCGAACTTCGCGGATAACGAATTTTAAAAATAGGTCTTTTTCGCATGGTCAAAAATTTTATGAAATTGAACCAAACTTGGTATGGAGTATCTCATGTGTGTCTAAAGTGTAGAACAAAAAAAATTTGCTATAGCTTGCGTAGGAAAAAAGTTAGTTTTTCATACGGAAATATCGACTTTTTCGCTTATTATTAGCGTATTCTATTTTCAAAGATATAGAAGTTTCATTGGGTCAAAGAGTTGTCCAAATCGAACCATACTCGGTATGAAGTATCTAATGTGTGTCTAAAGTGTAGAACAAAAAGAATTTTTGCTATAGCTTGCGTAGGAAGAAAGTTAGTTTTTCGTACGGAAATTTGCGAATTTCGCGAATAACGAATTTTAAAAATAGGTCTTTTTCGCATGGTCAAAAACTTTATGCAATTGAAACAAACTTGGTATGGAGTATCTCATGTGTGTCTAAAGTGTAGAACAAAAAGAATTTTTGCTATAGCTTGCGTGGGAAAAAAGTTAGTTTTTCATACGGAAATATCGACTTTTTCGCTTATTATTCGCATATTCTATTTTCAAAAATATAGAAGTTTCATTGGGTCAAGGAGTTGTCCAAATCGAACCATACTCGGTATGGAGTATCTCATGTGTGTCTAAAGTGTAGAACAAAAAGAATTTTTGCTATAGCTTGCGTAGGAAAAAAGTTAATTTTTCGTACGGAAATTTGCGAACTTCGCGGATAACGAATTTTAAAAACAGGTCTTTTTCGCATGGTCAAAAATTTTATGAAATTGAACCAAACTTGGTATGGAGTATCTCATGTGTGTCTAAAGTGTAGAACAAAAAAAATTTTGCTATAGCTTGCGTAGGAAAAAAGTTAGTTTTTCATACGGAAATATCGACTTTTTCGCTTATTATTAGCGTATTCTATTTTCAAAGATATAGAAGTTTCATTGGGTCAAAGAGTTGTCCAAATCGAACCATACTCGGTATGAAGTATCTCATGTGTGTCTAAAGTGTAGAACAAAAAGAATTTTTGCTATAGCTTGCGTAGGAAAAAAGTTAGTTTTTCGTACGGAAATTTGCTAATTTCGCGAATAACGAATTTTAAAAATAGGTCTTTTTCGCATGGTCAAAAACTTTATGAAATTGAACCAAACTTGGCATGGAGTATCTCATGTGTGTCTAAAGTGTAGAACAAAAAGAATTTTCGCTATAGCTTGCGTAGAAAAAAGTTAGTTTTTCATACGGAAATATCGCTTTTTTCGCTTATTATTAGCGTATTCTATTTTCAAAAATATAGAAGTTTCATTGGGTCAAGGAGTTGTCCAAATCGAACCATACTCGGTATGAAGTATCTCAAGTGTTTCTAAAGTGTAGAACAAAAAGACTTTTTGCTATAGCTTGCGTAGGAAAAAATTAGTTTTTCGTACGGAAATTTGCTAATTTCGCGAATAACGAATTTTAAAAATAGGTCTTTTTCGCATGGTCAAAAATTTTATGAAATTGAACCAAACTTGGTATGGAGTATCTCATGTGTGTCTAAAGTGTAGAACAAAAAAAATTTTGCTATAGCTTGCGTAGGAAAAAAGTTACTTTTTCATACGGAAATATCGCTTTTTTCGCTTATTATTAGCGTATTCTATTTTCAAAAATATAGAAGTTTCATTGGGTCAAGGAGTTGTCCAAATCAAACCATACTCGGTATGAAGTATCTCATGTGTGTCTAAAGTGTAGAACAAAAAGAATTTTTGCTATAGCTTGCGTAGGAAAAAAGTTAGTTTTTCGTACGGAAATTTGCTAATTTCGCGAATAACGAATTTTAAAAATAGGTCTTTTTCGCATGGTCAAAAATTTAATGAAATTGAACCAAACTTGGTATGGAGTATCTCATGTGTGTCTAAAGTGTAGAACAAAAAGAATTTTTGCTATAGCTTGCTTAGGAAAAAAGTTAGTTTTTCATACGGAAATATCGACTTTTTCGCTTATTAATCGCGTATTCTATTTTCAAAAATATAGAAGTTTCATTGGGTCAAGGAGTTGTCCAAATCAAACCATACTCGGTATGGAGTATCTCATGTTTGTCTGAAGTGTAGAACGAAAAGCATTTTTGCTATAGCTTGCGTAGGAAAAAATTAATTTTTCGTACGGAAATTTGCGAACTTCGCGAATAACGAATTTTAAAAATAGGTCTTTTTTGTATGGTCAAAAACTTCATGAAATTGAACCAAACTTGGTATGGAGTATTCCCAGTGTACCTAGAGTGTAAGGCAAAAAGAATATTCGATGTAGCTGGTATTGGTGCAGAAGTTATGTGTTTTAAGTGTTGCTTGGTTTTTTTTTTAAAAATCATAAATATAGACTTAAAAATGGGTGGGACGCCTTTCGAGCGTCAAGATTTTTCGGTGCTCTCCCCACCTCCTCCCCTCGTTTTCTCGCCCGTGTTTTCGTCTCGCATTCTTTCGCTCGTGTCTCGCGTTCTCTCGCTCGCCTCTAGCTCGTCTCGCGTTCTCTCGCGTTGTCTCGCTCGTCTCTCGCGTTGTCTCGCTCGTCTCTCGCGTTGTCTCGCTCGTCTCTCGATTCGGTCTTTTGGTTTGAGTCTATGATGTGTGTTTATGATGTATGATTTGTTTATGTTGACTTTAGTTTTTTTGAATGAGTGTCAAAAAAAAGTCAAAAAGTCTTATTAGAGGTTCATTTTATTCTTAATACTCATAGATAGACACCTTGAATTTTGCTCACAATAGCAAAAAAAGCACTGTCTCCTATTAGTATAAAGATGTTCATGTACCTCACGTAAAAAAGACTTTATGCGGATATGTGGACTCGTGGAACACTCTGGCGTCTTCATCTTCAATGGGCATGTACAAGCATAAAAGTTTAGTTTTTTAGTCTGGACATATGCAACTTTGAACGCACGATAGTCTGGACATAGGCTTTTTTAAACGCACGATAGTCTGATCATGAACGCACGAAAATTCTTCGTGCGTTCATGATCAGACTATCGTGCGTTCAAAACGGCCTATGACCAGACTATCGTGCGTTCAAAGTTACATATGTCCAGACTATCGTGCGTTCAAAATTGCATATGTCCAGACTATCGTGCGTTCAAAATTTCATATGTCCAGACTATCGTGCGTTCAAAATTGCATATGTCCAGACTATCGTGCGTTCAAAATTGCATATGTCCAGACTATCGTGCGTTCAAAATTGCATATGTCCAGACTATCGTGCGTTCAAAATTGCATATGTCCAGACTATCGTGCGTTCAGAATGGCATATGTCCAGACTATCGTGCGTTCAAAATTGCATATGTCCAGACTATCGTGCGTTCAAAATTGCATATGTCCAGACTATCCTGCGTTCAAAATTGCATATGTCCAGACTATCGTGCGTTCATTTTTTTCCAGACCGTGTAATTTTGAACGCACGACGCCACCATGTGCGTTCAATTCGGATACTTTTTTTGGAAATAGGTAAAAACATGTCCAAAATGGTTCTTTCAGTTCAATTTTTTAATTTCATCGCCGATTATGGTTGAAGTAGACTATTGTACTATTGTACTAAAATTGACGACTTGATGACCAAAACAATTTTCGGTGATCGGAAATGTTCGGATACTTTTTTTGGAAATAGGTAAAATCTAGTCCAAAATGGTTTCGGTCAGTCCAATTTTTTCAAAATCATCACCAAGTATGGCTAAAATGGAGCATACCCACCAAAAGTGAGCAGAATTGGACAAAAAATGACAATTTGGTCACCAAAACAATGCTCAGTGATCGAAAAAGTTTAGATTTTTTTTGGAAATAGGTAAGAACTTGTTCAAAACGGTTCGCTCAGTCCAATTTTTTAGTCTCATCGCGTTTATGCTATAGCTAAAAAGGAGCCTACCCACCACAAATGAGCACAATTGGACCAAAATTGACGATTTGGTGTCCAAAACAATGTTCGGTGATCGAAAATGTTAAGCCTGATCGAGCGCGGATAATTTTGGGAAATAGGTAAAAACATGTCCAAAATGGTTCGTTCAGTTCAATTTTTAATTTCATTGCCAATTATGGCTAAAATAGAGCATACTAATCAAAAATGAGCACTATTGTACTAAAATTGACGACTTGATGACCAAAACAATTTTCGTTGATCGGAAATGTTCGAATACTTTTTTTGGAAATAGGTAAAAACTAGTCCAAAATGGTTCGGTCAGTCCAATTTTTTAATCTCATTGCCATTTATAGCTAAAAAAGAGCCTACCCACTAAAATGAGCACAATTGGACTGAAATTGACGATTTGGTGTCCAAAACAATGTTCGGTGATCGAAAAAGTTAAGCCTCATCGAGCGCGGATACTTTTTTGGAAATAATTGAAAAATTGTGCAAAATAGTTCGCTCAGTCCCATTTTTTTCTATTCATCCCCAATAATGGCTAAAGTGGAGCCTGCCCACCAAAAATAAGCACAATTGGACTAAAATTTACGGTTTGGTCACCAAAACAATGTTCGGTGATCGAAAAATTTCGGATACTTTTTTTGGAAATAGGTAAGAACTTGTTCAAAACGGTTCGCTCAGTCCAATTTTTTAGTCTCATCGCGTTTATGCTATAGCTAAAAAGGAGCCTACCCACCAAAAATGAGCACAATTGGACCAAAATTGACGATTTGGTGTCCAAAACAATGTTCGGTGATCGAAAATGTTAAGCCTGATCGAGCGCGGATAATTTTGGGAAATAGGTAAAAACATGTCCAAAGTGGTTCGTTCAGTTCAATTTTTAATTTCATTGCCAATTATGGCTAAAATAGAGCATACTAATCAAAAATGAGCACTATTGTACTAAAATTGACGACTTGATGACCAAAACAATTTTCGTTGATCGGAAATGTTCGAATACTTTTTTTGGAAATAGGTAAAAACTAGTCCAAAATGGTTCGGTCAGTCCAATTTTTTAATCTCATTGCCATTTATAGCTAAAAAAGAGCCTACCCACTAAAATGAGCACAATTGGACTGAAATTGACGATTTGGTGTCCAAAACAATGTTCGGTGATCGAAAAAGTTAAGCCTCATCGAGCGCGGATACTTTTTTGGAAATAATTGAAAAATTGTGCAAAATAGTTCGCTCAGTCCCATTTTTTTCTATTCATCCCCAATAATGGCTAAAGTGGAGCCTGCCCACCAAAAATAAGCACAATTGGACTAAAATTTACGGTTTGGTCACCAAAACAATGTTCGGTGATCGAAAAATTTCGGATACTTTTTTAGGAAATAGGTAATAACTTGTCCAAAACGGATCGCTCAGTCCAATTTTTTCATTTCATTGCCACTTATAGCTAACAAGGAGCATAGCCACCAAAAATGAGCACAATTGGACTAAAATTGACGATTTGGTGTCAAAACAATATCGGTGATCGAAAAAGTTAAGACTCATCGAGCGCGGATACTTTTTTGGAAATAATTGAAAACTTGTCCAAAATAGTTCGCTGAGTCCAATTTTTTTAGTTCATCCCCAATAATGGCTAAAGTGGAGCCTGCACACTAGAAATGAGCAGAATTGGACTAAAATTGACGATTTGGTCACCAAAACAATGTTTAGTGATCGAAAAAGTTCGGATACTTTTTTTGGAAATAGGTAAGAACTTGTCCAAAACGGTTCGCTCAGTCCAATTTTTTAATCTCATTACCATTTGTAGCTAAAAAAACCTACCCACCAAAAATGAGCACAATTGGACTAAAATTAACGATTTGGTGTCCAAAGCAATGTTCGGTGATAGAAAAAGTTAAGACTCATCGAGCGCGGATACTTTTTGGAAACAATTGAAAACTTGTCCAAAATAGTTCGCTCAGTCCAATTTTTTCATTTCATCCCCCATAATGGCCAAAGTGGAGCCTGTCCAACAAAAATGAGCACAATTGGACTAAAATTGACGATTCGGTCACCAAAACAATGTTCGGTGATGGAAAAAGTTCGGATACTTTTTTCGGAAATAGGTAAGAACTTGTCCAAAACGGTTCGCTCGGTCCAATTTTTTCATTTCATAGCCAATTATAGCTATAATAGAGCATAGCCACGAAAAATGAGCACAATTCGACTAAAATTGACGATTTGGTGTCAAAACAATATCGGTGATCGAAAAAGTTAAGACTCATCGAGCGCGGATACTTTTTTGGAAATAATTGAAAACTTGTCCAAAATAGTTCGCTCAGTCCACTTTTTTTCTATTCACCCCCAATAATGGCTAAAGTGGAGCCTACCCACTAAAAATGAGCACAATTGGACTAAAATTCACGATTTGGTGTCCAAAACAATGTTCGGTGATCGAAAAAGTTAAGCCTCATCGAGCGCGGATACTTTTTTTTGGAAATAATTGAAAAATTGTCCAAAAAAGTTCGCTCAGTCCAATTTTTTTCTATTCATCCCCAAAAATGGCTAAAGTGGAGCCTGTACACCAAAAATGAGCACAATTGGACTAAAATTGACGATTTGGTCACCAAAACAATGTTCGGTGATCGAAAAAGTTCGGATACTTTTTTCGGAAATAAGTAATAACTTGTCCAAAACGGTTCGCTCAGTCCAATTTTTTCATTTCATAGCCAATTTTAGCTAAATAGGAGCATAGTCACCAAAAAAGAGCACAATTGGACTAAAATTGACGATTTGGTGTCAAAACAATATCGGTGATCGAAAAAGTTAAGACTCATCGAGCGCGGATACTTTTTTGGAAATAATTGAAAACTTGTCCAAAATAGTTCGCTCAGTCCAAGTTTTTATTTCATCCCCAATAATGGCTAAAGTGGAGCCTGCACACCAGAAATGAGCAGAGTTGGACTAAAATTGACGATTTGGTCACCAAAACAATGTTCGGTGATCGAGAAAGTTCGGACACTTTTTTCGGAAATAGATAAGAACTTGTCCAAAACGGTTCTTTCGGTCCAATTTTTTCAATTCATAGCCAATTTTAGCTAAAAAAGAGCATAGCCACCAAAAATGAGCACAATTGGACTAAAATTGACGATTTGGTGTCAAAACAATATCGGTGATCGAAAAAGTTAAGACTCATCGAGCGCGGATACTTTTTTTGAAATAATTGAAAACTTGTCCAAAATAGTTCGTTCAGTCCATTTTTTTATTTAATCCACAATAATGGCAAAAGTGGAGCCTGCACACCAAAAATGAGCAGTTTAGACAAAAATTGACGATTTGGTCACCAAAACAATGTTCGGTGATCGAAAAAGTTCAGATACTTTTTCCGGAAATAGGTAAGAACTTGTCCAAAACGGTTCTTTCGGTCCAATTTTTTCAATTCATAGCCAATTGTAGCTAAAAAACAGCATAGCCACCAAAAATAAGCACAATTGGACTAAAATTGACGATTTGGTGTCAAAACAATGTTCGGTGATCGAAAAATTAAGCCTCATCGAGCGCGGATACTTTTTTGGAAATAATTGAAAACTTGTCCAAAACGGTTCGCTCGGTCCAATTTATTTCATAGCCAACTATAGCTAAAAAGGAGCATAGCCACCAAAAATGAGCACAATTGGACTAAAATTGACGATTTGGTGTCCAAAACAATGGTCGGTGATCGAAAAAGTTAAGCCTCATCGAGCGCGGATACTTTTTTGGGAATAATTGAAAACTTGTCCAAAATAGTTCGCTCAATGCAATTTTTTTATTTAATCCGCACTAATGGCTAAAGTGGAGCCTGCACACCAAAAATGAGCAGAATTGGACTAAAATTGCCGATTTGGTCACCAAAACAATGTTCGGTGATCGAAAAAGTTCGGATACTTTTTTTGGAAATAGGTAAGAACTTGTCCAAAACGGTTCTTTCGGTCTAATTTTTTCAATTCATAGCCAATTATAGCTAAAAAAGAGCATAGCCACCAAAAATGAGCACAATTGGACTAAAATTGACGATTTGGTGTCAAAACAATGTTCGGTGATCGAAAAATTAAGCCTCATCGAGCGCGGATACTTTTTTGGAAATAATTGAAAACTTGTCCAAAACGGTTCGCTCGGTCCAATTTATTTCATAGCCAACTATAGCTAAAAAGGAGCATAGCCACCAAAAATGAGCACAATTGGACTAAAATTGACGATTTGTGTCCAAAACAATGTTCGGTGATCGAAAAAGTTAAGCCTCATCGAGCGCGGATACTTTTTTGGGAATAATTGAAAACTTGTCCAAAATAGTTCGCTCAATGCAATTTTTTTATTTAATCCGCACTAATGGCTAAAGTGGAGCCTGCACACCAAAAATGAGCAGAATTGGACTAAAATTGACGATTTGGTCACCAAAACAATGTTCGGTGATCGAAAAAGTTCGGATACTTTTTTCGGAAATAGGTAAGAACTTGTCCGAAACGGTTCGCTCAGTTCAATTTTTTAATCTCATTGCCATTTATAGCTAAAAAAGAGCCTACTCACCAAAAATGAGCACAATTGCACTAAAATTGACGATTTGGTGTCCAAAACAATGTTCGGTGATCGAAAAAGTTAAGCCTCATCGAGCGCGGATACTTTTTTTGGAAATAAATGAAAACTTGTCCAAAAAAGTCCGCTCAGTCCAATTTTTTTATTTAATCCCCATTGATGGCTAAAGTGGAGCCTGCACACCAAAAATGAGCAGAGTTGGACTAAAATTGACGATTTGGTCACCAAAACAATGTTCGGTGATCGAAAAAGTTCGGATAATTTCTTCGGAAATAGTTAAGAACTTGTCCAAAACGGTTCGCTCAGTCCAATTTTTTCATTTCATAGCCAATTATAGCTAAAAAGGAGCATAGCCACTAAAAATGAGCACAATTGGACTAAAATTGACGATTTGGTGTCAAAACAATGTTCGGTGATCGAAAAAGTTAAGCCTCATCGAGCGCGGATACTTTTTTGGAAATAATTGAAAACTTGTCCAAAAAAGTTCGCTCAGTCCAATTTTTTTTATTTAATCCCCAATAATGGCTAAAGTGGAGCCTGCACACCAAAAATGTGCAGAATTGGACTATAATTGACGATTTGGTCACCAAAACAATGTTCGGTGACCGAAAAAGTTCGGATACTTTTTTGGAAATAGGTGAAAACTTGTCCGAAATGGTTCGTTTAGTCCAATGTTTTTAATTCATACCCAATTATGGCTAAAGTGGAGCCTGTCCACGAAAAATGAGCACAATTGGACTACAATTGACGATTTGGTCACCAAAACAATGTTCGGTGATCGAAAAAATTCGGATACTTTTTTTGGAAATAGGTAAGAACTTGTCCAAAACGGTTCGCTCAGTCCAATTTTTTAATCTCAACGCCAATTATAGCTAAAAAGGAGCATAGCCACTAAAAATGAGCACAATTGGACTAAAATTGACGATTTGGTGTCAAAACAATGTTCGGTGATCGAAAAAGTTAAGCCTCATCGAGCGCGGATACTTTTTTGGAAATTATTGAAAACTTGTCCAAAATAGTTCGCTCAGTCCAAATTTTTTTATTTAATCCCCAATAATGGCTAAAGTGGAGCCTGCACACCAAAAATGAGCAGAATTGGACTAAAATTTACGATTTGGTCACCAAAACAATGTTCGTTGATCGAAAAAGTTCGGGTACTTTTTAGGAAATTGGTAAAAACTTGTCCAAAATGATTCGTTTAGTCCAATGTTTTTACTTCATCCCCAATAATGGCTAAAGTGAAGCCTGTCCAACAAAAATAAGCACAATTGGACTAAAATTGACGATTTGGTCACCAAAACAATGTTCGGTGATCGAAAAATTTCGGATACTTTTTTCGGAAATAGGTAATAACTTGTCCAAAACGGATCGCTCAGTCCAATTTTTTCATTTCATAGCCAATTATAGCTAACAAGGAGCATAGCCACCAAAAATGAGCACAATTGGACTAAAATTGACGATTTGGTGTCAAAACAATATCGGTGATCGAAAAAGTTAAGACTCATCGAGCGCGGATTTTTTGGAAATAATTGAAAACTTGTCCAAAATAGTTCGCTCAGTCCAATTTTTTTATTTCATCCCCAATAATGGCTAAAGTGGAGCCTGCAAACTAAAAATGAGCAGAATTGGACTAAAATTGACGATTTGGTCACCAAAACAATGTTTGGTGATCGAAAAAGTTCGGATACTTTTTTTGGAAATAGGTAAGAACTTGTCCAAAACGGTTCGCTCAGTCCAATTTTTTAATCTCATTACCATTTGTAGCTAAAAAAAACTTACCCACCAAAAATGAGCACAATTGGACTAAAATTAACGATTTGGTGTCCAAAGCAATGTTCGGTGATAGAAAAAGTTAAGACTCATCGAGCGCGGATACTTTTTGGAAATAATTGAAAACTTGTCCAAAATAGTTCGCTCAGTCCAATTTTTTTCATTTCATCCCCCATAATGGCCAAAGTGGAGCCTGTCCAAAAAAAATGAGCACAATTGGACTAAAATTGACGATTCGGTCACCAAAACAATGTTCGGTGTTGGAAAAAGTTCGGATACTTTTTTCGGAAATAAGTAATAACTTGTCCAAAACGGTTCGCTCAGTCCAATTTTTTCATTTCATAGCCAATTTTAGCTAAAAAGGAGCATAGTCACCAAAAATGAGCACAATTGGACTAAAATTGACGATTTGGTCACCAAAACAATGTTTGGTGATCGAAAAAGTTCGGATACTTTTTTTGGAAATAGGTAAGAACTTGTCCAAAACGGTTCGCTCAGTTCAATTTTTTAATCTCATTGCCATTTATAGCTAAAAAAGAGCCTACTCACCAAAAATGAGCACAATTGCACTAAAATTGACGATTTGGTGTCCAAAGCAATGTTCGGTGATAGAAAAAGTTAAGACTCATCGAGCGCGGATACTTTTTGGAAATAATTGAAAACTTGTCCAAAATAGTTCGCTCAGTCCAATTTTTTTCTATTCATCCCCAAAAATGGCTAAAGTGGAGCCTGTACACCAAAAATGAGCACAATTGGACTAAAATTGACGATTTGGTCACCAAAACAATGTTCGGTGATCGAAAAAGTTCGGATACTTTTTTCGGAAATAAGTAATAACTTGTCCAAAACGGTTCGATCAGTCCAATTTTTCCATTTCATAGCCAATTTTAGCTAAAAAGGAGCATAGTCACCAAAAATGAGCACAATTGGACTAAAATTGACGATTTGGTGTCATAACAATATCGGTGATCGAAAAAGTTAAGACTCATCGAGAGCGGATACTTTTTTGGAAATAATTGAAAACTTGTCCAAAATAGTTCGCTCAGTTCAAATTTTTATTTCATCCCCAATAATGGCTAAAGTGGAGCCTGCACACCAGAAATGAGCAGAATTGGACTAAAATTGACGATTTGGTCACCAAAACAATGTTCGGTGATCGAAAAAGTTCGGACACTTTTTTCGGAAATAGGTAAGAACTTGTCCAAAACGGTTCTTTCGGTCCAATTTTTTCAATTCATAACACTTTATAGCTAAAAAAGAGCATAGCCACTAAAAATGAGCACAATTGGACTAAAATTGACGATTTGGTGTCAAAACAATGTTCGGTGATCGAAAAAGTTAAGCCTCATCGAGCGCGGATACTTTTTTGGAAATTATTGAAAACTTGTCCAAATTAGTTCGCTCAGTCCAATTTTTTTTATTTAATCCCCAATAATGGCTAAAGTGGAGCCTGCACACCAAAAATGAGCAGAATTGGACTAAAATTTACGATTTGGTCACCAGAACAATGTTCGTTGATCGAAAAAGTTCGGCTACTTTTTAGCAAATTGGTAAAAACTTGTCCAAAATGATTCGTTTAGTCCAATATTTTTACTTCATCCCCAATAATGACTAAAGTGGAGCCTGTCCACCAAAAATAAGCACAATTGGACTAAAATTGACGATTTGGTCACCAAAACAATGTTCGGTGATCGAAAAATTTCGGATACTTTTTTCGGAAATAGGTAATAACTTGTCCAAAACGGATCGCTCAGTCCAATTTTTTCATTTCATAGCCAATTATAGCTAACAAGGAGCATAGCCACCAAAAATGAGCACAATTGGACTAAAATTGACGATTTGGTGTCAAAACAATATCGGTGATCGAAAAAGTTAAGACTCATCGAGCGCGGATACTTTTTTGGAAATAATTGAAAACTTGTCCAAAATAGTTCGCTCAGTCCAATTTTTTTATTTCATCCCCAATAATGGCTAAAGTGGAGCCTGCACACCAGAAATGAGCAGAATTGGACTAAAATTGACGATTTGGTGTCCAAAACAATGTTCGGTGATCGAAAAAGTTAAGCCTCATCGAGCGCGGATACTTTTTTGGAAATAATTGAAAAATTGTCCAAAATAGTTCGCTCAGTCCAATTTTTTTCTATTCATCCCCAATAATGGCTAAAGTGGAGCCTGTACACCAAAAATGAGCACAATTGGACTAAAATTGACGATTTGGTCACCAAAACAATGTTCGGTGATCGAAAAAGTTCGGACACTTTTTTCGGAAATAGGTAAGAACTTGTCCAAAACGGTTCTTTCGGTCCAATTTTTTCAATTCATAGCCAATTATAGCTAAAAAAGAGCATAGCCACCAAAAATGAGCACAATTGGACTAAAATTGACGATTTGGTGTCAAAACAATATCGGTGATCGAAAAAGTTAAGACTCATCGAGCGCGGATACTTTTTTGGAAATAATTGAAAACTTGTCCAAAATAGTTCGTTCAGTCCATTTTTTTTATTTAATCCACAATAATGGCTAAAGTGGAGCCTGCACACTAAAAATGAGCAGAATTAGACAAAAATTGACGATTTGGTCACCAAAACAATGTTCGGTGATCGAAAAAGTTCAGATACTTTTTTCGGAAATAGGTAAGAACTTGTCCAAAACGGTTCTTTCGGTCCAATTTTTTCAATTCATAGCCAATTATAGCTAAAAAAGAGCATAGCTACCAAAAATGAGCACAATTGGACTAAAATTGACGATTTGGTGTCAAAACAATGTTCGGTGATCGAAAAATTAAGCCTCATCGAGCGCGGATACTTTTTTGGAAATAATTGAAAACTTGTCCAAAACGGTTCGCTCGGTCCAATTTATTTCATAGCCAACTATAGCTAAAAAGGAGCATAGCCACCAAAAATGAGCACAATTGGACTAAAATTGACGATTTGGTGTCCAAAACAATGTTCGGTGATCGAAAAAGTTAAGCCTCATCGAGCGCGGATACTTTTTGGGAATAATTGAAAACTTGTCCAAAATAGTTCGCTCAATGCAATTTTTTTATTTAATCCGCACTAATGGCTAAAGTGGAGCCTGCACACCAAAAATGAGCAGAATTGGACTAAAATTGACAATTTGGTCACCAAAACAATGTTCGGTGATCGAAAAAGTTCGGATACTTTTTTCGGAAATAGGTAAGAACTTGTCCGAAACGGTTCGTTCAGTTCAATTTTTTAATCTCATTGCCATTTATAGCTAAAAAAGAGCCTACTCACCAAAAATGAGCACAATTGCGCTAAAATTGACGATTTGGTGTCCAAAACAATGTTCGGTGATCGAAACAGTTAAGCCTCATCGAGCGCGGATACTTTTTTTGGAAATAAATGAAAACTTGTCCAAAATAGTTCGCTCAGTCCAATTTTTTTACTTAATCCCCATTGATGGCTAAAGTGGAGCCTGCACACCAAAAATGAGCAGAGTTGGACTAAAAATGACGATTTGGTCACAAAACAATGTTCGGTGATCGAAAAAGTTCGGATAATTTCTTCGGAAATAGTTAAGAACTTGTCCAAAACGGTTCGCTCAGTCCAATTTTTTCATTTCATAGCCAATTATAGCTAAAAAGGAGCATAGCCACTATAAATGAGCACAATTGGACTAAAATTGACGATTTGGTGTCAAAACAATGTTCGGTGACCGAAAAAGTTAAGCCTCATCGAGCGCGGATACTTTTTTGGAAATTATTGAAAACTTGTCCAAAATAGTTCGCTCAGTCCAATTTTTTTTATTTAATCCCCAATAATGGCTAATGTGGAGCATGCACACCAAAAATGAGCAGAATTGGACTAAAATTTACGATTTGGTCACCAAAACAATGTTCGTTGATCGAAAAAGTTCGGGTACTTTTTAGGAAATTGGTAAAAACTTGTCCAAAATGATTCGTTTAGTCCAATGTTTTTACTTCATACCCAAAGATGGCTAAAGTGGAGCCTGTCCACTAAAAATGAGCAAAATTGGACTAAAATTGACGATTTGGTCACCAAAACAATGTTAGTTGATCGAAAAAGCTCGGAAAATTTTTTGTGTTTAGGTAAGAACTTGTCCAAAATGGTTCGCTCAGTCCAATTTTTTAATGGAATTGCCAATTAAAGCTAAAAAGAAGCATACCCACCAAAACTGAGCACAATTGGATTTAAATTGACGATTTGGTGTCCAAAACAATGTTCGGTGATCGAAAAAGTTAAGCCTCATCGAACGCGGATACTTTTTTGGAAATAGGTAAAAACATGTCCAAAATGGTTCGTTCAGTTCAATTTTTTAATCTCAACGCCAATTATAGCTAAAAAAGAGCATAGCCACTAAAAATGAGCAGAATTGGACTAAAATTGACGATTTGGTCACCAAAACAATGTTCGGTGATCGAAAAAATTCGGATACTTTTTTTGGAAATAGGTAAGAACTTGTCCAAAACGGTTCGCTCAGTCCAATTTTTTAATCTCAACGCCAATTATAGCTAAAAAGGAGCATAGCCACTAAAAATGAGCACAATTGGACTAAAATTGACGATTTGGTGTCAAAACAATGTTCGGTGATCGAAAAAGTTAAGCCTCATCGAGCGCGGATACTTTTTTGGAAATTATTGAAAACTTGTCCAAAATAGTTCGCTCAGTCCAATTTTTTTCTATTCATCCCCAAAAATGGCTAAAGTGGAGCCTGTACACCAAAAATGAGCACAATTGGACTAAAATTTACGATTTGGTCACCAAAACAATGTTCGTTGACCGAAAAAGTTCGGGTACTTTTTAGGAAATTGGTAAAAACTTGTCCAAAATGATTCGTTTAGTCCAATGTTTTTACTTCATACCCAAAGATGGCTAAAGTGGAGCCTGTCCACTAAAAATGAGCAAAATTGGACTAAAATTGACGATTTGGTCAGCAAAACAATGTTAGTTGATCGAAAAAGTTCGGAAAATTTTTTGTGTTTAGGTATGAACTTGTCCAAAATGGTTCGCTCAGTCCAATTTTTTAGTGGAATTGCCAATTAAAGCTAAAAAGAAGCATACCCACCAAAACTGAGCACAATTGGATTTAAATTGACGATTTGGTGTCCAAAACAATGTTCGGTGATCGAAAAAGTTAAGCCTCATCGAACGCGGATACTTTTTTTGGAAATAGGTAAAAACATGTCCAAAATGGTTCGTTCAGTTCAATTTTTTAATTTCATCGCCGATTATGGCTAAGGTAGAGCATACTCATCAAAAATGAGCACTATTGGACTAAAATTGACTACTTGATGACCAAAACAATATTCGGTGATCGGAAATGTTCGGATACTTTTTTTGGAAATAAGTAAAAACTAGTCCAAAATGGTTCGGTCAGTCCAATTTTTTAAAATCATCACCAATTATGGCTAAAATGGAGCATACCCACCACTTTTTAGCTCATTTTAACGTTGACCCCTCAACTCAGGCAACCCTGACTTCAAAATGAAGTGCGGGTGGACTGAAAATTTTCATAAACCAATAAGGTATCCTGCAACCAAACTGGATAGCCGAAATTTGAAGATTTAAAAAATCTCACTGATTGCTATTGTGTCACTTTAAGCTTCTTGTTTTGATGGTTATGGTAATTCCTTTCAAGCAAAATACGCGAAATTTATTTTTAAATCATTAAATACGCGGTGCGAATCCAAATATTACATAGTATCTAATTGGTTTGAGTACTGGTAGGAGTCGCATGAAACACGACCAAGCAAAAGAAAAAATGGTTCTTAATAAGTATTTATTATGAACAACTGAACACATGCTCCTTGAGACAGCGTAAGAGCGACTAGTTTAAGAACAACGAGTAGCGTTTGCAGGGAAAAAGGCTATTATAGTTTAATTGAAGAGCAACTTAATAAAACAATTTTTACTGTGGCGGCTGAGCTTACTAACTCAATTACCAAATTGAATAGCGCTTCAATGCCATTTCAAGCCTCAAAGCTAGAATAGCATGACCAGCAAAATTTAATGCTATATTCTATCGAAGCTAAAAGGATTTGTTCACTTTGTTCAACATTTTTATTTAGCAACTATTATTAGTACAGAATCGTCAATCATGAAGTTAAACTATAACTCAAACTAGAACTACCTCAACCACCAGCAAAACCATACTACGACCAGAGCAGCCGTTACATTTGGTCCACCGACCCGGACAGTGGAAGTCAAACTGCTGTCCAATCTGATGAAGAGAGTGCCGAAGGCACCCCTCAAAGAAAATCAAACGATTCAACAACGCAACACCAGTGAGGCAGAGCGAAAGGTGCGAGTGCATTTCACAAAACACGTTAAAGATTTGACCTCGCTTAAAAGGAAAGAGCAAAGCAAAAGGCAACCAGGCAATCCAAGCACAACCAGCAGAGACGAGCTTCAATCAACAGCTCAAAGGTACGACAAGAAGTTCCAAGATTTATTGGAAGAAGTCAATACTAAAACAGAGATTGGCTACAAAATAATTGAAGATTCAGATCGACCCAACAAACTAAAGGTCATCTACCAACAGACTAATAACCTTCTAGAGGAAGAAATACCCAAGCAACTGCAGCGTCGAAGCTCGCTTGTGCCCTATCGAGCTAAATTCGTTGGAGAGCATCTGAAAGAAGCAAGGAAGTGCAAAGCAAGTTTGGACTATCATTGGCTTGCATATATAAGCAAAGGCATGCAACCGGCAATGAATGAAGAACAAAGCAACGCAACCCAAGCAGCGAACGACAACGAGAGTAATAACAACTACCTAACGGACAACCCAGTCGCTCAAACAGTGCAAAATGGAGCAGCAGCAAGTGGCCAAGAGACAAAGAATGTTTCGGAAACATCTTCAGCAAAGCAAGGACGCGAGAAAGGATGAATAAATTCGATGTTGAATTCGAAACCAAGATGCAACTAGAACAATCACGGTTTGAGCGGAGGAAGCTAGAGGTGGAAATGCAAATGAAGGAACTGGAAACCAAGCACCAACTACTGGAGGAAGAGCGCGAGCTAGAGCGCAAAGTCACAAGAACAGCATTAGAGAACGATGATGGTCGTTCCCAATCAACCAGTGCTCGAGACGAATCACCCTTCAACTGGACCCCCAAGAAGAGAGATGTCTTTGACTGGGCCAGAAGGATCGACAACCTTCTAACACCAGATCGATTAACAGCTCGCTTCGAAGAAACCCCTGAAGTGAATAGGCACAGTCACTTCTCACGATATCGCAGTTCACGAGACCGGTTCTCAATTGTTGAAGACTGAGACGTTTCTCCAGGGCTGGTCTACTACAATACAACAGTGGGTACGCAGGTAGTAGTAGCCTACCAAAGCTGAAGTTGAACAACTTTGATAGAAACCCCCTCGAATGGCCGGAGTGGTCTAGTATGTTCATTGCTACAGTGGATCAACGACCAATACCAGACTCAGAGAAGATGAGCCATCTGAAGACTCTACTGACAGGCAAGGCAAGGTCAGCAATCTCAGGAGTAGGCTATTCTGAACAGTTCTATGGTGCTGCATGGAGTATTCTGGAGAGGAAATTTGGAAGGCCTCATGTGATCATTGATACACAGCTGGAGAGTCTTGGCAAAGCAAGTCAGGTGAAACCTCACGACTCAACAGGTCTGATCAGTTTCTCAGTTTTTGTTTTGAACTTTTTGAATGTGCTCAAAGAGTACAAGCAGATTGGTGATCTGCAATCGAGCTCGACACTGTATATGGCAGTAGATAAATTACCCCAAGTTCTCAAAGAAAAGTGGTGGTTCTATGTTGATGATAAAGATGAAGATTGGCCTGATCTAATTATTTTTGAAAAGTGGCTATCTAGGATAGAATTCGTGCAGGAAGGTTTTTCAGCTTTCAAGGCAGAGCGAAGAGCAGAAGGCCGAAGAAGCACAAATAGAGACAAACGGTTCTCGAAAACATCGAACTTCAGAGCAAGCTCGAACGTGAAAGAAACGAAGCAAACGCAAATTGATCACTGTCCGCTAGCTGATGGCACTCCTAAAACATGGAACTGTCCACTATTCAAGAACATGAGTGTGAATGATCGGTACTCAGCAGTGAGGAAGCAACGCTTATGTTACGGATGTCTAGGTAAAGGACATGCAATCAAAGATTGTAAAGTCAATGCGTGCAGCATCAATGGATGCCTCAAGAAGCACAACCGATTGCTACACTAAGAAAAACAAATGGACAGGGGCAATCACGCAGTCAACGTAAGCGCTGCAACAATCAACCAGAGTAACGAAGTTACTAGCTTTCTTCAGATAGTTCCTGTCTCAATACAGAGCGGTGGCAACAGGCTGAACACATACGCTTTCCTCGATAGTGGACCAACGGTTTCATTCATCGACTAAGTGTGCAAGAGAAGTTATGGGCCCAAGGCACCGATTTGACGCTCAACATAGCTGGCATACACGGAACGAAGGATCTGAAGACAGAAAAGGTTCCTCTCAAAATAAAGGGACTACATTCAAAGGTGCATTCAATCGAAGCGTTTGCACACCCGTCAATCTCCTTGGGAAACAGGCACTACAACTACAACAAGCTGAAGCAAAGCTTCAACCACTTGAGTGTTTTACCAAACAAAAGCTTCAACTTGATGGAAGTTGGCATCATGCTTGGCCAAGATGCTTATGAGCTACAACCCCCATTGGACTATAAGATAGGAACACGAAGTGAACCTTTCGCCGTTCTAACAGAGCTAGGATGGGTGGTCAGTGGACCAGTGGACCCATGACTGGCAAAAAAAGACAAAGTATTTGTCATTTCGCCTTCACCGAAGATGTGAAAGTGGCTGATAAAATCCAAACCTGGTGGGACATAGAAACCTATGCTTCCAAAATCAACGTCGTCAGTCAGTCAAAGAAGGAACTGCCGGCAAAAAAGATGCTAGAGAGTACGACGAAGATTACAGGCGAGCGGTACGAAGTGGGAATGCTGTGGAGTGAACCAGAGCCGAACCTACCGAACAACTACAGCTCAGCCTTGGGTCAGCTTTAGTCACTGGAGCGAAGATTCCAAATGTACCCAAACCTGAAGAGTTCGTATCAACAGTCAATTGATACAGATGTAGAAAAAGGATTCGTAAAGATATTGGGCGAGTCCGAAGTGAAAGGTACCTTTGGGAAGGAAAGGTATTTGCCACACCATCCAGTGCTAAATCCGAACAAGCCTGGCAAAGTAAGACGCGTTTGCAATGCTGCATCAAAGTACAAAGAAGTATGCCTTAATGATAAGCTACTAGCAGGACCTGATCTTCTATATGGGTTGATTGCAACAAAATTCAGACTCCGTGAAGGACCAATAGCCCTAACAGCTGACATTGAATTGATGTTTCTACAAGTACAATTTCTCGAACAGGATACAAGTTGCTTGAGGGCCTTATGGCGTCCAAGAACTAACGAACCTGTTCAGATATACAAATATCAGCGTCACGTATTTGGAGCTAAGAGTTCTCCAAATTGTGGAAACTATGCTCTCAAGCGAGTGGGACTGGACAACGAAAAGGAGTATGCAATTGCAGCAAAGGCAATACAAAACAACTTCTACATGGACGATTTCATCAAATCAGTAGAAACCCCTCAAGAAGCAAATGAAGTCTTCAATCAATTACAACCTCTTCTCTCACAACATGGATTCGAATTGTAGATAAGTGGATAAGCAACAATGATGCAGTTACCAAAGCAATTCCAGAAGGCTTGAAGTCAATCAGCAATACGAAGCAAGTCGAAGTGGAACCCAATACGGAGGGATCCTCAGTGCTAGGACTACAATGGACCATTACTGATGACAATCTTCAAGTATGCAGAGGTACAAACAAGGAAATTGAAGCACCTATAAACCAAAGAAAGATCTTGTCATTGGTATCTTCAGTATTCGACCCGATCGGATTGTTTGCTCCTTTCAATTTTCACATGAGACGACTTCTGAAGAACATGTGGACTAAGAATGGACAACATTGGTACAACGAAGTGAAGCCTAGTGAAGAAGAAGAATTCCTGAGATGGAAAGAACATTTTTCAATAATGGCTGAAACAAGCATCGATAGAAGGTACTTCAGCAGGGGACAAGGGGGAGGGATAAAACCGATTTTCATGTGTTTGCTGAAGCATCTGAAGACACGATGTGCGCAGTGGCCTATCTACGTTCACAACCAAAGGAATACTCAGATGACTTAGCATTTGTCATTGGAAAATGCAGAGTGGCACCGATGAGGCATCTTCCAAAACCGCGATTGGAATTGCAAGCGGCAGTCATGGCAGTGAGGTTGAAAGAACAGATAGTCAACGAACATGAAATGAAGATAAATAGTTGCAGTTTTTGGTCACACTCAACTACAGTATTGCACTGGATACACAGTTCCCATCTTAAACAGCAAGTGCTTGTGGCCAATCGAGTGACTGAAATACTAGATACAACTGATGTTTTACAGTGGAAACATGTGAGCGGTATCAACAACCCAGCGGACATTGGCACCAGAGCAATCAACATTGAGGAACTCAAGAGAAGTGAGTGGCTCACTGGGCCGGCCTGGTTAAAGCGACCAGAAAGTGAATGGCCAGAGCAAGTGAACCTAATCTTTGCTTCAGATGAAGAGATTAAACACTCATTAGTCTTCATGATACAGGCTGAAGCAAAGAAAGCTGTTATTCAGTGGGAACGATTCAGTAACTTTAACAGACTAGTGAGCACAGTAGCATTTGTACAGCGATAATTGAACAAACACAAACCAGCAACACTCGTAGTCAGCATTGAAGAAACAGAAAAAGCAAAAGCAACAATCTTCAAGTTACTACAGCAAAAACAATTTGGTG
The DNA here is from genome assembly GCF_964194025.1 of Convolutriloba macropyga. NCBI lineage: Eukaryota > Metazoa > Xenacoelomorpha > Acoela > Convolutidae > Convolutriloba > Convolutriloba macropyga. The sequence continues at coordinate 10,758,356 of NC_134477.1, forward strand.
AAGAGATGAAATCTCTCAAAGCCGGAAAGGAATTTCCAAAAAGCAGCAAAATCCTACAATTCTCACCATTCCTAGATGAAAAAGGATTTTTTTCGAGCCAAAGGCAGAATAAGCAAAAGTCAGTTGGACTTCAGTGCAAAGCATCCAATTTTGCTACATTGGAAACATCATGCGGTTGAAATATTCATGCGAAACGAACACAAGAACAATCAACAGGAAGGCACTGAGCATGTAAGAAACATTGTTCAGCAGAAGATGTGGATCCTAGGCATACGGAACGCCTTAAGATCAATCAAGAACAAGTGCGTTACCTGCAGAAAAAGCAGAGCACAAAATATAGCACCAGTAATGGCAGACCTACCCGAAGAGCGGTTAGATGCTTCAACAATCTTCACAAATGTTGGAGATGACTACTTTGGCACTTTCATTGTGAAGATTGGGCGCAGAAACGAAAAGCGATGGTGTTGTCTCTTTACTTGTCTAACTATGAGAGCGGTGCATATAGAAGTAGTACCCAAGTTGGACACAGATAGTTGTCTCAATGCAATAATGAGATTTATTGCACGAAGAGGCAAACCGAATGCAATCATCAGCGACAACGGGACAAACTTTGTTGGAGCTGAAAGAGAGTTTGCAGATTACGTTGCGGCATGGAACAAAGAAGGGATCGAAAAACATCTAATTCAACGAGGAATCAGATGAAAATTCAATCCACCCGCAGCACCTCATTTTAGAGGAGTATGGGAACGGTTGGTGAAAAGTTGCAAGAAAGCAATGTATGCAGTGTTGGGGAACAGATCAGTCACGGAGGACGTCCTCTCAACTACGATGTGTATTGTAGAGCAGACATTGAACGCAAGACCGTTGACTCCAGTCAGTTCAGATGTTAATGAATTAGAAGCATTGACCCTCAATCACTTCTTGCTTGGCATCAGGAACGTTTGCTTACCCTACCTACCATGCGCAGAAAAATTTGTTGATCATCGAGAACTATTTTGACAGACCCAAGCCTATGCAAATCTAATATGGGACAAATTTTGTAAAGAATATCTAACAAATCTGAATTATCGACAAAAATGTTGATCTACGTCGAACGAAATCCTTAAATATGGCGATCTCGTTTGGTTGATTGAAAACAGCAATAAGCGTGGATATTACAACTTAGATCGAGTTTCGGAGACCATTGATGAGTCTGACGGTGTGATTCGATCAGCGATAATTCGAACGAACAACGGAATGTACAAGAGACCAGTAGTGAAGCTCGCCCCAGTACTACCTGGAACAGATGTTTTCGCGATAGAAAACAGGGCCGGTGATGTGGCGGCTGAGCTTACTAACTCAATTACCAAATTGAGTAGCGCTTCAATGCCATTTCAAGCCTCAAAGCTAGAATAGCATGACAAGCAAAATTTAATGCTATATTCTATCGAAGCCAAACGGATTTGTTCACTTTGTTCAACATTTTTATTTAGCATCTATTACTAGTACACAATCGTCATTCATGAAGTTAAACTATAACCCAAACTCGAACTACCTCAACCACCAGCAAAACAATACTACGATTTAACAGTATTGCATCAGATTCCTTGCGATTGGATTGCGAATCAACCTGTTATTGATACAGAATATTCGACAAAACTTCTCTATTGTTAACAAATTTCCCATGACATCAATTTTTCACTGAAAAAGTGGCGTTATGAAAAAGCGTTCAAATTCTATCGACACTATTATCTACAACCAATCAACAGTTGAATTTGACATGTAAACATACGTGACTAGCAGCATAAAAAGAGATTGAAAAACTACCAAAAATCAGAAGAAATCTGCAATTTTGGTTATATTAAACTGACATACAGTGCGTATTGAAGCACACTTTCTTAAACGGTAAACTACTTGTTATCGTGTCTTGTTTCTGTAGATCATATCAGTGATTGTGCAGTTTTAACTTTACTTTGACTTGTGAAAAGAGAATTAACTTTGATATTCTCAAAACTTTCTTTCTGAGGAACGAATTTCCTAAGTAAGAGAAACTTTGTGCAAAGCACATAATCAGTTGCTGTTACAGGTTTTAACGAAGCCTACTCTAGTTCAAAATTGGTGTTATTGAAACCAATAGAGATTAGTTATTGAAACCAATAGCAGGTTGAAACTTTGCATAGTTATAGCCAAGTTATGAAGCCACACTTTTTAGGAATGGAAGTTCCTATATTCGGTTTATAACTTGATTTATTAACAAAGTTCAAGCAAAATTTGATTGTTTCAATTTGATCTATTTTGTTATTCTGAGAGAAACAAGTTGGTTATACAGCAAAGCTGAGCAGTTAGTTACTCAGGCTAATTGAACCACAAGTAATGCAACGGTAATATACAGTATAGCGGATAAAACAGTTCACAAAATTAACTGCAAAAACACAATATCCGGACAGGTTTGAAGCCGCTGAAACGAACTGGGCGTTGTAAAGTTTTCCTTGACTTTGATAGGAGAGCAGCCGTTACATTTACAAAGTAATTAATTGCCACAGAAATTTAGAAAAAACAACGAACTATTGTTTTTTGTCCAGTCAATTTCAATTGCGAAGACAATTTTTTGTCGAGTTTATTTTTCTCATAAAAATAACATTACCAAACATTTCTAGCCTCTTTTTAACGCAACAAATGGGCTTTTAATACTTGTTTCATTTTTCGTTACGTTTGAGCTTGATTTCTGTTTAAACGTATAGTGAATTTTTGATGATTTGACCGTCATTCTTTTTTAGTGTTTAAATGTGTTTTAAGTATGTAAAGTAAAACGTAAAGTAAATTAATCGAACCGGGGGATATCTTAATTAAAGAAATATTCTTCTTTTTTATCATATCCGCTGGTAATAAGTATATCTGCTGGTAAAATACATGAAATTATTTAAAACAATTTATTAGAACAAGTTTCTTTTTTAAAATGTAGGTTTTCTAAACTTGATTCTCGACATCACAATCTTGTTGATTCTTTTTGTGCTCATATTCAGACTAACTCTGTCTATTATCCGTACATATAGGATTCATGCATCCAGTGGAGATATAGAACCTGCCATTCGTTTAGTTGTAATGGGTCCTGCATTGACAATATCTTTCTTTGACTAATTCTTGGCTGTGTACTGGGCATTTACGGCGCGACTAATAAGTGTTTCGTCTTTTTTCGGTGAGGGTTCAAATGACAATCTTGATTGATAAGAATGCTCCTAAATTACGTTTTTCGTGTTCTGCCTTTTAGAGCGTTGTCTACTGCTGTGAGCAATGTCTTCTAAACCTTAGTAGAATTGAGGGACATTGGGGCGTCTCTTCGACGTAATGCGTTGAAACTGTTATCTCACGATATTTGAGCTGCCATTTTTTTGTTGATGTTGTGTTGGTGTAGCTGCAAAAATGTCTCTACTTTGGGCGGTTCGGTTAAACTTAAGTTCATTTACGTTTAAGTTTCTTAATACGCCGGGAAAATTTAACCTTTGTTTACTTCTTAGATAGTACTGGTTTTTTTGTGTTTACAACCAAGTGGGCAAAAATTGGTCTGCACTTGATCCAAAATTTGCAAGGTCGAGGCTCCCTTATTAATATTTTTTTGGAGGATCCCTTATTGTTGAAATGGTTGCAAAAACCATAGCGACAGCCGAACAGAGTACCAAATCTTCATATAGAACATAAAAACTCATTTTTAATTGTTTTTTTTTGGCTTGCAGTTTGCGTGCTAGTTTTGACTTGGAGTGATAACTTGCTCCATGAAATTGGATCGAATTTTTTGGGATGAATGATGAATCGCGATTTACCATCTACTTTACAATTGTTAGTAACAATCTCATTGCCAGACATTTCCAGCTGTTTCATTTAAATGTGCTTATATAATGGTGATTTTAATTTTTTTGTTTTTAATTTTGATTTCAGTTCAAATCAAAAACGAATATATGGGGATTTGTCATTAATTGTTGTTGCTGCTATACATATCTCCTTTACTCAGAAAAAACAAGTCTAATCATCTATTTGATGAGGAATCAATGAAATTAGTGAGAGATTCTAATGTGGACCTCAATTTACCCTTCAAAAACTTATTTGTTTTTGAGCACTCTAATTCACTTTTTTGCATCTCAATTTTCAAAAAATTGAGTTCGTTACTATGTAGGGTATCATTTGGAAGCTAAATTGTTGACTTTATTTTCCTCTTGCAAGACAATTAATATCATACAGATTTTTGACATCAGAGAAATTTTCTGAGATGCCAAACCAAATAATGCTCAATTACAAGAGCCAGAAATGCGTTTAACACTGCCTGAAGTATTGAAGGGCTAAATTGAAGAAAAATGAAGGCTCGACGAGCTTTTATAACTTTACAATTGAGTTTCAATGCAAATGATAATGCCATTTCAAACTACCAGCAATCCTTGATAGTTTTCCTTTTCACCAGATTGACGCTATGGTTTTTCATCTTGATCTTTAGTTTTCTGTGTTTGTTATTCATGGAGTGTGCGGAGCTGAATTTTGAAGCATTGAAACTCAATTTGTTCTCATGCAGCAAAGCCGGAAATAGACCATTGTCTGCTCGATAATTCATAAAAAGATCTTTGTCGGCGCAACACAAGCTGGTATTATCCGCAAAATTGAAAACAATTACAGAAAAGCGTCATTGTAGAGTCACTGTAGATCAAACCCAACAGCACACTAGGGGAGAATTGAGCTTTGAAACAAACCGCTGATCCATAGAGAACGAAAACTTCCACAATAAGACAGAAATGCTATATATTCTGCAAGTGTACATCTGCTGGAAAAATTATCTCAAAAAGTACACTCGCAAAGATACCAAGGTTACTTCACCAGTATAGATATTACACGAGGGAAAAATGTACAGGGTGAACTGTTTGTAATTGTGACCAACTCAGCAAATAAATGGTTGAATAAAACCAATTCAACAAATAAATAAAAACAACTTAATAAATGGTGTCCTTTAAAATTTGAATGCTGTAAGGGCCTTGTACTGGAGATTTCAAATTGGAAGGTTTTAGAGGAAAACCTTGTATGTTTCACATGGGATATCATATCTTCAAAACTGCACCCATAAGCCACCTTCTGGTAGCCGACTCAAAAACCCGTGAATTATATTTTGGGACTTCTCTCTCCCAGGTGGCCAAATTTAACACTTCCACATAATTATCCCAGTCAAAGGTAAATAAAAATTTTTAAATAATCTGAAAAAGCTAGCTGATTGTTTCACAACTGTAGATTGTTGTTATTGAAACAGCTATATTAAAAGCTTTCGTAACCGGAAAACTAGAGATCAAATACACCGTAACTACGAAGGAATCAACAATCTGGAAAAATCACTGAAATACAACGTCCTTTACAAATTGTACGTTATTGAATTACGAAAGAAAGGAAACGGTCGAACGATTGAGTGCCATTGTTGGAAATCTCCTACTCGATGCAAAAAAATTTGATGAATGAAACTTGTGGCTCGTAGTGTTCTGATTGGGACGAATTTAGTAACAATATTACACGTGATACATTTTACTCTTATTGTTAACAGAAGTTTGGTTCTACAACAAGTTCACACTTGGCTACGAAAAAAAATCAGAGAAAAGAAACCACTTGTCTACAAACATTGGATTAGTTTACATCCATGGATCTCCGGTCATACTCTGAAAAGCAAAAAAGGTACAGTAACTCATGCAATATAGATTGAGATGGAATATTTTTGAAGTTTTAGTTGCTGTTTATGATTTTTTTTTTTCAATTAAAATCTGTATTAAGGGAAATTTTAGTAGCTTTTCAGTTTTTCCTTTGCAGTTTATTTGGAAAGCATGCTTGAAATCTTGGATTAACTATTGCTACAAAGCAACCCCATTAGCCGTTTAGCTTTGATTTAAGCTGACGGTTTCAGAAAATTTTCATCTGAGATTTTAAGTGCAGATGATCCTTTTTGCTCTCTGGATGCTACAAGAAAAATTACCTGCAATTTATAGCCAAGGTCCGTTATAATCGACGTTGATCAGTAGGCTCTACTATGCTTCCCTTGACATTTAGGAGGCTGATTTTGCCGTAAATCAGTCCCATTATTGTTTGTGTGCATTTCTTGAGAAAATTTTTTTGTTGAAATTGACAAACTCGTAGGATGTCATTTCTGTGATAATCAAATTGGCAACCGAAAGACCTTTGGGCAACCTATGACAGGGTGAACAAAAATTTTTTTACAATTACGGAGTCAAAGAAGTAAAGGTCTTATTTTTTGACGTTAAGTAAGCTTTTCACACTGTACTGCATAACATTCTGATACAAATCTTTTCGACATCGTGGCTGGAGGAAAATAAATTGAGCTAGTATTGTCGTATCTAGCGAACCGGAAACAATATGTGATAATCAACAACGAAGCATCTGGTTTGCTAGAATTTCGGTCCTCAGGGTTCAAAGCTCTGCACTCTTTTCTTCTACATTTTCATCAATGCTTTGCTTGAATAAATAACTGATTTTAATTGTCTTGCTATTGCTGATGATTTAATATTAAAGTGTGAAAAGTTATGTAATATAGAAGCTACGACTTCAAGTTTGGCTTTCTGGTGTAGATAAACAATTTAAGAGACTCATTGGTTGACGAAAATTTATGCTGATTTGTTGCCATCTTTGAAAATGGGACTTGTTTGACCAATTTACAAAATTTGGGAAAGCGTTCCTTGTTGATTATTGATCATAATAACAATGCGGTCAGCTATGCAAGAAATCCACTAAAAATAACAACACTAAAAATTCAATTTCATCTGGTCAATTAGACTTCTGGATATTAGGATCATTGATGAATTTTTCGACTTTAGTGGAATCTACTTTTATAAAATTCAGAGCTTTTTTGCACCAAATGTTGGAGTTCAGGCTTTATGATTTAAGACATTTGAAAAAGAGAGTTAAGACCCTCAGCAAGGAAGTTTATTGAATGATGAAAAAAAATTTTCCTATTTTGCTAAATTGTCGGCTTTCAGAAATTTCAGATTCATAATTTGAGAGGTCAGAATCCGAAATTTTAGTCTGAAACTGAGATCAGATTTTGCATCACATTTTGCAGTTTTCTATGACTTGATCAGATGGAATGTGGCTCTGAGATCCATGGTTGTAAACTAGCCCAATTTTTGTAGACAGTTTGTATTTTTTCTCTTACTTTTTTCCTAGCGATGTGTAACTTTGTCGTAGAAACATTTCAACTTTGCTATAGAGGTAACAGATAAAAAGTTATCTTGAAGTGTTGTTATTAAAAACTTATCAATCATAGCCCAATGAAGTAATTGTTTCACTCATCGGATGTTTGTTGCATCAACTAGAATATTTTTATGTTTTCATTGAAAATTAGGAAAAATAGGGAAAAACTGAAGGAACCCAAAATGCAATTTCTTGTACCATGGCAGTCAATCGTTCAACCTTTTCCTTTCCTTCGTAATTCTACAACGTACAATTTGTAAATGAAATTGTCTTTCAGTAAGTTTTTCAGGTTGTTGATTCCGTTTTAATTAGGATGTACTGGATCCATTGTTTTTCAGTATCAAAAATTTTTAGGATAACTGCTTCAGCAAAATCCAGAGAGAAAGAATTGAACTCAAAGCTTTTCTGTTACACTAATTTTCAAGGTAAAAAACAAAGTAAATCAGTTACATGTTCAAGCAAATGCTTGATGAAAATGCTGAAGAAAACAAAGCAGAAGGTTGAACCCAGTTGGACGCCACTGCTCACTTCTAGCAAACCAGATACTTCATTTTTGATTTTCAAATATTGTTTCTGGTTTGCCAGGTACGACGAAGTTAGCTAATTTATTTTCCTTCAACGCCGATGTTGTAAAGATTTGTATCAGAATGTTATGCTGTACAGTGTGAAAAGCTTTCAAAAAGTAAAAAAAACGCTAACGTTTTAAACAATTAAAGAGAGTCATGGGTCGATATAAATTAATATAGATTTGTTTCCATCTTTGAAAAAGGGGCTGACTGTACGGCAAAATCAGCCTCTTAAATGTCAAGGGAAGCATAGTAGAGCCTACTGATCAACGTCGATTATAAGGGACCTTGGCTATAAATTGCAGGTAATTTTTCTTGTAGCATCCAGAGAGCAAAAAGGATCATCTGCACTTAAATTCTCAGATAAAAATTTTCTGAAACTGTCAGCTTAAATCAAAGCTAAACGGCTAATGGGGTTGCCTTGTAGCAATAGTTAAACCAAGATTGCAAGCATGCTTTTCAAATAAATTGCAGACGAAAAACTGAAAAGCTACTAAAAATTCCCTTAATGCAGATTTTTATTGAAAAAAAAAATCATAAACAGCAACTACAGCAACTAAAACTTCAAAAATATTCCATCTCAATCTATATTGAAATGCATGAGTTACTGTACCTTTTTTTGCTTTGAAAGAAGATAAAAATGACATCAAATTATTGAACCTAGAGCTTGTCAAGAAGGTAGTACCCGTCACCATATCCAAAGAAAACTACACATAAACAAAAATGAATAAAATGAATTTACGAATATTTCGAGCCAACAAATATTCTGTTCAATCAAGTGCGGCAAATGCATAGAAAATAATACTTCTGCTATGATATCATATACATTATCCTGTACCTTATGCGCTTTCCCTCTCTCTCTCTCTCTCTCTCTCTCTCTCTCTCTAATTATAAACTTATTAAATAGATAGTAAAAATTGATATAAACCTTTACTTTCTAAATATTAACTTTAGAAGCGCATATAAACAAACCATTACTATCTATATATTACGTTATAGGTGAATATCCTTATCGAATAGATAGTATATGTTGAAATAAACCGCCTAGTGTGAAAGACCTTCTAATTTGGATAGAAGGGTTTTAGTCACAAGCGTTTTGAAACATGAGAATTCACGTCTTCAAGGATTCTCCTAAAACAAATTGCTTTTGGCAGGTTCTAAAGTGAACTTCATCTTTAGTAACTTCTTCTTTAGTAACTGCAACATCTCATCTCTTCTGGGAGCTTTTATTCACGGTCGGTACAGCGGCACTCCAATTCAATTTTGATGCAGATATATTGTGTTATGTGCCTGGGGAAAGGACGTGTCAACGGCTACAGCCCTTCGAGAGTTAGTGTAAACATAGTAGCTACGAGAGTCAACAACCCAGCGTCAGCCCTACAATCAGACTCAGACTATGATCGTCGTTTCATGTTAGGTATAGATCCTCGCTTCTCCCTTAGGCTATAAAACACAAGATCACAAGCTGCGATGACATATGCTGTAAATTTCTTCGTAGAGCATAAAGCCAGAAGCAGTGCTTGGTGCTTTTGTTATCCATCAAACACTATCTACTGCTAAGCGCATATCTCGGAAGCAGATAACGCGCATCTTAACCAAACAACTCTAAACGAACTTCACTCGATTCTGATAAAAATGAGTATTGGACAAAGATTTCTCAAACGACGTACCAGCCAAATGGCTAGGGATGTCAACCTACTTTCCTACTTGTAGTGTTTGTTTCTTTCGCCGGGCACCAGGTCATATCTCATTAAGTTTTTTTGCCATTTAAGTCACAGAAAGGAAAAAAACTGGCAATTGTGTTTTTCAATGGGTGATTCTTTTGGCTAACTTTATTTTACCTACCGACAGATTCTCATGTGGGAAAAACTGAACACGCACCTTTCTAAATCCAGAACAAAAATTTTTGCAACAAAATATACAGAACGAACCTATTTCAAATTTAGTCGAAAATACTGAGCGACAACAAATCATGAGTAACAATAAATTGTGGGCAATTTAAAAAGCAAAATTTGCATAACAAAAAATGAAAAATTGATAACAGAGCTGCAGTTTTTTAAATATTCGTTGCACAGAATGCATGCACTTCACAAAAAGATGCAAAAGTGTGACACAGGAAGCGATATTTTGTATATGCTCAATTATAATTAGAAATAAAGCTTTTCTGTACAGATAGCTTCTGTCAACTTCAAGGGAAAATATTTAGTACTGGATCGAATTTTTATAGCTCGAAATGAAAAGGCTGTTATCTCTGAATTCAACACAGAGATTGATGCAATCAAAACCGAGGTTCAGAATAATAACCAGGCCAAGAAAACCCAGTTGTGTGAATTAAAAGAAGCCATTAATGAACAATCTGCAGCAGCCCCTGCAGATCGAAAATAGTACGAAGGCAAGCGCAGAAAAAAAAGAATTAAACGTTATCAGTCCGACGATGTTCGACTGCGTGATTTCCCAGAACTTTTATATAACAAAAGTCGGGTTTCGTAGAGCTTGACCTCAAAGAAGTGAAAGCAATAGCAAAGAACTTGAAGCTTACTTGCACTGTCACTGATCTTAAAAATTGGGAAAATTGCTGTTGGAAAAACCAAAATCGCAACATACAAGTTAAATTAGTCAATGAATGATTTTGCTATGTCTTCTCGGAAAAAAGGCTACAAAACCCATATTCATCAGCAGAAATATAAACACCAAATATCAACGAAGGTCCTGTTGGCACTTTTTGGCTGCCTTGTCAGGAATGTGAAATAGTAACACTTCAACTCAATAATATGAGTGGTGATCTCAATTTTGGGAGTGAAAATTAAGCAGGTATCATATCAAATGACAAATATGAAAACGACATATTTGAAAATTATCAGAGCATTAACCAAAATGCTAAACAAGAAAAAAGCGAAAAGCAAATTGATATCTTTCTTAAGACGAATTGATATCTTTCTTCATCATTATCGGCAAAAAGGAAAACAAAAGTTCAAGAGGTCATACAGCTCGGAAAATCAGGCCAATATAGTATCATTGAAAAATTAAACCAAATGCGCACTACAACCAATGAGATAAAAATATTTTTTAATAAAGTAAACTAGCAACAGCTAAAAATTTCAATTTCAGGGAATCCATTCCGGTCGTTTTGAGTAACGTTGACAAGCTAGTTAAAGAGTGGTATCAACAACTTGAAAAATGGTAGACAACAATGTGCTGAAAACCATATCACATAGATTTAAGCCTCTATGGCTAAAAAGCAAGACATATCATCTCAAGAAGGAACTCTCAACTCTAAATAGACAAATCACAAAAAGATCAAGTCTGGCAAACTAAATAAAAATTAGGAAAAGGAAACACTATTTGCGTAAAGCTCTAGAAACAGAGCAATTGGAATTCTTAGAAGGACTTTCCAAGAAAGAATATTTTCCGACTTCCAGAAACACAAGAATAGCAGATTCCAAATAAATGATGTGTTGCAAAGACCGAACAAAAACAATGATGAACAAACTTCTAAGATATTCTGTGAATTCTTTGAAAACAGTTTTACAATAATCGACAAAAATCAAGAGAGTGCTACCAAACTGAAACCCAAAGTCTTCAGTAAGGTCGTGTTTGATTCAATAAGGCAATAACATAAATCGAACAAGTCCTCGAACAAGTAGACGCAAACAATGCAAATGCAAGTCAAACAAGTCGAATGCTAATCTTTCTTACCAAGCTCTATAACTACTATGACGGCAAAGAGAACGAACTGTGCTTGTTTTTCTTTGATTATAAGATAGCGTTTGACAGTTTTCCTTATAGGCCGCTGGAACAAAAGTTACACGGAATTGTCATTGGAGGAAATTTTCATATAATACTTTCAAGTTACTTGTCAAACAGAAAGCAAAATGTAAATGTTAACGACGACAGCTCAAACAAAACGAAGTAACAAGCAGAGTGCACCCAAGAACGGCTACTTGGGCCTTGCTTTTTTTTATCTATGCTATTGATCTGCCGCAACAAGTAAAACAGTGTGAATCACTTGGCTTAGCTAACGATTATAAACATTTGACAACCGAACCAGCAAAGCTCGAAGCCCATATTGACAAACTCAGCTAAATGAGAACAAATGTTACCTTTTACCAATAAAAAAAACAACTATAATCATATGCTCAAAGGCAAATAACTCGAGTCAAAAATTGAACAGAAAGAAAGGTGTGGTAAAACTCAACTGAAAATCTAACTGAAAATTGGTGCACAAAAGTCTGGAGAACGTACCATTTCCTGAAATGAAACGTCTTTCATGTCCAAAGTAAATGTTAAATGCATATTCAAGCTATGTTGTAATAAGCTTCGTTTTCCATGTCTAGTGTGCAAACAGAACTGAAATGAAGGAACTTGAAAAAGTTCAGCGCCCAGCTACAAATTTGGATTTTGATTGATTGCAACATTATTTGTAAGACCAAACAGAAAAAGCTCTGGATCTTGCCACTTTCAATTTTTTTCAAACTTTTTCACGTCCTTATACTCTCATATCTCAAAAGGAAATTTTACATCGTTCTACGGAAGTTATTTATATCAATAAGGAAGTGGTAAGAATTGGTTGAAAAACGCACAGAATTTGCTGGTCAACGGCCAAAAGAGCTCAACGACTGATATAGTTGTGTGGCATGATGAAATCAGCAACAGCATCTCAAGCCACAAATCGAATAGCTACAGACCAATTAGTGTTCAGGAGCAAATAAACTACTTAACCACGAATGAAAACAGGTTTAAAGCGCTGGTATAATGTCAGCGCATTCGAAACCGTGATATTCTCAAAGATTTGTTAAGCACTATGATACTGGTTAGGAGGGTAACAAAGCACCTGATACCGAAAAGGAAAGAGAAAACATAGCTGGGAGACTACAGTGTGTGAACCAGCACGCGAGATCAAATCACTGGACATTGTTCTGCAGCACCAAGGAAACCTGGAAGCTCTCTTCAAAAAGTAAATGGGAGGAACCTCGGAAAACGACAGAAGAAGGCGAGAGCAAGACTGGTAAGACTGGTAGACATAGCAAAGAACGAAAGTGCAGCTCCTGAACAATGGGTCTTCATTGTCCCCTGTCTGTGAGCGAGCTTCCGTGATGTGCGAATATCTGAAACAACCATGGCTCAGATACATTCTCAGGCACAACAACTGACTAAAACAATTCCTAAACTATGTCAAATCCTCAAATAAACTAATAAACGGTAAATATCGATTAGATTTTTTTGAGAAACTGTAATAATAAGGATATCAATCCGGATTTTTTGAAGTTACGAATTCGCAAAAACGTCTTTTTCAGAACAAGTTGCGCACAGCTTTCAACCTTTGCAATTAACGAATGTAATAGGTTGTGCGGAACAAGGTCGTAAATTGTTTGAGGAAAAACTTGGGGAGGTTAGCGACATTTTAAAGAAAGAGATAAAAAAGAATTTTTAGCGTCAATTGTTTACAGCAAGAGAATGGAAATGAGAGATCATTCCAAATTGTTTAGTAAGAGATTTAATGACAAGTTAGCGAAGCTGTCTGAGAAAAAGGACAGGTTTTTGTGGAATAAATCTCATATTAATGTTGTTACATTGGACGGAGTTGAACTGCCAAAATTTGTCCTGGACGTCTTATCATTAGGTCCAAAGCATCCAGTCAGGGAAAAAACAATTGAAGTGCACTTACCTGCGGATTTAGACAGAATATTTCGTCAGTTTAAGTGAGAACAACACTAATGGTGAAAAAATATGTGAAAAAGAATCGTCTGCCAAATGGTACGCCAAGAAAATAGGTGAGACACCAATGGATAGGCAAGTTTAAAAGATGATTTTTTAATGATCAAATACTACTAGCTGTACCATTTGATAAACGTTGCGGTGTTTGTGTAATGGAACAGACAACATACTTGAATAACCAAAATGAAATCCTCAGTGCAAGTCAGTTTGACGTTCGTAATGGAGAAAGTGAAGTTTTAAAATTAAAAACGGAGAAATTGATAAATAGCAGTTTGTATCAGTTAATATCACAGGCTGGGGACAACTGGATTGCAACTGTCCAGGTTTTATGGACTATTAGGTACGTAAAAGCGGTATGTCGCTCCGGTTTGTTCTGCCATTGCCCGGTAGCAGTTGGAGAAATTCAAAAAATTTCTCTCTCCCTTTATCGAGAGGTTACCTGGTGCAAAAATTGAGACTAACTCCAAAGTTGCCAGAGCCGCTTTAGAGGATACCAAATTAGATTAAGATTTGCTATTTTGATCTCTCGATTTTAAAAGCTCGTACACCAATGTACCGGTTGATGAAGCAATTGAAAATGGGTTCAAAGAACTGTACTCCAGTGGCGAGGTTCGTGAGGTTCCGAGGTCAGTTATGAAGAGTCTTTCGAGACTAGGCGTAACAAATGTTCATTTTGAGTTTAATGACAAGTGGTACACACGATCGGACGATTTAGCAATGGGCGCTTCGCCGGCTGTAATTTTGGCAAATTTGTGGATGAAATCCTTGCAGAAACCAAATGAGGGAAGGGAGAACAAAACTCCTTACGCAAAGGTAAAATGCATTTATTGTATCCAACGCGTTTCTTTCTTAGGCAAAGGTGTCGAAAGCGAATCATGCAAAACCTGGACCCGGAGTATAAGAACATACAAGAAATTGTAAGTATCTGTTCCTATTGGGCGGAAAAGGGTGCGAAAGAGGACACACAGGATTGAAAATATTCAAGAGGTATGTGGATGACATAGTGTGAAATGTCAAAGTGTGAAATTGTCAGTGAATACTCTAGATTTTTTATTAGTATGCAATTTCTCTTTACGAAAACTTACGATACACTCTTGAGACACTAAACGGTAGTGGAGACCTGGCGTTCCTAGATCTAAACATAAACTTAAACGAAGGCAGGAAAGCTAGCTGTCTTGTGTATCAAAAATCACCGTTACAACATAAAGAAAAGTGTGATTCAAGGGGCTGTGCACAGGATTTTAATGCGACCAGTGAGTGGCAATACTTCGATGCTGCATTTAAGAAAAATCAAGAGATCGGGACTGAAAATCAATATCCGACTGAGTGCTCATCCAATATTGATAATGAGACGTTGGATAAAAAAATCACGGAAAAAAGTTACAACAAAAACCCCACAAAAATGAAAAAAAATTGAAAAGTTAAGAATCTTATTAAAAAGTAGCTTAAACCGAGTTTTTTTTTCAATGCAAGGGAAACAGCTTTCAAAATTTTGCAAGTTGACTGAAAAATTGTGTGATCTTCAAATCATTTTCACAACGAGAAAACTAAAAACTTGATTGCGCAAACTCAAATCATCTATTGATAAGAATCTGAAACCCCATGTGGTATTTAAAGTTACATGTAATGGATGCAGTTCCATCTATTTCGGTCAAACCAGCCGACATGTTATCACTAGAATTTTCAAAATAAAGGTTCCCCTGTGGGACAAAACGTTTTTGAATGGTGTGGTACAGCGCATAATTTTGGGGTCTTTCCCATTATAGCCCCCCCCCCGCTTAGTGGTCAGAAAACCTATAGCCCCCCCCCATCATGGCATTTATACCATAATGGGGGCTATAATTTCATGGGGGGGGCTATAATGGGAAAGACCCTAATTTTGAATGGGAGATTCTAGATGCATGTCGCGGGGTTGAAAAACTAATGACAAAAAAAAGCGATCTAATACAAAAAGCTGAAACCGCAATTAAATACGCGCGTTGAGTACCGGGCGCGGGAATTGACATTGAAGTATTAGTTGAAATACAAAAAGTTTGACTTTTGATATTCAAAAATTTTTCTGGTACATGTTAATTCGCAATTTCGTCAACCCCAACAATTAAAAAATAGCAATAGGAAGAGATAGGAATGAAACTAAAAATCCCTTTTCAGTAATAGAAAGCATTGTACCCGGGATTATAAAAAACTCCGGAATAAAGATTCAATTAATTTTAGTGTAATAAGTGTAAAAAAAATGTAAATGTGATTTTAACTGTAAATAATTAACTGTAAATTAAAGTTGCAGATATCTTGGTATTCAAATTGACAGGAATCTTAGTTTTGAGGAGCAGCTGAATAAAACCTTGAAAAAGATGGCTCATGCTATAAGATCAATTTACCTTATAAGACAAGTTCTCCTGAACGCGCGCATTCTTCTTTTAAAATCACTTGTGCTTTCGCACTTATCATTTTCGGCAATCTTTTTTCAAAATTTATCTGCAAAAATCCTAAAACGCCTTAACCGACAGATTAACTGGGGTATAAAGGTGTGATTTCTACGCAAAAAGTATGACAAAGCGAGAGATCTGCTAATCCAGACAAAAACCCTACCAGCTGAGCTAATAATAGCAAAAATGGCGCTAATAAAATTTTATTGTGAAATCGCTAGGCCAGAAAATTCTGAAAATTGTCACGGGTATCTGAGTCTTCATCAAAATACTCGAACAAAACAATTCAAAGTTAGACAAAATGCCGAAACAATCTTTGGAATGAATTCGATTGTTTGTCAATGCGTACAAAAATGGAATAAGTTACCACATTGGCTTCGGTTGGCAAAAAATGGAAACGTTTTTAAGAAAACGGTGAATGATTTCTTGCTCTCACAACATGAAAAAATTCCTTTGAATAGTAACGTAGGAGCTTTTAAAAGTTATTTTTATTTTTAGGAAGAAAACAATCGAAAAAAAATTTTAAAATAATAATAATAATGATATAGACTTTAGAGTAAACTCAGGGGTTCTTTAGACCCATATCAATTCAATCAGTCACAGTTTGAGTAGTTTTAAGTCGTTTCTGTACAGAACAATTACCAATAGGACATCCACATCTGATATGCCAAGTGCAAGAAGTCAGTTCGTTGTAGTATTCCAGAAAATATACCGAGTAGATGTCTGATAGTCGGGTTTTCAGAGTTTCTGTGTCGTGAAATAAGTCAATACTGGTACTAAGCAGGTTTGCAAGGGTTGATGCCCTATACCAAAAGTCCGCCTTTTGCCGAGTCTTGAGATTTTCATTTGCATTAATTTTGAGAGTTTTAGTAGACGATCTGGTTCGCGAATCTGAGAACGATATGTACTTCTGCCAGTTGATATCTACTTTTCCCGTAACAATGGAAGAGAGGAGTAGTAGATCATGTGATTCTTTAAGAAAATTGTTGATGTTTATTATATTATTTTGTTTGAATGATTTGAAATATTTTTTTTTCAGGTATATTTAACCGTATGGTTATAATTTTAATTTACTTGTTGCAAAAAAAAATAATTTCAAAAAATCATTTTCACTTGTGAAAAGCGTGGAGGGGGTGGGGGCAAACGGAAGAGATCAGATTTAAGAATTATTTGTCTATAGTCAAGATTGTCTTCAAGATTATCCTTTCAGGGTTGTCTGGTCTGTTAAAATTAATTTAATAATGACCCGAAAAGATGCTAAGGTCCAAGTAATTGGTTCAGTTAGCGATGGGGCCACCCAGGAAGATCAAAACAACCAGTCATATGTGAGCTCAGCCCTTCTTGACTCCATGCTGCCCAGAGGAGATGATGGTTCTGGTGGAAATGTATCTCGACAGACTAACAGGAGCTTGGTGTTTTTGGTGTGGGATATCATTCGTTTGTTTTCGAGCATTGCAGCAAATCTTTGCAGATTTGATAGTGTTTCTGTTTTATTTTGTGGGAGTCTGTCTTGTAACTAAAAAAAAAATGCGGATCTTTTCGGTTTGTACCACCCCCCCCCCCCCCCCCCCCCAGTACGTTATGCGCCCCCCAGTTACAGAGCACGTGTCATTACATAGTAAATCATTATGTAAAAATATTGCACGTGCGTCGGGGGGGGGGGGGGGGGGGTGCAAATAATATGCGCCCACTTAGCTGGGGGGCACAAACGGAAAAGATCCGAAAATGCTTCGCTTTACAACGCCACCAGCTGAGGGATCATGATGCTAAAAACCCTCTTAATCATTTGGCTATCCTATGATATCCATTTTTGTTAATATTACTAAGTGCCTTCCAAGATTGTCACGGGTACGTTGTTGCTGTGCTATAACATCGAGGTAACGCGATAGTTCCAAACGGTAATTAAAATTTGGAGATGCAAGATTTGTCACTCAAAAACTATTAGGCCCCACTCAAGCACGTGCATTTTTAATTGCTCTCAAACGATATTGTTGCCATTTTTAATTTCTCTTTTGTTGCTACGCTTCACCTTCACTCAGTGAGACATACTATAGCTCTATAACAATGAAACTACTGTTTAGTTACCCCGATGATTTCCACGAAATATCCAAGAAATTTCCTCATGAAAACGAAAACTGATGATGTTTCCAAAAACCTGACAATGGTTTACTGGAATGAAATTATACTAAACACCGAGAATGGACGTCCTTAAACTTCCAACGAAACCTTTCAACAGGGCTTAATAAATTAAAATTTAAAAAAATGAACAGCAGAAAGATCTGGTCTCAATTATAAGATCTGACTTGATGAGCTCTGGGCGGCATGATCTTGCGACAATCTCATTTGCCTCTATCGTTATATCAAGAACTACATTTAATCGTCCTACTCGATACAGTTGCCCGGAAAAATTTATTGCCGGAAATCTACACCCGAACCTACCTATTCTTGCAATTGGGGACTTGAACCTGTCCGAGGTCGACTGGAATGACTTATCAAGTCCAAGCTCATACGAGATGGAATTTGCTGAAAACTTCGTGGAATTCAATTTGATCCAACTGGTCAACTTCAAAACAACCTCCTCCAAGATTCTTGATCTTTGCCTGTCGTCTCAGCCTGAACAGATAACTTCCATTAATGAGGTCTGCCAGAATACACCTTTCTCCTCAGATCATAAACCAATATCAATGAAACTCAATTGTGATTGCAGAATCACGTCGCGAAAACCACAAAAGTCATACAATTTCAGCAAAGCAGACGAAGTAGGACTTGCCCAATCGATACAGAAGAATCCTTTCAAACCTTAGTGCTGGACCAATCCTACCTTAATGATCTAACTGTGGCTTGAGTGGCCTTCATCATTCCTTAAAGAATTTGTTCCTATCAAGACGAGAGATAGAAAGAGTCTTGCACCCTGGGTCTCTCCTATGTCTTCAAATCTGATTTAAAAAATGCTTACAATGGAAAAAAGAAAACCTGATCAGATCTCAAAGATACAGCAGATGAGAAATTCTCCAAAACGTGCAGTTGGAGCAGGATCTCAGTGTGTATGAAGGTAGGATTTTTGCACAGAGATCAACCGACAAAATTTTTCAACACCTGAGAAAAGTGAGAGGAAATGTAACACATCCACCTGTTCTTCGAAATGAAGTCTCGGAGGCAAAAACTCTGGCCGACAAAGCCAATTTGCTGAATATCTACTTCAGATCTGTTCACTTGCCCACAACTACTTATGGCATTCTAAAAGACCCTCTCAAATATCACGAAGACGGGGATTTCAATACTAGCGAAAACTATGTTCTTAGTATTCTAATCAATCGAGACATCAAAAAACAACTGGTGACGATAACATTCCCAATTGTATCCTGAAGTCTCAGGTGGACAGCCTAGCAAAATCACTGTCTTTTATTTTGAGAAAAGCAAAAGAAACTGGCATCTATCCAGATCAATGGAAAATGTCTAAAGTTGTACCGATATTGAAAAAAGAAAATCGAAGTCTGGTCATCAACTATCGACCTGTCGCACTCCTTCCTTGTGCAAGCAAAATCTTAGAAAGATGCTTGTTTGAATAACTGTGGTCTATCATATCATCCCAGTTAACGAATGCTCAATTCGGATTTCGGAAAGGTAGATCGTGCATATTGCTACTCTTGGTCTCTTTAAGATCTATTTACCAAGGAATCGATAGTAGAAAGGCAACTCACATTTTATTTCTTGACCTGGAAAAAGTTTGGTCTGAGCGACCGTTGGCAATGTGTTACCATTGAAGACTGTTCATCATCACTACTGGAAGTAACAAGCGGTGTCCCTTAGGGCTCCCTTGTGGGACCTCTTCTTCTTGGTATACATAAACAGTTTGCCGGAATATCTTACTCTAACTCAGGCAGCCTGCTTCATCCCCGCCGATGACACTAAACTTTTGGCCTCGATACAGTTGCCCGGAAAAATTTATTGCCGGAAATCTACACCCGAACCTACCTATTCTTGCAATGGGGGACTTGAACCTGTCCGAGGTCGACTGGAATGACTTATCAAGTCCAAGCTCATACGAGATGGAATTTGCTGAAAACTTCGTGGAATTCAATTTGATCCAACTGGTCAACTTCAAAACAACCTCCTCCAAGATTCTTGATCTTTGCCTGTCGTCTCAGCCTGAACAGATAACTTCCATTAATGAGGTCTGCCAGAATACACCTTTCTCCTCAGATCATAAACCAATATCAATGAAACTCAATTGTGATTGCAGAATCACGTCGCAAAAACCACAAAAGTCATACAATTTCAGCAAAGCAGACGAAGTAGGACTTGCCCAATCGATACAGAAGAATCCTTTCAAACCTTAGTGCTGGACCAATCCTTCCTTAATGATCTCACTGTGGCTTGAGTGGCCTTCATCATTCCTTAAAGAATTTGTTCCTATCAAGACGAGAGATAGAAAGAGTCTTGCACCCTGGGTCTCTCCTATTTCTTCAAATCTGATTTAAAAAAATGCATACAATGGAAAAAAGAAAACCTGATCAGATCTCAAAGATACAGCAGATGAGAAATTCTCCAAAAGGTGCAATTGGAGCAGGATCTCAGTCTTTATGAAGGTAGGATTTTTGCACAGAGATCAACCGACAAAATTTTTCAACACCTGAGAAAAGTGAGAGGAAATGTAACACATCCACCTGTTCTTCGAAATGAAGTCTCGGAGGCAAAAACTCCAGCCGAAAAAGCCAATTTGCTTAATATCTACTTCAGATCTGTTTACTTGCCCACAACTACTTATGACATTCCAAAAGACCCTCTCAAATATCACGAAGACGGGGATTTCAATACTAGCGAAAACTATGTTCTTAGTATTCTAATCAATCTAGACATCAAAAAACAACTGGTGACGATAACATTCCCAATTGTATCCTGAAGTCTCAGGTGGACAGCCTAGCAAAATCACTGTCTTTTATTTTCAGAAAAGCAAAAGAAACTGGCATCTATCCAGATCAATGGAAATGTCTAAAGTTGTACCGATATTGAAAAAAGAAAATCGAAGTCTGGTCATCAACTATCGACCTGTCGCACTCCTTCCTTGTGCAAGCAAAATCTTAGAAAGATGCTTGTTTGAATAACTGTGGTCTATCATATCACCCCAGTTAACGAATGCTCAATTCGGATTTCGGAAAGGTAGATCGTGCATATTGCTACTCTTGGTCTCTTTAAGATCTATTTACCAAGGAATCGATAGTAGAAAGGCAACTCACATTTTATTTCTTGACCTGGAAAAAGTTTGGTCTGAGCGACCGTTGGCAATGTGTTACCATTGAAGACTGTTCATCATCACTACTGGAAGTAACAAGCGGTGTCCCTTAGGGGGCTCCCTTATGGGACCTCTTCTTCTTGGTATACATAAACAGTTTGCCGGAATATCTTACTCTAAATCAGGCAGCCTGCTTCATCCCCGCTGATGAGACTAAACTTTTGGCCTCGATACAGTTGCCCGGAAAAATTTATTGCCGGAAATCTACACCCGAACCTACCTATTCTTGCAATGGGGGACTTGAACCTGTCCGAGGTCGACTGGAATGACTTATCAAGTCCAAGCTCATACGAGATGGAATTTGCTGAAAACTTCGTGGAATTCAATTTGATCCAACTGGTCAACTTCAAAACAACCTCCTCCAAGATTCTTGATCTTTGCCTGTCGTCTCAGCCTGAACAGATAACTTCCATTAATGAGGTCTGCCAGAATACACCTTTCTCCTCAGATCATAAACCAATATCAATGAAACTCAATTGTGATTGCAGAATCACGTCGCAAAAACCACAAAAGTCATACAATTTCAGCAAAGCAGACGAAGAAGGACTTGCCCAATCGATACAGAAGAATCCTTTCAAACCTTAGTGCTGGACCAATCCTTCCTTAATGATCTCACTGTGGCTTGAGTGGCCTTCATCATTCCTTAAAGAATTTGTTCCTATCAAGACGAGAAATAGAAAGAGTCTTGCACCCTGGGTCTCTCCTATGTCTTCAAATCTGATTTAAAAAATGCTTACAATGGAAAAAAGAAAACCTGATCAGATCTCAAAGATACAGCAGATGAGAAATTCTCCAAAACGTCCAATTGGAGCAGGATCTCAGTGTGTATGAAGGTAGGATTTTTGCACAGATATCAACCGACAAAATTTTTCAACACCTGAGAAAAGTGAGAGGAAATGTAACACATCCACCTGTTCTTCGAAATGAAGTCTCGGAGGCAAAAACTCCAGCCGAAAAAGCCAATTTGCTTAATATCTACTTCAGATCTGTTTACTTGCCCACAACTACTTATGACATTCCAAAAGACCCTCTCAAGTATCACGAAGACGGGGATTTCAATACTAGCGAAAACTATGTTCTTAGTATTCTAATCAATCTAGACATCAAAAAACAACTGGTGACGATAACATTCCCAATTGTATCCTGAAGTCTCAGGTGGACAGCCTAGCAAAATCACTGTCTTTTATTTTCAGAAAAGCAAAAGACTGGCATCTATCCAGATCAATGGAAAATGTCTAAAGTTGTACCGATATTGAAAAAAGAAAATCGAAGTCTGGTCATCAACTATCGACCTGTCGCACTCCTTCCTTGTGCAAGCAAAATCTTAGAAAGATGCTTGTTTGAATAACTGTGGTCTATCATATCACCCCAGTTAACGAATGCTCAATTCGGATTTCGGAAAGGTAGATCGTGCATATTGCTACTCTTGGTCTCTTTAAGATCTATTTACCAAGGAATCGATAGTAGAAAGGCAACTCACATTTTATTTCTTGACCTGGAAAAAGTTTGGTCTGAGCGACCGTTGGCAATGTGTTACCATTGAAGACTGTTCATCATCACTACTGGAAGTAACAAGCGGTGTCCCTTAGGGGGCTCCCTTGTGGGACCTCTTCTTCTTGGTATACATAAACAGTTTGCCGGAATATCTTACTCTAAATCAGGCAGCTTGCTTCATCCCCGCTGATGATACTAAACTTTTGGCCTCGATACAGTTGCCCGGAAAAATTTATTGCCGGAAATCTACACCCGAACCTACCTATTCTTGCAATGGGGGACTTGAACCTGTCCGAGGTCGACTGGAATGACTTATCAAGTCCAAGCTCATACGAGATGGAATTTGCTGAAAACTTCGTGGAATTCAATTTGATCCAACTGGTCAACTTCAAAACAACCTCCTCCAAGATTCTTGATCTTTGCCTGTCGTCTCAGCCTGAACAGATAACTTCCATTAATGAGGTCTGCCAGAATACACCTTTCTCCTCAGATCATAAACCAATATCAATGAAACTCAATTGTGATTGCAGAATCACGTCGCAAAAACCACAAAAGTCATACAATTTCAGCAAAGCAGACGAAGAAGGACTTGCCCAATCGATACAGAAGAATCCTTTCAAACCTTAGTGCTGGACCAATCCTTCCTTAATGATCTCACTGTGGCTTGAGTGGCCTTCATCATTCCTTAAAGAATTTGTTCCTATCAAGACGAGAGATAGAAAGAGTCTTGCACCCTGGGTCTCTCCTATGTCTTCAAATCTGATTAAAAAAATGCATACAATGGAAAAAAGAAAACCTGATCAGATCTCAAAGATACAGCAGATGAGAAATTCTCCAAAACGTGCAATTGGAGCAGGATCTCAGTGTTTATGAAGGTAGGATTTTTGCACAGAGATCAACCGACAAAATTTTTCAACACCTGAGAAAAGTGAGAGCAAATGTAACACATCCACCTGTTCTTCGAAATGAAGTCTCGGAGGCAAAAACTCTGGCCGACAAAGCCAATTTGCTGAATATCTACTTCAGATCTGTTTACTTGCCCACAACTACTTATGACATTCTAAAAGACCCTCTCAAATATCACGAAGACGGGGATTTCAATACTAGCGAAAACTATGTTCTTAGTATTCTAATCAATCGAGACATCAAAAAACAACTGGTGACGATAACATTCCCAATTGTATCCTGAAGTCTCAGGTGGACAACCTAGCAAAATCACTGTCTTTTATTTTGAGAAAAGCAAAAGAAACTGGCATCTATCCAGATCAATGGAAAATGTCTAAAGTTGTACCGATATTGAAAGAAAATCGAAGTCTGGTCATCAACTATCGACCTGTCGCACTCCTTCCTTGTGCAAGAAAAATCTTAGAAAGATGCTTGTTTGAATAACTGTGGTCTATCATATCACCCCAGTTAACGAATGCTCAATTCGGATTTCGGAAAGGTAGATCGTGCATATTGCTACTCTTGGTCTCTTTAAGATCTATTTACCAAGGAATCGATAGTAGAAAGGCAACTCACATTTTATTTCTTGACCTGGAAGAAGTTTAGCCTGAGCGAACGTTGGCAATGTGTTACCATTGAAGACTGTTCATCATCACTACTGGAAGTAACAAGCGGTGTCCCTTAGGGCTCCCTTGTGGGACCTCTTCTTCTTGGTATACATAAACAGTTTGCCGGAATATCTTACTCTAACTCAGGCAGCCTGCTTCATCCTCGCTGATGACACTAAACTTCTGGCCTCAGACTCAAATTTACTAACAATTTTTATCTGAATTGGAAAACTGGGCAAGCTACAAAGAGATGATATTCCATGCAGAAAAGCGGACGATTATCATTTTCTATGGTGATTGTCCCCAATATATCCTAAATGGTGCAAGTGTTGAAATCGTTTCCGCTCACAAAGACCTGGGTCTCACCATGACACATAATCTAAACTGGTCCCTTCATATCTCGACACGACTTCAAAAAGCCTACAATACATTTTTCTTTGCCAGAAGTAATGTCTCTGGAGCAATCTGTGAAATCGGAAGCTGGATCGATACAAAAGTACTATTCTCAACACTTTATGTTTTGCTTCACCTTGCTGGTTTGGATCCAGGGGAGACATGAGGAAGATTGAACAGCTACAGCGCCGAGATACCAAATGGGTTTTGTCTAGGAAATCCGATTATAGGGAACGATTAATATTTCTTAATCTCCTGCCAATTCCAATGTACATTCAAGTACTTGACGTCTTCACGCTGGTAAAGATGTGCAGCGGCGGCTGACATTGACGCACAATTCGCTTTCAAACTTGGAAGAGCGAGTTCTCGTGACTGCAAAATTATCCCACACTGAATATCCTAGTACTGAGCTTCAATACCAAGAATTATTTGTGAGAACTTCCCGTCTCATAAAACATTTACCAGCAGTTAATGTTACCCAGCCTTTGGGTCTCAAGCCAAAGCTCCTGTCGGACATTTTTCCATGAAAACTATCCAGAGAATAACCTGTGCTCTTTGCGCTATTCATGTGGATGCTCCATATGTTTTACCTGACTTCTGTAAGAGGGATATTGAATCCCGTCAACTTTTTTTGTAAATTCATATTATTATTATTATTTTGATTATTATTTTTATTATTAATATTATTATTATTATTTTATTATTATTATTATCGATTGACATAATTAGTTCTTGCTCATCGATATGGAAGCTTACGAGACCAGACTAATACAAATACAACTTAGAAAACTTTTCTTTCAATTGTGAAATTGAAGGAAAAGTTTTCTGTGATTTCTCAAATGCCGGATAAGACAGATTGTTTAATGTTTCTCTGAAGTAGTCATATGCAGCTGGCAAATCTTCTGTGACTGTAGTCACCTTATTAACAAATAAAATGCTTTGGCTATTTTCAAAAAGAAACTCCTAAGTAGACGCTGAAAATCCTGTTGAACATTTTTTTTGAACAGGTGAAATCAAATCTATGAGCCTAGAGGTTCTTCTTGGTAATTCAAAAGTTGTCTTTTGAACATTTTTTCTTGACATTAAAAATGAATTTTGGGGTCTTTCACATTTTACTATAGATCTCAACAAAACGAATAAGCCCCTATATATCTCAACAAAATGACATTGATGCTATTTTTTGCCTTCTATCAGTTTTCGCTAATCAATAAATTCTCCGTGCTGGTGATTAACTCACCCGGTATAGATTGGGACGTATACCGATCAAATGATGCTTATGAAGACTGTTTTGTAAACAGACTTATCGACGCTAATTTCAAGCAATGTATCAGTTTTAACACCACCAAGTCATCCTGTTTAGACTTAGTACTAGCCAATGATTCAAGTTTGATAACTTCAATCTGTAGATTAGACAATTTAGAAGAAAACTCTGACCATTTCCCGGTACAAATCAAAATAACTGGTACATCAAGAGAGCCTCAAAAGAAACAAGTGGTATACTATAGCTATTGCAATTGTGACTTTGGTTACCTAAATGAGCTCAGTACGAACAATCCCTTTGGCCCCTACTATTACAGCAGCATAGATAAAAACAGATTTGTGGTACGAATGGATCTTTCGTCTGATAGAAAAAACTATGCCTAGAAGTACTCGATGGAGACAAGAACTTCCGCCGTGGGTGATCACACAAAATTAAACAAATTGAGGACAAATGCGTAAATCGAAACGTTGCGTGAATTTCTCTCCTCACCGAGCCACCCAACTAATAGAACTGGAAAAGCATTGTGCTAACCTGCAAGAAAGGTACCGACAAGAATACGAAAAAGAACTAATTTCAAGCAAAAACAGCTAGAATATTCAAATATTTGAAAAGTTTCCAAAAAAGTTTCCAAATTCCCACCGAAAAATTATGCATCTTGATTGGAATTCTGTTGCACAAAACAGCAAAAAAGGCAGAATTTTTCAACACTTATTTCTCATCAGTAATTACTGATGAAAGCTATGAACAGATTGATGCTCCACCTCTTCTGGAAGCTGGTGGACATAAAATAAACTTTACCGAGAGCTCGAAATGCTGGTTGTCACAAAAAGTAGAGGCGCTGATGGCATTCCCCCAATTCTGCTTACGAAAACTGTAAAAACTGTCTCCAAATCGATTAACAGTCTGTTCAACAATATTGGAACGTTACATAAAGTTCCCGGTTCATGGAAGAACGGTTTGGTCTCGCCAATCTTCAAAGATGGTAACAAAAGTGAGGTGAAAAATTATAGACCTGTCACACTGCTCAACATCATGTTTTTGAGATGTTTGTTTTGAAGTTTTTCTCAGAACATTTTTTGAGCAGCATTACATCCTGTTAATTTGGTTTTGTACCGGGCAGGTCTGTAATCCTGCAGCTTATCATGAATCTGTCAATTATCTTTGAGAATCTTAGTGCATAAGAAGAGTTCTGTTTCCTACTTATGTTTGATTTTTCTAAGGCCTTTGACAAAATAAAGCTTTCAGTTTTGATGAAGTTAGCAAGCATGAATATACCACGAAGACTCTTTTCACTTATTAAAGATTATCTGCCTGGCAGAACACAAAGCGTAAATGTTGTCGGCTAACAATCTGAGAAACGTCTGGTCTCTTGCGGAGTTCCTCAAGGCTCTGTATTGGGACCTATCTTTTTCCTGATCTACATTAACGACCTGCCAAAAGTAGTCTTTTTTGTCTCTGGCACTCTTGTTTTCAGATAATTTAAAACTAATCCATTGTTCCAAAAATGACAGTCTAGACAAGCTGCAAGTTGACCTTAACAACCTCCACATTTAGAGTGTCCAAAACTGCCTTCTTTTCAATTCCAAACAGTGCTCTATTACACAATTTGCTTTCTGGAGACGTCTCTAGGAGGTTGTACACTCTCAGAAAATAATTTGATCCAAGAGAAGAGAGTCGTTAAAGGTCTTGGGCTAACTATAGTCGACACCCTAAATTGGTTGGAAAATGTGCGGAATCGAATAGCGAAAGCAATGAAGGCGTTTTATCTCTTTCGACGAAACACCAGCTGCCAAAGTTCCAAGAAAACAAAGTTTTACTTATATGAGCTATTGTAAGCCCGACATTAATCTTTGCATCTGAATGCTGTGAGTTAAAGAGGAACGAGTATCAATTTTTAGAGCGGTTTAATAAAAAGGTCATGAAATGGATGACAAATAGAAATTGATTCAAAGAAGCTATTGTTCAAAGCAATATACTGCGACCACTCTAAAGTCCTAAAAGACTGTTCTACTTTTTGGCAGCGTATTGTCAGGAAAGTACGATGTTGACTTGCGCAACTATTACGTTATTTAATGGGCCGGAAGTAGATCTAGGGTTATACTGCCAGAGGTTGGATACGAAGCGCAGAGACTCAATTTTTGGTATAGAACTGGATTTCGGGTGAACATCCTCCAAAGCAAAGTGAACTTTTTTGATAACATTAACTTGAAAGGAAGACTTCTAGAATTGATGTGGAAATTTTTCAATAAAAACTGGGCTGAGAATAACCTCTGTTGTTGGATCCTTTTGTGCCTGTGGCAAAACTGTCTTTCTAATTATATGATATAATTCCGGGACTTATACTCCCCGTGAAATTTTCACAAAGCCATAATAATAATAATACCCCCCCCCCCCGCCCGCCTACTGGTCGGATAACCTATAGCCCCCAATCATGGTAAATATACCACAATGGGGGGCTATAATGGGAAAGACCCAAAATTTGTCCGCAAATGAAGTTTGTCCGCTCAGGATTTGAAATCTTAGTTCTCTCACTATTGAAATTCTCCGTTTAAGCTGTGGTCGCTTATGAATTCTGTAAAAAATATGAGCAAAACCTGTTAAGCTTCCAAATATTCAAAAAAATTGTCTTGCCACTCTTGACTTAAGCTCCTGTTTGAAGACGGTCAACTAAAGCGAGAACGAAGAGAATGTCTGCATTAGCGCCACTTATCTTGATTATATTGGCAATGCTTGCCGTTGTAATTTTGTTAGTTCTAGGTATGTGAGTATTCTGCGTGAAAAATTGTATGCTGCCCCTTTTGAGCATTTGTTAACTTTACTTGCGAGGCGGCTATCTTGTTATCTATCTTGTACCCATGGTTAGTAGTTTTATGTGCAAGCACAACTTTTTTTCACAGTATTTCAGGTCTT
Organism: Convolutriloba macropyga; assembly: GCF_964194025.1. NCBI lineage: Eukaryota > Metazoa > Xenacoelomorpha > Acoela > Convolutidae > Convolutriloba > Convolutriloba macropyga. Next base: position 10,787,167 of record NC_134477.1, read on the forward strand.
TATATTTTTTGATCGCACCAATGAAGATTGATTATTACTATATATAGCTTAAGTAAGGCAGATTTCTTTAGCTACATACGTAGCTTAGCTCTCGATGAGACCAGCTTCTGACGCAATCAGATCAGAAACATTTAATTTTGAGACATAGTGACCTAAGTAAATTCTATCAAATAGCGAATTTCATAAATTCCGAAATTTTATAAAATTTATTTAAGTTATAAAGTCTACTCTATTTTGACCGGATGTAGTTAAAGCACCTGAATATTGTACCTTGCTATAATGAGTTCAAAAGCCTCCTTTGGGGTAGACAGGGTAGATTCATTTTTTTTACAATAGCTGCGGGGCCTCTGCATGCAAAATGTACAGCTTACTACGAAGTTGCAGGAAAGTGTAACCCAATTAAAGAAAAACTGAACTCGACCTTGATAGAATTCTCCAAACTGTGCACAGATGACACACTCGAGAAGTGCAAATACATGCCTTTCAAAGCGTAAGTCGATCAAACGTTCAGAAAAAAAAACTAACAATTGTTTCCATCCTCACTTCTTGAACTGTGAGAAAATGCTTAGTTATTTTCCTGGTCGGATTTAAACTGAAGCTAACTTGTTCAGTTTTAGGCAGTTCAAAGGTATGGAACACTATAAAAGATTAGATTTTCGTTGAACACAATTTTTCCTGTTTATTTGCTCTCAAACGAAGTTTGTTGCAATTATATTAGTCCTGTTGGTCTTTTTAATGCGATTTTTTTGCTTGACCGATTTTTCGTCTGGCCCATTTTACTTTTCGTTCTCACAAACGGGATAAACGGGTAGCGCCCAATGGGCATTAAGTTATCGTAGAGCTTTTCAGCTCACTAGTATCAAAGTATGCGATTCACAGAAACTGTTTTGGAGACTTATATTTATTTATGGTGTGAAGGGCGGTTCTTAATGGTTGACCCCCCCCCCCACTGCGCTGGCCTCACAATCCTTCAATAAAGCTTAAGCTACCTCACTAAACTGTAGCTAGCTACTGACGAAGCCAGCCGGTCGTTTGAGAGCAATTCGCTCCGACGTTTGTTGGTAATGTTTTTTCTGGAAATTGTCCTATCTTCGCAAGATCTGCTGAAAATTTTGATTTTTGGAGTCAAATTCGTTTCGGTCATGCCGCTCCAGTGGATAAAAGCTAAGTTTTGCGGTTTTGCATACCTCTTTTCAAGCAGTGTTTAGAAATACAGTTTCGAATTATGGCAAGATTCACATGGTGCAGTTTGACTTTTAAAATTATCGACGTCTTGAACTGATTTTTTTGAGAATTTGTTTTTATAACCATTATTTGGTGATCCAATTACTAGTTTTTTCGGGTCTTATTCTGCTATGCTTTTTTACAATTCAAAGATTTGAATTGTGTTTAGGTGCTCCTGTTTACAACTCGAAGTGGAGTATTGGAGAAGTGTCTTATTTTTTAATCAGTTTTGAGAATAATTTTTGCATCAGGAAATGAAATCAGTGAAATAAATTGAAGTGATTTGTGTGCTGAACAAAATTGAGGAGTGCAGCAAAAGATTCGCCTTTTCGTTAATGCCGCTGTTTTCGAGAGATCCAGAAAATTCTGTAAGCGAGCAAATCTTTTTTGTTTACATGCAGTTTTTGTAAAGCGGGTAATTTTTGGATAAGATTATGACTCTGTAATAATTTTGTGGTCTTTTATGGTAGTTTGAAGGTTTCTGCTAGTTAATAGGTTTTTTTGCTAATTTTGATGTTTTCAAGATCCTGCTGATTTTTGGTAAATTGTAGTCATTTTTCGCCTATTATTTGTTTTTACTGAAAATATGCTTACTAATTATGGATCTTTTAGATACTTAGTGGTTACATTTTTGTTGGTATGAAATATTTTGTCGAGAAATATAACATAAAAAATTGAGAAATTTGAAACTTTGTTTTATTTTTTTACAATTAATTGTTTTTTTCTATAATCTGAATTAATTTCTTAGCTTATTTTGACTTGTCTTTTGTTTCGCGAGCACTATAATGCTATATTTGCTAGGCGGAACTTTACTTTGGCTTTTTCCGTGTAATAAAGAAAGTTCTTTTTTAGTTCGTATTTTTGGTGCAAGCTGTTTTTAGGAGCTAATTTTTCCATGAATTGACTGGAGTGGTTGTTTTTTGTTTCCTTCGAGTCGTTTCCGGAATTCTTGCCGCTATGTTTTTTTAAGATCTGTTCACAAATTTTCATTATTTTTTAAGTCAAATGAAGTGATTTGGTCACACCAAAACAGGAAATAGAGCGAAAAAGCTAGTGTTTTTTGGGAGGTGAATTTATTCACTCTAAAGTAGAGTGGGAAAACCGTGTTTGAACAAAAATTCGCTTTTGATTTTGGTTTTTGTTCACATGCGGCAACTTGACTTCGATTTTTACTGTTTTTTCGATTTCTGTGATCGAATTTTCCAGATGGTTTCTCCCAATGCAGTTTTTATCCATTCTAGGTCTATGTTTTGTCAATGAAAGTTTTTGAATTGTGGGCCAGGGTTTGTCCGGCTATGTTTTCTTTAATTTCGTTCTTTCAAAGCAGCGTTTTTCAATTTATGTTCATTCCATTCAATAATTTGCCATCTAACATTTACTGCACTTTCAAAATTATTGCCTTTTTGGGAAGAGTAGAAGTCCCTTTCGAAATGGATGCAGGGGAAAGTGTTTCAACGCTGCTTGTGACAAACTTTTGATTTGAACTAAAGTTTTTGCAACTCAAGTCGGTATGGGCAGTGCATTCAAAAATGCAAAGATGTTGGGTTTTAGTTTGTAACACTGGTTTCGAATTCTTCTATGCTTTTCGTAGATAGAGTTTGAAAAATAGAAGTGAATTACTGTACGAGGGTATAACAGAAGCTTGAAGACCGCAGCAATGTCCACAGCATTCGTTATATCGGCTTGTACATATCGTATTAGCTGCAGTAATACAGAGCTTTGCTATCATGCTGATCTCCAGAGACATAGTCGATTTTGCTAGCGATTTAAATTTGATCTATCCCCCCCCCCCCCCCCCCGTGTTTTTATGACCCACACTTAACAAATTATATGTTGTCATATAGCATTTTACTATGTAAAAAAACAGCGCGTGGTCTTCGAGGTGCGTAAAAGTTATTTGGCAGCTAAGCTGGCGGGAACACAATAGACAACTAAGCTGGGGGAGCAGAATATGATAAGATCTGTTATTCGCGATAACAAATACTGATTCCGTTTTTGAGTGAAACTAAACCTAAACTGTAAAAACAACCATTTGAAATTGCGAATTAACTTTTAATTGTATGAAAGAGTGGAGGAAACAATTTGTTATTTAGAGAGAATGATGAGGTCAAGTTCTACGCTTTGGATCAAGAGAGAGGTTTGAAACATTGTTTGGAGTTCTCTTTTACCAATGAGAATAAAGTGTGTTCCGTAAAGACATTCTCAAAAGGCAATTGTTTAACTTTCATCTAGGTTGTCGACCAATCGTATGTACTCGTTACCAAGTTTTCTTTTCAATAGAAAAGGTTTACCATGTTATGTGGAACAGAAAATTTTGTATAAAAATTTTTCCTAGATATTATTCTGAAACGAATGTTAATGTATATACATAATACATGCTATGTTTACGAGCAGTTAACTCTCGCCCTCACCCAGATTTGTTTTATTTTTGGCCTCTCGACAATAATAGTCTCAAGTTCTTTTTTCATTTTCATTGTTTAAACTTCTGCAATTTTCGCTTTTGCTATTGAATAGTTGAAACAATCATAGGATAGGTTAATGTGTTGAATAGGTAATTATGACCGGGAATTTATCGGATTTCAGTGTCGAATATAGAATACACAAAATAGACCTTTTAGAGTGGAGGGTAATAGATGAAAGCTTAAATGTTTGATTTTCCTTAATGAAATTTCAAAAGAAATCTTCAAATTAACTTGGAGTAGACCTTAGTTTTAATCCGATGACAGCAGTTGCCTTTGCAGTGTGTATATTCAACATCATGTCTGACAAGGGGATGAACTTATGCTTTATTCAAGATATGATGAAGGCTCTCACCACAGGCAACAAATCTATCAGCATTATACGTGTATACACTCCTATTCCCTGTCATACATCCGTCAACACATGGCTAAGCTCTAAGATTCCCGATGAAGGTTCAGGATCTTTGGAGTTTGTGATCACCGTTATGCACAACCCCCCCCCCCCCCCTGTGTCATTACATTGGAAAATATGCCATTACATAGTATATCATTTACTAATGCTGCTTGTCCGCTTTGGGGTTGCAATATGCACCCACGAAACTGATGGGTGGCATAAAGAAACAAGATAATATTTTCATAATTTCAATTTTTTCTTTATCCAATCCTGCGACGATTTCAGCAGTTGCATAACGATGGCCTGAGACTGCATTAGCGATTAAACTAAGAAGCTGGCCACTTTTCTTGCCACCGTTAGGATTTAATGGGTTTAACAACCGTGCGGCTCTACTCACTCAATTTAGTTTCATTTGCTTTCAAATGACGTTTGAAGCAATAATTGTAAACATGTGTGTCTTTTTACGAATCGAGTAATAGAATAATGGTAAACTACAGGTTTCGTTGATGAAGTGAACTTTGACTTCGTTGGCTCCAATTTTCGATCGTTGACTCTTGTTTAATTGCTGCCAAACGAAGTTTGCATCTATAATATGAGTCCTGCTGGTCTTCTTAATAGCCGCGAAGCGAAAGCTGAGGCTATTATTGGCCTTCTCTTGGTTTTTTTTACAATTCAAAGAATTTGAATTGTATTGGGGCGCTGTCTTTTTTTAAGACCTGTTTACACATTTTCATGTTTTTTGAAGTCAAATTCGAGTAGTGATTTTGGTCACGCAGAAACAGGAAGTGGAGCGAAAAAGCGAGTGGTTTTGCGGCGTGAAATTCTTTCACTCTAATTTTAAAGTAGAGTGAGAAAATGGTGTTTGAACAAAAATTCGCTTTCTCGCTAGTGGTTTTTTGTTCACATGCGGCATTTTCACTTTAATTTTTTTTGTTTTTTCGCTTTTTGTGAATCGAATTTTTTCTAAGTAGTTTTCCCAATCGATTTTTAATTCATTCTAAGCCTAGTTTTTTAATTGAATCAAGTTTCTCTTTCTCGCTAGCGGTTTTTTGTGTACATGCGCATTTTGACATTGTTTTTCAGTTTTTTAATTAGTTTTGATCTGATTTTTTTTTGGAAATGGTTTTTCCAATTCACCCATAGTCTGTTCTAGGTCTATTTATTGTTTAGTCAATGAAAATTTTTTGAATTGTACGTCAAGACTTGTCCTGCTATGTTTTTATTTTGTCAAGATTTCTTACGACCATATGACGTCACAATCACTTCAAATCTGCTTTTTGTTCATTAGTTCATGCAGCGCCCGAAGGGCTTTAAGTTGCTGACCAGTTCTCTTAGAGACTTACGCCTTGCTAGTCTCTAATTATCCTATTCCCGGAAACTTTTGTGTAGACATGGTATGGAGGGCTGTTCTTTAGATTTTGACCCAATCTACCTGTGAGCAATTCCCCGACTTCAGTTGGTTGCTTTACAACATTGGACTATAACCGTAGCTTAGTTTTAATGTATATTGATAAGGAGCTGATGGTAAAATTCAAGGCAAAAAATCTTTTTGAAGGTAATACGTTAATTTAAAATTTTTGACCTCTCAAAATTACGCCCTCTTCCCCCGAACTCCCTTCACCTTACCGGCACCCACCGGTAACACCTACCCCTCCCCCTCTCCAAGCCCCTTCACACTTCTGACCCCAACCTGTAAACCCTACTCCCCAACACCCCCTCATGTGCCGATAAATTTTTGCACGCATTAAAAGTTGTCTATGCCCTGCCTGTCGTTCGAGAGAAATTGGTCCGATTTTAGTCGGTTCATGTTTTATGCGCTTTTGTGAATACAAATCAGCTTTCGATCTAATATGCTCGTTAATATAACGAATTGTTGGTGCGTATATCTAGGCCTAAAGGTGATAATGGTATATAATTATAAGTATTAGAAGTGTTCCTCAAATTTTTAACTGAGATTTATGTGAAGCTGGTTATAGTATTAAAGTTTGCGCACCTTTGCAATAAAGTTTAATTGTTTAAAAGCTGGTTCGTTAAATTAGGAACGTTTCAGCTGGGAATAGGCTAGTGTGTCATGTAAAGGGCGTAACTGCGGAACAACATTGTAAAGGCATGAATGACGGCGATTGTGGAAAAGGAATCAACAAAACGTCAAAATGAAGTCAAATTTTCTGATCCGCCTTATGGAACAGAAAAGATCCACAAGTTAACAGAAGTTCAGGCAAAATTTTAGTCTCTACTTTTGTTTTTATCATGTAGTCGAGTTGCTTACCTTCGTTATGTATGATTTTCGTTAGCCTTTGCTATAAATTGATCTGTGAAAGTTATTTTTTTATTGTAGCGGACCGGCAGGTAAAGTTAATGGGGTCTGCTGTGTAAGATTGTGGGGCGTTTGATCGTTTAGCAACATGAACATTGTTTGAAAATCTCGATTATAAAGATAGACTTCGGGTATTTTTTTTTAAAAATTGTTTGAATTTTTATATAAATGTAAACAATTTCTCTCGCTGTAATGGTGAGATCATAAAGCTTACAATTAGAGCTGGACTTGCTCTCTAGCACCTTCAGCGCTCTCGGAAATGATTAAATCAAGAAATTTATGTTCTGTTTTGAAATTTGTGGCCTCAAAGATGGGGATGAAATGGGAATTTCTTCGACTGTTTGTGGTTCAGTTATGTCAAGGTTTTGTCCGGGAGGAATAAAGGTTGGTTGATCCAGTTTCGTGCGCTGAAGTATATTTGTAATTTTGAAGTTCTGATCGAAGAAGTTCAACCGCTAATTGTAATAGCAATAAGATGGGACAAAAGAAGATTTTGCAGAAAGTGAAGAAATGAAGCTGTTCAGCCCACCCAATAATGTCGCTTCTGAAGCCATCGGTTGATTTTTTTCACCTATGTCCAGCTGCAACACCTGAGAGCATTACGAACATGTTCAAAATGAGTTAAACGTCGATGATAACCCTGATCCACTAGTTTGATAGTAAAAAAATATGGGAAATAGTATACGCAGAAAGCTTCAAAACACGAATAATTTAGTCGACTCTTGAAACTATAGCAGCGCAATGTCTTCATGACAGTGTGGATGATGTTTTAATACTTTTTTGTTGCAGTTTGGCATCAGCTGAAGTCACACTTGAGAAAATCAGTACGAAAAAATAATAAACCACTATCGCGAACGCATGGAACAACATTGACCGATAATTAGAATATTAATCATTTCATGTCAAAAATGCAAAAATGGTGCTGGAACTGCAACGAGCCCCAAGCATAGTCGGCAATGGGACAGCAAAAATAGCGAATTTGATTGTGAAAATTCTTCTTGTGCCATGTCAATAGACATTGGCGATCACGAGTTTTCTCCTGTGCACTCTTTCAAACACTTCAAACGTCGACTCGGAGCCCAAACCCATCTCTGGATTTGATTCATCAGCATTTGTCTCTGCCTTCCAAGAGTTTGTTTCCTAATTATTTTGCCTGTCATCACCAAATGTCCTAGCTCTTATCTTCTCATGATATGTCCGAAAAACTTCTTGGCGATTCGGTAGCTATCGTAGAAACAGTCTGTGTCTGATCGTTTTATTAAAGACTTCAATGTTGGCTTCCCAGGAACCACATTTCCGCTGCCTCAACTTTCGCTGTGTCAGCTTTTGTAAGCGTCCATGGTTCCGAGCCATACAGAAGGAATAACTACAGAAGGAAAAAATACGATTGAAAAAACGTAGCAACAGAGAGCACGATAACGGAGTGGGAAAGCCATCTTGATGTCGCATTGAATTCTTTTCTCGCTCTTGAAGGCTTGTTTAGAAAAAATGATTCGAGTGGGAATCTCTTTAGTGCTTCATCCATCCAAAGTCATAATTGATCCTAGATATTTAAAGAAATTAACCTCCTCGACTTGGGCACCATCAATAGACTTCGAAGTTGTCATCACTCCTGCCGTCTCTGGATATTTTCATGATTTTAGTTTTCTTTGTTTTTTCTATTTAAAATTTCTTGCAGTTGTCATTGACTGAATATACGATACTTTGTAAATCTTCCTGGCAGCTCACTATCAAGATGGTGTCATTTAAAAAATGGCTGTTGACAATAGTTTGGAATAGTTGAGTTTATGCTGCTGAGCCAGCAGAGAACAGCAAGCTCTTTTAAGTAGACAATGGACGCTTCTGGATTACGAGACATGTTTGGCCAAGATTATTTGAGCACTAGCGACAAAGATATTAGAGTAGGATGGGAACCATTAAAATTTGAAATTAAAATTTAAAATTAGAATAACAGAAAAATTGGACATTGTCTTCAATTCAATTTAAATTGCTCCAACACAAAAGCATCAGAGAACAACATAAACGTGTCCACACGCTGTTCTAGTGTTGCCAAGTTTTGACTCACGATGAACATAATTATTCTTAAACATTTCAATTGTGGAAGTGAGACAAAATACTTGAAGTTGAGTAATTAGCCGAAAAACTAGTTAAAAACAAAGAACGCGAGTTTTAAAATGTTCCAATTTATAAACAAAATGAGCACGGCTATTGGGTCATTTGGTTAGTAAGCTGGCATGGACCTGATATGAGATAAAATGTTGAAACTGGAATGTTTTTTTAATGGAACTTTCCAGCATGGTTTGCTATTCTCAAAGCTTTTCCTGTAGCTCCACACATGTGACTACTAACGGCAGAATGTCACTAGTTACGACCACGCGAACGGCTAGCAACGGATCGAGGACAGAGAAATCATATATGTCCAGCCAAGACCCGAGGATGTTAATGCTGATGATTAACTTCTTTGTAACTGAGCTAATTTTACCGCCATATGTGATTCGTGATTTCTCTTCCCAAAATTGTTGTAAGCTGATATAACCGGAAATAACATGAGTGTTTTGAGCGAAACTACGCATGAGAAACATTCAATTGAAACTTAAAGTAACACAAAGGGACAGATTCAAAGACAGATAACCCAATTTCCGAGAGAGCTAAGCGTTATCAGCAGGTTTATCAGGGGGCACCAGAAAAGATTTTAGCTGAAGTTTGGCGTAAGTTTTTCTAGAGCCTGCCTTGATTTAAGTTTTATGCGTGCGCAACGGCCGTTGAAATGACCTACTGTTTTATATACCATCGGAAATCGGCCACTAATCTATTTCGAAACGCTTCCTGACTTGAATTAACGTATAACTTGAAATAAAACTTAAGATCAGATACATCAAATTTCTGAATGGGCGAGAACCTATGCTTTTCGAACAACTGTTTCACAGGTCCTCCTCGTTTTGGCATAAAACAAACGCAACGTAATTTTGTTGTAATTTTTCAGCGGAATGAGTGTGATCTTACAACGGCAGAAGAAAAGATACTGATAATTAAATTTAGCTGGCTCAGGACATTTGATTAATAAACGTGAAGAGAGCTATCAAAAGGGATTTAAGGGTAGTGGAAAAGGACTTAAGGGTAGTGGAAAAGGAATTTAAGGGTATTGGAAAAGGAATTTAAGGGTAGTGAAAAAGGATTTAAGGTTAGTGGAAAAGGATTTAAGGGTAGTCATCAAACAAGAGTTTGGCTTTTGTTAAGCTATGTTCGCTATCGTTTTTTCTCGGCGTTGTACCATTTAAAGCCCAGCGTTGCTTAAGGCAGATTGTTCAATAGGACTAACGTAATCTAAACTAGTCTATTTTGAGAAACGAATATAACGGTGTCTATCAGGTCAACCGTTGTTTTGAGTTCTTAACAATCTACAAGTACCAATATGAATTTTCGACTGGGTTGAAAAGACAAATACATTTTGTTCCGAGTGCCTCTTCTTAGTGAAATCTGAAGACGCTTTATTGTGGTTTCTGATTTTTCCTCTATCACCATGGGATCGAGAGAGTTTTTAGAAGAAGGTAGCTTCCTCTATTAAATTTTTGAGCAAATTGCTCGAAGAAAGTTAAGCAATGGCAAATCAGATATCGAAAGCCAGACGTCTAGTTTTCTTGAAAGAATTTGCAGCAGAACTATTTGGTACCGTCATAACCAACTATGATATAAACAATATTTTTTTTTTGTGGCCAGAGTTTTATCATGAACAAGAAGTAGTTTTTACGCAATTTTTGTGTGAAATTCATAATCATTGAGCCAAAAATGAGCTATTTTCTTGCGAAAATTGTCTAAAATTATACAGCGAAGGCTATTTTGTTATTGCTAGGACAATTTATTCTTCCGCTATTTCTGATCGAACTTTATTATTTCAATAACCGCAAAGCGATAGCTGAGGCTATTATTGGACTTCTCTTGATTTTTTATTTCATCAAGATTTTTGTTACGGCCAGATGACGTCACAATCACTTCAAATCTGCTTTTTGTTCATTCGTTCATGCAATTCCAACTGAATTGCGTGCGTGACGTCATTTTTAACTTTTAGTGGACAGTGTGTTTTTGTTCATTCACATGATTAAATTTTGGTTCCACGTGACTGACCTCTCTCAAAAAAATTTTCTAACTCTGAAATTGATTTTTCTGGAAGATAAGCTCAAGTGTGTGCGTGTCACTCTAATGGAAGGGTATTTCACTGCAATTAATAGAAGTGGCAATACGTTAAACAGACTCTTAATCAAAATGTAACATCTCAGCCTTTAAATAAAAAAAAAGTTTGAAACTGCAGATCTACGAAGATATTGCGGTTATTTTCTAGCAGTCTTCCAGCTATGTTATCAGACTAGAATGTTGAAGGTGGGAATTATGTTTTTGAGTCACTGCGAGTTGTTACACGACAAATGTTAACTACAGTCCTGCGGAGGTATTTGATTGCCTCAAATAGACCAGACTCTTGCTTAGTTTTGTATTGAATCGCCTTTATTGCTTAGCTGTGGTGAAAACTAGTGTCAAAAAAATTTTGCTCTCTAGGTGTGTTTTAAGACAGTTATGCCTCGATAGCCAACGCTTATTTTTCAAGGTACTTATCATCTTGCTATATATTCTTGTACAGTTCAAGCATGTTTTGCTGTTACAACTTTGTCTCATTTCTTCATACCAATTGTTTTCTATGTATTAATCAATCATACGTTGTAATGCTAGTCTTTATCGTTAGACTGTTCTACGGCGTTGGCTTTCTAGATTTATGAAACTTGCAAATATTGACCCATCAAAATTGTGTTGGTATTGATTGAGGAACTTTGCTGTATTGGTGTTACTTTAATTCGCGTAATAGAGAGAAAGAGAATTCGTTAATACAATTCGCGATTTGTCGATCGGAGTACCAAATATGGTCGTTAATATATTCATTATCTATGCTTGGCCTCTATTCTTTTTGCATCTAAATTGGCCTTAATTTTTGCACAGTAATTGGTTTTTCGACAAAAGTTTGCACCAAAGTTACCTTAAATTCAAATTAACCTTAAATTCAAATCCAAATAATCCAAATTCAGTTACTTATTTTTATGTAACGGGATTTCCTTCTATGGTCTTGTTAGATTAATTTTCAGTCAGTTCTTGCAGTCGAAAAATATAAATAAACGATGAAAATATCGGTGATTTACATTACGCCCTTTTTGATGGGGTGATTTGGTCTGTTCTTATTTTTAACTGCAATCAATAGTTTTTCTTATTTTGTCAGGCTGTTTCTTGACACCAATTGTGAGTAACAGCCGGCTAGTATTACACAGTTAATTGTGTTCTGCAGATTACGTTGTTTTCTCAACTTTAGCTATGATTCATAAGTTAACTGACCAGTCCGGCTGAATTTGATTATTTGTTGGTCTGCGCTGATTATTTGCTGATTATTTGAATTGGACGCTTTATCTGCGCTCCGTTTTCTCCCACACTTGGTAAAGTATATTAATTCAAGGCTCATGTCCTTGAAAACGGCTGTTGTAAATAATCGTTTGGGAAATACTGGGAAAGGAAAGCAGACAGAAACTGATTGATTATAAACAACAATTGTTCGAAACAATTCGTGTTTTGTCTGGCACTGCCTTTAAGAAAAATCTAGATCTTATCGACTAATAGATTTGTGCTGGTTTCATTCTAGTGAAATCAGTCTATCCTTAACCAAAGGTGTTTCGAATTGATTCAGCTACTTGCTAGTCGGCATGATGGCAAAAATTTTGATTTTTATGTGCAAAATTATAGCCCTGTGGCGAAATATTTGCGGCCCTAAAATTAGGTTCGGGAATAATAAATGAACAGTCACTCTTGCTTTTCAGCTTTACTAATAGAGCACGTAATTACGAGGTTTATATTTTGAAAAAATTGGATTCCAAAAATGTTTTTGCTGAAATAATGACATCTGACCTAATCCGTGCACAAATATGCTATCATTGCATGGTAACATCTGTTTGTTGACATTTCACGATAAAAGTTACATTTGTAGCTCGCTCTGAGCAAATTTTATATACAGTTTGAAATAGTTGTGAACGATAGGAAGCTTTCGGAATCGCTTAACAATGTTATTTTGTGAATCGAGAATTGAGATGAGAGTTAATTGCTCTCAAACAAAGCTTGTACCAATGTCATGCTGGTCTTTTCAATGGCATTTTTTGCTTGAACAATTTTTGCCTCCTACTTTGACGATTCGAGAGTGACCCTCACGCTCAAATTATTTCGCTGTAGTTCGCTTAAAAGCACAAATCAAGGTTAGTTTCATTTTAATTTTTAGTAGGTGTCTTTAATAAGCTCTAATTATAAACCATTATAAATTACTCTAATTGTAATCATTATAAAGCACATAGTGAATTATTCTTCTTCCCTCGCTGAACTGATGACCCCTGCTTGTCTTTAGAGCAAACTGATCGACCGAAGTCTGCTATGTTTAGTCAAATGTTTGCTCACTTTTTTATCCAGGTGATGGCGACTATCATTACACGAAACAGTTTGCAGTGAAAGATGAAGGAATTTAGGTGTTGAATTATGAATTACTATAATTGTAATCATTATAAACCTCTTAGTGAATAATTCCTCTGCCCTCGCTTAACGGATGACTCCCGTTTGTCTTTTGAGCAAAATGAACGACCGAAGTCTGTTATGTTTTGTCAACTCGTCAAATGTTTACTCACTTTTTTATACAGGTAATGGCTACTATCATTACACGAAACAGGTTGCAGTGAAAGATGAAGGGATTTAGTGTTGAATTTTGAATTACTATAATTGTAATCATTATAAACCTCTTAATGAATAATTCCTCTTCCCTCGCTTAACTGATGACTCCCGTTTGTCTTTTGAGCAAAATGAACGACCGAAGTCTGTTATGTTTCGTCAACCCGTCAAATGTTTACTCACTTTTTTATCCATGTGATGACGACTATCGTTACACGAAACAGGTTGCAGTGAAAGATGAAGGGATTTAGGTGTTGAATTATGAATTACTATAATTGTAATCATTATAAACCTCTTAGTGAATAATTCCTCTTCCCTCGCTTAACTGATGACTCACGTTTGTCTTTTGAGCAAAATGAACGACCGAAGTCTGCTATGTTTCGTCAACCCGTCAAACGTTTGCGCTCTTTTTTATCCATGTGATGACGACTATCGTTACACGAAACAGGTTGCAGTGAAAGATGAAGGGATTTAGGTGTTGAATTATGAATTACTATAATTGTAATCATTATAAACCTCTTAGTGAATAATTCCTCTTCCCTCGCTTAACTGATGACTCCCGTTTGTCTTTTGAGCAAAATGAACGACCGAAGTCTGTTATGTTTTGTCAACTCGTCAAATGTTTACTCACTTTTTTATCCATGTGATGACGACTATCGTTACACGAAACAGGTTGCAGTGAAAGATGAAGTGGTTTAGGTGTTGAATTATGAATTTTTATAATTGTAATCATTTTAAACCTCTTAGTGAATAATTCCTCTTCCCTCGCTTAACTGATGACTCCCGTTTGTCTTTTGAGCAAAATGAACGACCGAAGTCTGTTATGTTTTGTCAACTCGTCAAATGTTTACTCACTTTTTTATCCATGTGATGACGACTATCGTTACACGAAACAGGTTGCAGTGAAAGATGAAGTGGTTTAGGTGTTGAATTATGAATTACTATAATTGTAATCATTATAAACCTCTTGGTGAATAATTCCTCTTCCCTCGCTTAACTGATGACTCCCGTTTGTCTTTTGAGCAAAATGAACGACCGAAGTCTTATGTTTTGTCAACTCGTCAAATGTTTACTCACTTTTTTATCCATGTGATGACGACTATCGTTACACGAAACAGGTTGCAGTGAAAGATGAAGGGATTTAGGTGTTGAATTATGAATTACTATAATTGTAATCATTATAAACCTCTTAGTGAATAATTCCTCTACCCTCGCTTAACTGATGACTCACGTTTGTCTTTTGAGCAAAATGAACGACCGAAGTCTGCTATGTTTCGTCAACCGGTCAAACGTTTGCGCTCTTTTTTATCCATGTGATGACGACTATCGTTACACGAAACAGATTGCAGTGAAAGATGAAGTGGTTTAGGTGTCTCATGCGTGTCTCTTCTTAACGCTGTGCTTCAGTATTCAAAAAATATCTTTTTCAGCTAGATCTTCAGGTCGACCATTTTTGAAGCAAAATTTGTGTAAAACTAAAACCCTGAGAATTATAGTTTAGGTCAATTAACTTGTTAAATACTTTGATATCAGCGGATATCCTCCCTGAAAAAAATCAACCATTTGTCTCCTGGAAAGCTGACTGCTCTTGCTCATCGCTTCCGTGATAATTTCCTGTTGAAGAATAGTGAACTCACAAATTACCGCATGTATACGGAGCAATGTACGAATCTTTGCCAAAGTTCTACACGTATTTTTGAGGTCCCTTGTCTGCTTGCTGGCAGGTATGCAAAATAGTTGTTTTTCTTGTGCAAAAACTTGACCTTCTGAAACCTAGTTTTCGAGATATAGCCAAATTTGAGATTTTTAAAAGTAACTTTTCTACTGAAAAAATTTATTGGGTGCCACTATGATAAGTATTGAAGTTGAAACTGCAGAAAAAGTTAAGTTAATTTTTGCTCTTAGTTCTTGCAGATCATGACCCAGAGTGGATGTAGGCCTTAGGCCTTAGTGTCCTCTCTAGGTTAGATAATTACTATACCTTTTCTTCTGTTGCTGCTTAATTGTTTCCTAGCGAAATAAATTCTTTCATTTTTGAATTTATTTAGAAAAATTATCTCTGATAACTAGAAAAAAGATGTAGTTTGTTTGCTGTACCTCAAATTGTTGACGTTTATCAGAGTTTGTAATTGTTGACTTTTGATCAGTCTTGTTTGCAAAAACGAATTTCTTGGTACTGGATCCTGTTGATATCAGTAATATTAATTTCAATTACAAGTTTTTAGTATTTGCTTTAATAAATCCACTGTTTCCTGCTTTCTCTGCTGCTGCATTGAGTTTCAGAACTGTATCGTTTCTGGTCCATCAGCTCTTATGCGTTGTGATTGTAAATTGAAGATGAAAAAGGTAAAACTGTACAATTCAACGAGCTACATTTTATGGGGTGGGATGTTTTTTTTTTCAAGTTAAGTTCTTGTGGTGGTAATTAATTCGTCTTTGATCTTGGTTCTGTCCTCTGGTTCTTCATTTTCAGAAAACGTGGGCAATCTGTCAAAGTGCTGTTTTTCAATTCAGTCAGAACAACAAACGTGCCACTGTTATCATTTGCAGAAATGTTAACGACGACAACTCTATTCAAAATGTTTTCCTCGAGTACCTTATTGCGGACATTTTTGGCGGCAGCGGTGGTGGTGTAGTGTGTGTGTATGTGTGTGTGTGTGTGTGTGTGTGTATGTGTGTGTGCTGTTGTGTGTTGTTCTGTGTTTTTGTGTGATTTTGTAAGGGGGCGGTGTGTCGTGTGTAATTGGGTGTGAGGTGAAGTCTTTGGTGCGGTGGCATGGTGCTGTTTTCTAGCGGTATTGTGTGATCTCGTGGTTCTGTGATTTTTTTCGGGTGGAATCTGAATTTCGTTAACTTTAACATTTTCTTATCTTTCTAATTTGGTTGTAGAAAGAAAAGGCTGCTGTATGTATTGTTCCATATGTATTCACACTGTCGGTATAAGTAGAGCTATAAAAGTTTACAAATTTTCTTCATCCAAAAGCGTTATCCAGTTTCATTGCAACATTTAGAGTCAATGTTCTTCAAAACCGATTTTCTAGTGACTCTGTAATGGTAACATGGGATCTCCCGGGATCGCTTGAGGTAGAGCAGAATAATAGTAATTGTAATTTTACGGGTTATTAATATCAGAATGCTGTACCGTGATCTATTTGTGGTACTTTTTGGTCTGCTTGCGCATCCATTAAAAACGAATTTGCCCCCTCATTTCGTTCTGTAAGTAATTCATGCCTGGTAATTGACTGAATTTTTAAATTGAAAGCAGGTCTCAATTTCGATTACCCGAGTTTCCGTTATCGATAGCCTTTTTAAGGGCTAATGAGTAACGGAAATGATTCTATTGTGTTTTATCACCATTCGGTCTAGACTTTTTGCTAATTTAGTAAGAGAATTCAGTTCGTTCGGTTGCTTTACTCCTGTTCAGGTCCGAATTCTTCTATGTTTCTTTGGTCTTTGTTCTGTAAAGTTTCAGCGAAAATCTTCAGTGCTTTAGAAAGATTGAGAAGTTTCGGTGCATATTATAATTCAACTTTGCCGGTGAGATAAAACTAAATGTCGTTTTGGCGTCTGAATTATGGATAACGATTTCCGTGCTCAGTTTTAAATTGGATTTAAATTCACAGAGCAGGAACTTCTTAACAACTTGCTTGACAGAAGACAGCTTCTCCAGTTTTTTGCGGTTGCGTCTGCAGTTTTTTGAAAGCAAATGATTTCCGTCATCTTAAATTAGCGCATCATTAACTGTTTCTATGACTGAACTGTTGTCTATGGATTTTGATGATTATAATTATGATGGTATTGATGAATAGTATTCTTTCAGATAGTATTTAGAATTCTTTATAATGTTTTCGCTGTTGTTAAGTGTTCTTTCAGACAGTAAATATGGTTTCTATTGTTCATTCTTGTTGTTTACGTGAATTCTTTTTCAGATAGTTGTTGATCTTAGGAGGCAGAAAGGGATGGGTGATATAAGCGATGATGAGAAAAGACAGTTAGTTCACCAGCTGTTACTTCAGACCCCACCTGGTGAATTCAACGCCACTTTCAATGACGTCAGGTCAGTCTGTCTATTTTCCTCTTTAGAGAAAAGACTTTAACCCCTAACCTCAAATGGCAATTCCTGGGAATTGTTTCCCATTTGCTCCTCGGTGTATTCGATTCCTGTCGTTCCTAGTCAATTCTGGCTCTAGTTTTGATCAATAAAAAAACATTGAATTCTATTCTAGCTCAGGGCTGGCCCTGATACGTTTTTAAAGTTCTATCACTTTTGAAGTCAAATTGCAGTGGTGATTTTGGTCACGCCGAAACGAAGTGGAGCAAAAAAGAAACTGTTAGTTCGGGGGGGGGGGGGGCGGTGAAACACTTTTTCTCCTCTGTATATAAAGACAATGTATAACTCATTGTTCCATATTTAAGGATCCTTATAATTGAATACTTTAATCGTAGTGGCGGCTCTTACAACTCGTATCAGGCGTTGTAAAATATTAATGAAGAAACATGAATTATTTTTTTCACTTTGAGTACAAAATTAGGACAGAAAAAGGGGCAAACGAGTTTTATTTATTTAAAAAAAATGTTCCCACCTTCACTATTAATGTCATTGTTTAAGTTCTAAATCCAAAAATGATAACAATGAAACGATACCGACTATTGCATAAAAATAATTGGAGAAAAGTGTCAAAATCACATCCATTGAATCCTAGATACCATAGTTCATTTTTAATAGTCAAACTCCAAACCTCTATATCGAACCTTTTTCTATAGCTGACATTCGTGTCCCTGTTCTGCAGTGTGTTATTTCGTGATCGTTTAATAATCGTCGCTTATTTAGAATGCTAGTGGACAACGACTCTATAATGAAACAGTGCGGCAGGACTTACATGGACTACTGGCTAGAACAGCAGACCCCTGTTAGTGTGGGGAGCAAGGGAGAGGGGGGAGGAGGGGAGAAGGTGGCTCTGTGTAGAGAAGCCAGACAGAGTGACGGATCATTTTTAGCACCAGGTACATATATGGAATTGTATCATTGATATTCTGAGTATCATAAAATTGGCAGATTAACGAAAAAGAGTGGCTGTCTGCCCTTGCGGACCTTTATTTAGAAACCGTAGCTAAAAGGTTGAAAAAGGCACAAATAATGAGTTGTTGAGGCTGTTGTAATTACTTAACTTTTCTAAAAAACTTAATTTAATAAATAAGAGAACAGGAAGCTTGGGTTATAGATTCAAATACCAAAAGCATCTGTCCCTTTTTGTTCTCTGTGTTATTGAATTTTGAAAATCTGTTTTATTATAAAACTTAAAAATCTCATCAAAGATTGAAAATTAGAAGCTATAATTTCTTGCGGTTTTTGACATAGTTTTTGTGATTCGGAAAAAAGTCGCAGATAAAATGCTATCGAAGTGGATGAACGATCTTGAACTTCTAAACAGTTCACGTCTAAATTTATTTCAGCCACCAAGAAATTGTTCACATTTGATCCCATGCGACAGGAAGCAACAGTTGTGGGAGATTTCACAGGTACCCCAGTGCACGAGAACTATCGAAAGGCAGTCGCTGACAAACTACGTGACTACATACACAACCATTACCCAGATGGAGTCGAAACTGTTCTAGCCAGAACGAATCCAGACACAAATTCACCCGAGCTGATAATTGTCATCGAATCGCATTCGTTCATGCAAAAAAATTACTACACAGCCAATTGGCGTGAGCTATGGACTGTGACTATTGACCAATCAGCGAGCAGTGCACTAATGAAGGGCACCGTGAAAGTTCAGGTGCACTATTACGAAGAGGGTAATGTGCAGAAAGTGTCCAAAAAGGATATGGAGTCCAGCCTTAAATTTACCTCAGAGCAAAGTCTAGCCGAAGAGGTGAGTTTTCGATTTTATAGTCAACCCTGTCCCCCACGCAGTATGTTCCTATAGCCATATAATATAGCTTAACCGACAGAACTATATAGAGCAAAGTAGTTTAAGCAATTCCCTATTATTTGAAATTGCCTTATAATGTGAAATAGCACGTGCGTGGCTTGGTGGCAAAAATAAAACCTTCTTGAACGCCGACCTGTAGTATCATTTTCTAAAATAGTTATTAGTAGCCACGATGCAGACGC
Organism: Convolutriloba macropyga; assembly: GCF_964194025.1. Classification (NCBI taxonomy): domain Eukaryota; kingdom Metazoa; phylum Xenacoelomorpha; order Acoela; family Convolutidae; genus Convolutriloba; species Convolutriloba macropyga. The sequence goes on from NC_134477.1 coordinate 10,806,414, forward strand.
GAGGCTATTATAAGTCTCATTTTTTATAGGGCTTTTTTCCGAAACGGGAAATCACGTCACGGTTTTTCAATTTAATTGAAGGTTGTCTACGGGTAGCTTTTAAAAATAAATTTTTATTCTAAAGTTTAAGACATCAAAGGAAAGTTTCTCAAGAAGATCATTATCTTGATTAGTTTCTTAGCTCTTATTTCCTTTATTGGTCTTATTTCATTTATTGTCTCATAGACTACAGTCTATCGAAGCTATTTTCTGACGCTCTGCAAGCTATGTTTCCTAACCCAGCCTCGATTGTGAAGAGTTCTCTAGTTAACGTAAAGTGTCCAAATTGACTAACGAAGTATCGACGTTGATAGAGAGATCCGTAACTTAGAGTCCGGCGTGAGCACAACGAGTTACTATGCCGGTTTCAAAAGTGCCTAAAGAATATTCTTTTCTGCTGAGACTTCAGTAAGTTACGAACGTTCTGCGTTTCACCTTAGAGTAGAAAATGACCTTCGCGCTATGTTAGCCTTAATATTGCAGTGGCTTTTGACACTTGATTATTTACTCCAGTTATCCATGCTTTTGAATTTCGCTTCGATTTGAAAATAGAATGCTAAGTTTCTTCAACAGTTAGCTATCTGGGCGATAACAAACGGTTATGATCAAAGATAGTTTTCCTACGGCAGAGACTATGACAACGAGTTCAGGGTTTTCTTTGGTCCCCTCCTTTTTAGCTGTTACCTAATACCGCTTGAAGTCATTTGAACGTTTGATTGTAAGCTATCGTTGATTGTAAGCTATCGTTATCTTATGGCAACGATAACGTTATCTATTTTGTCTTCAACAAAGATAGGACACAGGATGTTTTCAATTCCATGTCACACCTCTATCATTTCTATTGCCATTCATTATCGATTTCAATTCCCAAGTTGTGATATTTTTCAAAAAAAATTTAGTGCAGCGTTCATTAAAATTGCAAATGTTTTTGAGTTTTCTTTGAAAATAATTCCATAGCGCAGTTCCTGAGTCCAAAGTCAAGTTTTGCTCTGTGTTCATACCGGAGTCTTCCATGCATGTTGTAACAGCTGCGATAACTTCGTTTAACTTGCTAAGCTTTTTGTTTTGAACATGTGACTTCACGCTTACTTTAAATCAGTTTATGCTGCTTGGGCCGTCCAGGTCTTAGACTGAGTTTTGCTGTTGGCCTCAATTTTCATTTCAATTAGAGTTTGTTCTTCGTTCATGCGGATGAATTGTTGGTTATATGAGTTGCCTCCGTCTCACAATTACTCCCCAAAACTGTTCTTCCATTAAATTGAGGAAATCACGTCACGGTTTTTCAATTTAATTGAAGGTTGTCTACGGGTAGCTTTTAAAAATAAATTTTTATTCTAAAGTTTAAGACATCAAAGGAAAGTTTCTCAAGAAGATCATTATCTTGATTAGTTTCTTAGCTCTTATTTCCTTTATTGGTCTTATTTCATTTATTGTCTCATAGACTACAGTCTATCGAAGCTATTTTCTGACGCTCTGCAAGCTATGTTTCCTAACCCAGCCTCGATTGTGAAGAGTTCTCTAGTTAACGTAAAGTGTCCAAATTGACTAACGAAGTATCGACGTTGATAGAGAGATCCGTAACTTAGAGTCCGGCGTGAGCACAACGAGTTACTATGCCGGTTTCAAAAGTGCCTAAAGAATATTCTTTTCTGCTGAGACTTCAGTAAGTTACGAACGTTCTGCGTTTCACCTTAGAGTAGAAAATGACCTTCGCGCTATTTTAGCCTTAATATTGCAGTGGCTTTTGACACTTGATTATGTACTCCAGTTATCCATGCTTTTGAATTTCGCTTCGATTTGAAAATAGAATGCTATGTTTCTTCAACAGTTAGCTATCTGGGCGATAACAAACGGTTATGATCAAAGATAGTTTTCCTACGGCAGAGACTATGACAACGAGTTCAGGGTTTTCTTTGGTCCCCTCCTTTTTAGCTGTTACCTAATACCGCTTGAAGTCATTTGAACGGTTGATTGTACGCTATCGTTGATTGTAAGCTATCGTTATCTTATGGCAACGATAGTCTTATCTATTTTGTCTTCAACAAAGATAGGACACAGGATGTTTTCAATTCCATGTCACACCTCTATCATTTCTATTGCCATTCATTATCGATTTCAATTCCCAAGTTGTGATACGTTTCAAAAAAAATTTAGTGCAGCGTTCATTAAAATTGCAAATGTTTTTGAGTTTTCTTTGAAAATAATTCCATAGCGCAGTTCCTGAGTCCAAAGTCAAGTTTTGCTCTGTGTTCATACCGGAGTCTTCCATGCATGTTGTAACAGCTGCGATAACTTTGTTTAACTTGCTAAGCTTTTTGTTTTGAACATGTGACTTCACGCTTACTTTAAATCAGTTTATGCTGCTTCGGCCGTCCAGGTCTTAGACTGAGTTTTGCTGTTGGCCTCAATTTTCATTTCAATTAGAGTTTGTTCTTCGTTCATGCGGATGAGTTGTTGGTTATATGAGTTGCCTCCGTCTCACAATTACTCCCCAAAACTGTTCTTCCATTAAATTGAGGAAATCACGTCACGGCTTTTCAATTTAATTGAAGGTTGTCTACGGGTAGCTTTTAAAAATAAATTTTTATTCTAAAGTTTAAGACATCAAAGGAAAGTTTCTCAAGAAGATCATTATCTTGATTAGTTTCTTAGCTCTTATTTCCTTTATTGGTCTTATTTCATTTATTGTCTCATAGACTACAGTCTATCGAAGCTATTTTCTGACGCTCTGAAGCTATGTTTCCTAACCCAGCCTCGATTGTGAAGAGTTCTCTAGTTAACGTAAAGTGTCCAAATTGACTAACGAAGTATCGACGTTGATAGAGAGATCCGTAACTTAGAGTCCGGCGTGAGCACAACGAGTTACTATGCCGGTTCCAAAAGTGCCTAAAGAATATTCTTTTCTGCTGAGACTTCAGTAAGTTACGAACGTTCTGCGTTTCACCTTAGAGTAGAAAATGACCTTCGCGCTATTTTAGCCTTAATATTGCAGTGGCTTTTGACACTTGATTATTTACTCCAGTTATCCATGCTTTTGAATTTCGCTTCGATTTGAAAATAGAATGCTATGTTTCTTCAACAGTTAGCTATCTGGGCGATAACAAACGGTTATGATCAAAGATAGTTTTCCTACGGCAGAGACTATGACAACGAGTTCAGGGTTTTCTTTGGTCCCCTCCTTTTTAGCTGTTACCTAATACCGCTTGAAGTCATTTGAACGTTTGATTGTAAGCTATCGTTGATTGTAAGCTATCGTTATCTTATGGCAACGATAACGTTATCTATTTTGTCTTCAACAAAGATAGGACACAGGATGTTTTCAATTCCATGTCACACCTCTATCATTTCTATTGCCATTCATTATCGATTTCAATTCCCAAGTTGTGATATTTTTCAAAAAAAATTTAGTGCAGCGTTCATTAAAATTGCAAATGTTTTTGAGTTTTCTTTGAAAATAATTCCATAGCACAGTTCCTGAGTCCAAAGTCAAGTTTTGCTCTGTGTTCATACCGGAGTCTTCCATGCATGTTGTAACAGCTGCGATAACTTCGTTTAACTTGCTAAGCTTTTTGTTTTGAACATGTGACTTCACGCTTACTTTAAATCAGTTTATGCTGCTTCGGCCGTCCAGGTCTTAGACTGAGTTTTGCTGTTGGCCTCAATTTTCATTTCAATTAGAGTTTGTTCTTCGTTCATGCGGATGAGTTGTTGGTTATATGAGTTGCCTCCGTCTCACAATTACTCCCCAAAACTGTTCTTCCATTAAATTGAGGAAATCACGTCACGGTTTTTCAATTTAATTGAAGGTTGTCTACGGGTAGCTTTTAAAAATAAATTTTTATTCTAAAGTTTAAGACATCAAAGGAAAGTTTCTCAAGAAGATCATTATCTTGATTAGTTTCTTAGCTCTTATTTCCTTTATTGGTCTTATTTCATTTATTGTCTCATAGACTACAGTCTATCGAAGCTATTTTCTGACGCTCTGAAGCTATGTTTCCTAACCCAGCCTCGATTGTGAAGAGTTCTCTAGTTAACGTAAAGTGTCCAAATTGACTAACGAAGTATCGACGTTGATAGAGAGATCCGTAACTTAGAGTCCGGCGTGAGCACAACGAGTTACTATGCCGGTTCCAAAAGTGCCTAAAGAATATTCTTTTCTGCTGAGACTTCAGTAAGTTACGAACGTTCTGCGTTTCACCTTAGAGTAGAAAATGACCTTCGCGCTATTTTAGCCTTAATATTGCAGTGGCTTTTGACACTTGATTATTTACTCCAGTTATCCATGCTTTTGAATTTCGCTTCGATTTGAAAATAGAATGCTATGTTTCTTCAACAGTTAGCTATCTGGGCGATAACAAACGGTTATGATCAAAGATAGTTTTCCTACGGCAGAGACTATGACAACGAGTTCAGGGTTTTCTTTGGTCCCCTCCTTTTTAGCTGTTACCTAATACCGCTTGAAGTCATTTGAACGTTTGATTGTAAGCTATCGTTGATTGTAAGCTATCGTTATCTTATGGCAACGATAACGTTATCTATTTTGTCTTCAACAAAGATAGGACACAGGATGTTTTCAATTCCATGTCACACCTCTATCATTTCTATTGCCATTCATTATCGATTTCAATTCCCAAGTTGTGATATTTTTCAAAAAAAATTTAGTGCAGCGTTCATTAAAATTGCAAATGTTTTTGAGTTTTCTTTGAAAATAATTCCATAGCGCAGTTCCTGAGTCCAAAGTCAAGTTTTGCTCTGTGTTCATACCGGAGTCTTCCATGCATGTTGTAACAGCTGCGATAACTTCGTTTAACTTGCTAAGCTTTTTGTTTTGAACATGTGACTTCACGCTTACTTTAAATCAGTTTATGCTGCTTCGGCCGTCCAGTTCTTAGACTGAGTTTTGCTGTTGGCCTCAATTTTCATTTCAATTAGAGTTTGTTCTTCGTTCATGTGGATGAATTGTTGGTTATATGAGTTGCCTCCGTCTCACAATTACTCCCCAAAACTGTTCTTCCATTAAATTGAGGAAATCACGTCACGGTTTTTCAATTTAATTGAAGGTTGTCTACGGGTAGCTTTTAAAAATAAATTTTTATTCTAAAGTTTAAGACATCAAAGGAAAGTTTCTCAAGAAGATCATTATCTTGATTAGTTTCTTAGCTCTTATTTCCTTTATTGGTCTTATTTCATTTATTGTCTCATAGACTACAGTCTATCGAAGCTATTTTCTGACGCTCTGCAAGCTATGTTTCCTAACCCAGCCTCGATTGTGAAGAGTTCTCTAGTTAACGTAAAGTGTCCAAATTGACTAACGAAGTATCGACGTTGATAGAGAGATCCGTAACTTAGAGTCCGGCGTGAGCACAACGAGTTACTATGCCGGTTTCAAAAGTGCCTAAAGAATATTCTTTTCTGCTGAGACTTCAGTAAGTTACGAACGTTCTGCGTTTCACCTTAGAGTAGAAAATGACCTTCGCGCTATTTTAGCCTTAATATTGCAGTGGCTTTTGACACTTGATTATGTACTCCAGTTATCCATGCTTTTGAATTTCGCTTCGATTTGAAAATAGAATGCTATGTTTCTTCAACAGTTAGCTATCTGGGCGATAACAAACGGTTATGATCAAAGATAGTTTTCCTACGGCAGAGACTATGACAACGAGTTCAGGGTTTTCTTTGGTCCCCTCCTTTTTAGCTGTTACCTAATACCGCTTGAAGTCATTTGAACGTTTGATTGTACGCTATCGTTGATTGTAAGCTATCGTTATCTTATGGCAACGATAGTCTTATCTATTTTGTCTTCAACAAAGATAGGACACAGGATGTTTTCAATTCCATGTCACACCTCTATCATTTCTATTGCCATTCATTATCGATTTCAATTCCCAAGTTGTGATACGTTTCAAAAAAAATTTAGTGCAGCGTTCATTAAAATTTGAGTTTTCATTGAAAATAATTCCATAGCACAGTTCCTGAGTCCAAAGTCAAGTGTTGCTTTGTGTTCATACCGGAGTCTTCCATGCATGTTGTTTTTTTTTTAAAAAAAACTTGTGTTTGCACTTTTGAATTTTGATGTCTAATTTAGATAGTGATTTTATTAATTGCCTAAAAAGAGTGGAGTAGAAAAACCAGCAGTTCTCCTGTAGTCTAGATATTATTTTCGCAAATATTTGTGAAATTTGTATTCATGGCTTGTCCTATGTTTTTAAGGGCAGTGTAATGAAGTTGAGCGAAGCCCTTATTTGGGTCTTAACCGATGGTTTTTGGTTTTTTTATAGACAAAATTCTTCCAAAAATGCTCTTCTTTCAGAGATGGGTGGACCATTTTTGTGGTCACGTGGCTGAGAAGCATACTGATAGCTGTCAGATCATTCTAAAATTTTCCTCGTTTCAATTTCCAGGCAAATTGCTTTTAAGTCTGTTTTATAAGCATATCAAACCCAATGGTCGAGGAACCGAATTGTATTCTCTCAGTGAAAAGATATTTTGAGAACACGTTTCCTGGAAAACCAGCAGCAATGTCGATTCATTTAGTGCCTGAAAATAAAAAATTTTTAACTAAAAATTTTAACATCAACTTTAAAAAACAGCAACCCTACAGCAAGGAAAATTTTTTAAGAGAATGCAATTGTTTTCTCAAACACATTCAACTCTTTTTATAGAAATTACGGATAATTTGAGGTAGGGGCACCACAAACTGATGCGATGGTCTGAAATAACCCTAGGATTTCTGCTGTGCACCATTTCATTTGAATTAAATGAATCATTTAGGTTGTGAAATCTCTGGAACAGATGACCAGTTCCTACCAGAGGTCAATTATCGACATGTACGAGCGGTTCCAAACCAGCACATTCAAGAGTCTGAGGCGGGCACTGCCTGTGACACATTCCAAAATGAACTGGGAGCAAATTGCCAGCTACAAGATTGGAGCGGAACTTGGAAAGGCCGATTAAGGAGTACAGTGTTTTGATTGATCAGGTGCCCATCCAAAACCTGAGCAATGGCAATTCAGATGGAAAAGATGTATAGTTGTTCACCTTTGTGAAATAGAACCGGAATGATAATCAAATCATTAGTGCACTTAAAGAGTTCGATTCCACTCACTGTTTCTATCCTCCATCATCATCAGAGTCGTGATTGAGTTTTTTTTCAGTTTCTGTTTTGAAGAGTTGTCATAATTTTGTTGATGTCTGTTCTATCATCCGTGCAAGATAGAATAACTTATTTGAGGGGAGATTTTATCAGAGGTAGTGGAGATTAAGCGCCGGCTTGAGACATTTTATAATAAATCCTGAGACGTTTTGAGAAACATTAAGAACTCTAGCACGGATGGTATTGAATCGAAATAGCAAGAAAGGAGGTTTAATTATGTAAAGACTATCAATTGATTTTGGTACTGCCTTGCGACTCAGAAATTACTAAAGATTCACAAGATGAGATCTGAGCATTATTTCGGCGAAAATTTTATTCGGCAAGAATCATTTTGTGATATTGTTGAAATGGCTTTCCCATTATCCCAGCATTGCCCCCCCCCCCCATAAACCTGCAGCTTATTGGGCTGCCTCAGTCATCTGGAAAAGTTACAAAGCTCGAGTTCGAGATGCGTTTTTCGGAATCTGTAGGTCCAATATTGCTCAGGTATCAGTCTTGAGAATACACTATCGCATTGGCTTCCCAAATTAAGTGGAAAAATGTCTTCAAGAAATACATCAATCTGTGCTTGTGTAGATTCGTGCTGCCCAATACAATTCAATACTGTTTGCCTGAGAGCATGTGACTAAAATTATGTAATTGATGATTTTCAAGATGCTTTTGTTAATTTTTCGCTCTTCTCTGCGCCACTTTCTCTCTCTTGGAAATGTGTACCAATTATATTTATTAATGTATAAAATGGATTTTAAATCGGGTATTGCCTACTTTTGCTACCACTGAAATAGAATATACAAATATTTTTTCAATTTGTTGTCTTACAATTTTTTGTTTTCAATTAACGAAGTTTGATATACGCCACCTGTTATCTTAGAACTTGAGAAAGGATTATAAGAGAGTGAGGTTCAATCGATTCACAATAAGCTCATTCATATTTAATCAGGTCATTACGAAAACTGATTTTTATCAAAATTGTTCTTCCTGTGAAACATTTTTAACAAACTTTGGAACGTTTTGTAATCCCCGTTCCAGCGATGATAAATTATCTCCCCTATTTTCAACAAAGAGAGTCCAACAAAGTGAGAAAAATTTGTCCGGCGTCAGTTGGTCGTGATTTTTATATCTACAAAATTGGCAGTTGGAGAGAAATTAAATAAATCTGTTTTTGATTATCGGCATTTGGTTTTTAGATTACTAGCTACCTGATCAAACGGAGCGTTTATTAGTAGCCGCGAAGCGATAGCGGCTATTATTGGGGACATCGTGGTTTTGTTACAATTGAAAGAATTTGAATTGTATTGGGGCGCTGTGTACAATTGCTCTTGAACAAAGTTCATAGCAATTATTGTAAACGTGTATCTTTTTTGATGCAACATTTTCGCTTGATGGTTTTGACTTTTCGAGTGACTTTTACGCCCTTGACTTTTTGCGCTTCGCGTGATCTAAATTTCTCTCTCAATCACAATTTCAAGCAGCTGCACTCAATTGAATGCAATTTAATACTAAAAGTGCGCCGAAGCTGGTGCCATTTTTCACTTTAAATCTTAATAGTGGTATATTTTAACCTCTGATGTGGTTATTTCAAGCCCACTATTGAGGTCTATTTGAAGTGCTATATAGGCCCCCTCCCCCTCCCCCCAACTGAAGCAGACTGCAATTGATTAGAGCTCCCACTAGTCGTTCGAGAGCAATTCTTCCGACGTTTAGTCGGTTATGTTTTTTTAAAGATGTTTTCACACATTTTTCAATGACTTGGATTTTTCAAAACGGGATAAACAGGTAAAGCCCACCGGTTTTAGAGACCCAAAGTGGGCTTTAGTAGTGCTTAGATTGGTGCAGCTGCTGGGATGGCCTTAAATAAAGGTTTAAAGGTAATTTAAGGTTAAAAGGATTTTCTTATTAATTGCCGTCGTCAGCCTCTCAAGCGGCTATTATTTAGGCGATGTCCTTTTTTTAATTCGCTCACTCACGGTTACAACTGAATGGATTTAAGTTTCTTTCATGCATTGAATTACGCAATATAGTGAATACCGTCAAAGTCAGAAGAGCAAAATCAAAAGAGACGGGATAAACCGATAATGCACGGTCAGTAAGTCATTGAGAGTGAGGTTATCCAAGTTCATTAGAGTGTTTGCTAGCTGATATCATTGATAAGCTTATTAGCTCTCAGTTTAGAAGCTGAATTAAGTGCAGTTTTAGAATCTAACTGAAACTGCACATAAAATTGGAACACTCTTTGACACTGAAAAAAAAACAGAAAAAATTCAGTGAATTTGTCTGTTCTTTTTTCTTGTTCCGTTTCAATACCGATGTGCATCAAGCGAGTTAACAGCGGCTATTTTCGGCAATCTGCCGGCTATGTTTAGTCTTATCTCGAAGTTTTTAAACGTTGATGAGAGTCTTTTGCGTGACAAAATTACTTTTCATGACCATTTTTTGAGCTATATGTTTTGGTACTACCAACACAAACACGCAAAAAGATACTAATTTTTCCAATTTTTTTTCAAGTTTAGAAAAAGTTTGTCATTTTTTCCAGCCTCAGGGACAGGGAATCACCTTTAAAGTTTGATAATTGAGCCCTGCATAGTTTTTAGTAACAATGGAGTAGTTCTCAAGATTTTAGTGTCTCGAATTTTTGCTTTTTCTGATAAAATCTGCTATCTTATCAGGTTATCCTAATTTGTTTGGCCAATTTTTGATTTTTGTCCATTCTCAGGTGCCAGAAAACTATTCCAAGTTTTGATAAAAAGTTACTACATGGTGGTTAATGTCAATGAAATTGTTATTTTGTAATTTTAAAGTTTTTTGAAAATATTTGTCTTTTATTCAGTTTTTCTTGCCTCAGTAACCAGGTATCCTCCTCCAGGGGATGATAGTTTAATAGTATGTTATTTCATTTTTGCTAGAGAAATGGAATGGTTTTCAACATTTTAATAGAGCGAATTTCTATTTTCTGAAATTTGATTTTTTCTAGAATTATTGCGTATAGATCTTTGAGCCAATGTATTTTTTAAGGCTTAGAATTGGGTTACTTGATAGCCTCTAGAGACACGGAAATGATTCTGAAGATATTAATGTCATTGTTTTCGTGAACATTTCATTAAATATTGCTATTTCATTTTTTAAAAGACTGTCATTTTCTGAGTTAATCGATCTTCAAGGGCCAATGAATTTTTTCAGGTTTTGCAGATATAATCCTTAACAGATTTCAGTGAAAAAAATTGGTTTTAAACGTATTTTTGATATAGTTATATTTAAGGGGATTAAATTTTGGCTTCGGGGTAAAAGCTTAAAGATTTTTGTCAATGAGTATTTTTGACAAAAATCTTGAAGCCTTTAGAGATGATTTTGTTTGTGTTTAGTTTGATTGTTTTAGTTTCTCATCTTTTTGAGATGATTTTGTTTGTATTTTGGCTGGCATTTTTCAATTAATCTTCATCGATAATTTTTACGACCTGACTTCTTGGAATTGACTTTTGCAATGACTTCAGTTACTTCTGCTGACTAGCAGTTAAAATTTGTGTATGTGATTTCATTTCTTCCTTTGGGTCAATTGCGTGACTTACCTCACTAAAAAATGGCCTCTGAACTCACTTATGGAACTTTAAATTTTATGAACATTTTTTTAGTTAAAGATCAATAGTGCCAAACTTATATGCCCTAATTCTTGAGTTTTTGATTTCGAATATCAATTTTGAAGCCCCTCTTTTAGGGTTTTTTTCCTCTTAGACCGTAAGTGTCATAAAATTGACAGTCCGAATCCAACCCAAAAAGTCTAGTGGTCTATTGAAGGACTGGTGGTCGATCTGTCTATCTTATTTCTTTTGTTTCATTTCATGGAAGGCCACAAGCAACTGTCACGGCTATTTTCCGGCAAGCTGCCGGCTATGTTAAATTATTCAGGGCCTGTTTGTCTTTTTAATGCAATGTATTGTCCGAGAGGTTTGACATTATGTGAAAACAAATGAGTATAAGCCAGTAGAATCGGAGGGTATTTTATCAAAGTTAAGATTTATAAGATTTCAGATATAGAGTGTAAGTTACTTGGTACGCCGAACCTACTACGAAGGTGTACGTTGATGTTGTAAGGTGCTGTTTTGGGAGTCACGCCTTTTTTCTAGTGTTTTTGGATTTTCTATTTGAATAGTAATTGATGGTACTTTTGAAAATCTGATTGAAAAAGTTTTCTGTTTGAGCTTCTGCCTACTAAGACTCGTCAGCAAAACAATTATTAGCATAAAAAAATTTTTGACGAGTGATATTTTGAATGCTGCAGGTGTGTAAAAGTCTGGCAGGCTACTATGTTTTTTATTTCGCTTTACCTTTGATCTCGCTTTTTGTTTTAAGTAAGTATGGATTTTCATGTTTAACTCCTGACTTACTTCACCCGCTGTTTCAACTGAATGGATATTAAACTCTTTCAATCATTGAGTTGAACACGGTCAAAGTCAAAAGAGCAAAACCAATAACGGGTTAAACCGATAAAGATCGGTCATTGAGACAGTGCATTAGGTTATCAAAGTTCATCAAAACTGTTGCTACCTGGTATTGGTATTAAGCTAAAAAATGTCTACAGTTTAGAAGCTGCCTTGTCTAAATCTAGAATCTAAGAATCTAACCAAATTTGGACCCCAAATTAGAGCTCTTTAACATTTAGAAAAATTCTGTCAATTTCTTTCTTTCTGTTGCGATCTAGATTTGCATCGAGCGGGTCAACGGCGACTATTTTCCGACAATTTGCCGGCTGTTTTGCTTTTCACTTTTCTGTTTCAATAAAGAATTTTGAATGTTGTTTTGTTTGGCATAAATATTTGTGGGGTTAAAACTATCGGTAAAATTTTACCCAATTTTTCTCCAGTTGATTAATTGATGTGAATTTGTCTCGACTGTCGGGAGTTTTTGGCAAGTTCTCCATTTTTTTTTACTTCTTAATCTACCTGTTCTCCATTAAGGACCTTTAAGCAGTCTAGCATGTGCTGTGGCATCCTTTGAAAGCCCCCTAGGTTTTCGTTTAAGTGTAAGAGTAGAATGAGATTTAAAGCAAAGAATGTAATAAAAATTTTCAATATCTGACTTGATAACTTTTTGCAAATCCCAGATTTAGATGACATCCCAGATTTAGATGACATCCCAGATTTAGATGCTTTTAGAAACTTCAGGATAATCAAGGAGTTATGAGAACGAGGAAAATTTGTATTGGAATTGTTGTTGTTACACATTATATACGCCAAAGAGAAAAGGGGTAATTGCCTTAGAATAATCTTGAGTGTAATGTTTTGTTTTTTAGGCTATTATATTTAGTCGATTCTCTGAATGATTTTTGTCACTATCGTGGATATACATACTAGCATGATCCGAGCTGTTTTATGAGTTTCATCATTTTTTTGTTACTCTCGTATTGTATAACTGAAACAATCAGTTTTATAACAATATTTGGATTTTTTGCGCCCTTCAACTTAGTGGGAGCATTTTATTTGCTCCCACAGACGGAAATGTCTTATTTGAAAATAATAATTTAATATGTAACTGCACGTGCTCTGTAACTGGGGTTGCATAACGTACTGCGGGGGCAGAAACGCAAAAGATCCCAAATTTTAAACGCTTCAAGTTTTTATAGTGTATTGTTAAACGCTTTTATAGTGTATTGTTAATTTTCAGGCGTTGTTTTCCTTTTTCATTTTTAGGCATTGTTTTCGTTTTGTAATGCTAGAAGGGGTTTCAGAGGAACTGAAGCTTTTAGAAAACGTTCTTCAGAGAACCATTTGTCACCAAGTGTTGATTTGAACGGAGTTTGTTGGCAACGGTTAATGATAATTATTGTAATTGTGTGTCATTTCATGCAAAATTTTGGCTCCACCAGTTGTGCACATTTGTTCTAAGACTTTGGTCGCTATCGGGTGACTTTTTAACGCCTAATGAAAAGGTTTGCTGTTCACATAAAGTCGATTTTAAGCGATTAAGTAGCAAAGCTTGGATAGCTTAGTGGTTAAGGTGTCTGCCTGCCGTTCGAAAACGCAAGGGTTCGAGATTCTCTCGGGGCAATTTTTTTGCACCCAAAAAAATCTCATCTCTGTCCCTCTAAATGCGGATAAAGCTGTGAAGCCTCTTATCTCAGCTAAATTGCTCCGGCTGTCTGCCGTTTGAGGACAATTCGTCCGACGTTAGTCTGTTTGTTTCTTCAAAAGCTATGTTGCTAATTGAATCCTTTGGTGGTTGCGTTGCGAATGTGGGCAGCGATAAGCTCCAGCTACATCAAAATTTGTTTCTCATCTATTTCTCATTCTTGATTTTTTTTGTTAGTGTTTGGGCCCTTTCCTTTTCCTGTGGTCAGCGAAAGTCTAACGGTTTTAGTTTTCACCATTGAAATGTTTATTTTATTGTTCCGACCCCACTTGTGGGGGGGGGGGAGGAACTATATACTCAAATGGGTTTTTTTTGTTCAGTCAATTTTGGCCGATCGATATATTCATCGCAGAGAAATGTGAGTGGTATCATTAAAAAGCTCGTCCAGCGTAGAATACAAAATTAAAAAGATTTTTTTGATTTTCGTTTTTTTTGAGGAGTTATCAAGGATTGAATTTTTCTGTGAACAACGGGATATTTGTTCACTTTTAGTGTGATTTTTCTTCAAATTAAGATATTTTCTATAAAAATAGTATTTCAAACTTAAATTTCTTGCCAACAAATGAACCAATTTCGTGTTCCTAATAGACTAAAGGCGATAAAAAAAACTAGTTCTGGTCTCATAGGGAGCTTCAATATCAAAAAAATTGGAAATTTTTTGAGAGCTGTTTTTTTATAAAACTTTTCTACTTTTTTGCTTTTTTAAGTCATCTAAAGACAAGTCACTTTTCATATCGATGTTCCGTTAATCAAAAACCTCCTTTACAGTCAAATGGAGCCGATTAAACAAAAAAATCGTTTTCAAGGAATTGCTCATGTTATTTTTAAATTCGACTCTGAGTTTTCGTAATTTTAATTGAAATTTTGAATTTCTTTTTGAATTTCTTCTTGAATCTTATTGCATGGATTCATTGACTAACAGTGCAATATGTTCCGTAATGAGATTTAAGTGAACATATCTAGTGCTTTGAGTGGACAGCTAATGGCTGTAAAGACTTTAAAAATAATTTTTCGAAAATTTTTTCGAACATTAATCAATCAAAAACTTATTATCGTGAACTGTAAGTCAGTCTCTGTGATGACAGCACCCTCTTCCCTACTACTGTAACCAAATTTGGTCTAGCTGGCGGTTTTATCTTCTAGCCTTTATCAATATGACTTCAATGACACAAGATTTCAAAAAGCTTTAAATTTTTTTGGAGATTTCCTTTTTATTGGTTACTTTTGAAATCTTATCACATTATCCTATTGACAGCTCCTATTGGCTTCAAGAAGACGTTCAGTGGATCACAGATAAAATTTTCGGAGAAAAGTTTATGGTTTCAAATGGCTTCGACCTTTTCTTCTCGCACTTCTCTACCTTATTTTTGGTTTTTGCCTGATTTTAATGTTGTTTTCATAGTCATAAGACTTGTTGCGATTTCTTATTGATCACCTATGCATGGCAATCACCCCCTTACTCCTATTTAACATTAACCAATCTTAAAATTTTGGTGAACTGTTAGTCACTCTCAATATTGACGAAACCCTCTTGCTTTCTACAGAAATTAAAATAAATTTCGTTGGCGTTTTATCTTCTAACTATTGATTATATGACTTCAATAACACAAGAATTCAAAATTTAAAAAAATTGGATATTTTTGTATTATTGGTTACTTTTGAACTCTTATCACATTATCCAATTATTATACACGCTATCCAGATATTATTCTAATCCCATTGGCTGAGAAAAGACATTCAGTGGATCACAGATAAAGCTTTCAGAGAAAAGCTAATGGTTTAAATGGCTTCGAAATTTTCTTCTCGCACTTTTCTACTGAATTTTGGTTTTCGCATGTTTTTCTTGTTGTTTTCATGGTCTTAAAACCTATTGTGATCTCTTATGGATTATCTATGCATGACAAACATATTTTTCCTGCCATGGTGTTATTTCTGAGTGTAGTTATTGACCTCCGTTAAAAGCTTTTGAGTTTAATGGCTGTAAAGACTTTAAAAAACGGTTTTCAAAAATTGTTTTTGAACATTAACCGATCCTAAACATTTTGTTCGTGGACTGTTAGCCAGTCTTAGTACTTACAAGATCCCTTTTCAATTCTAGTGCAGCCAAAAATACTCTGGTTAGTGGTTTTATCTTCTACCTATTAGTTTTAAAACTTCAATGCCACTAGTTTTCAATTTTTTTTTAGTTTTCGGGCTTTTTTAAATTTGGATCCCATTGAAATCATCACCTTATCCTAATACTGATAGTTCCCTTTCGTTTAGGGAAGACGTTCAACGGATCATGTATAAAGTGTTCAGAGAAGAACTTATGATTTAAATTGCTTCGACACTTTCTTCTGGCACTTTTCTAATCTACTTTTGGTTGTTGCCTGTCTTTGTTGTTGTTTTCTTCTTCAATAACATGTTGTAAGGTTTTATTGACCAAATATGAATGGCCAATAAATTTGTTGTCCCATGGAGGCTTAATTTAGCGTATTCAGTGGATTCCGTTGAAAGCTAATGAAACTAATGGCGTTGATACTACGAGTTTTCTCAAAAGTTTCGTGGTACTATCTTTTTTTTTCATATTTTACTGTTTGAAACTATATTGATAAAAAAGAGGAATTCCTTTACTGTTGAAAAATTAATTGAACATAGAAAATTTTTTAGTGAAAAGTTCATTTTTTATTGCCTTTGACACTTTTCTCGCTCAATTTTTTTCTTGAAATTGCTGTTTTTGCCTGTTTTTGATCTTTAGGTAGCCGTAAATTGCTGACAAGTCTCTTAGGCTTATAACTGCGGATTGAATTAATGATATTACCCGAATCAATTAGTCAGTTTATAGCCTTTAGTCTTAAAGTTTATGATATACATTTTCAAACTTTTTTCAAACTTTTCAGATTTCGTTGTTCTTTTCGTCAAATTGTGACTTATTTTCATCAATGAGAGGTCACATCCAATTTCTTGTATTCCAAGAAATAACATATCTACTGATATTATTTGTCACCCATGCTTTGTTTGTTGGACAATATGCGTTTTTATAAACGTTTTTTGAGTGGTCATTTTTGCGCTTCTTTTTCTCTTCTTTCAGAACAATCGCGTAGTAACAGACCCCAATGGTTTACAAATGTGTCACAAATAAAATTATCTAATCTCTCAATATAATTCCTGCAGCTGAATTAGTAGATGTAAGAATTGAATTAAAAATACATAATATTCAGATAATAGCTAATGATTTTAATGGTAGCAATAGTTTGTGTTTTCGCAAATCATTTCTAATTTTTTAGGCTTTTCTTTAGTTCGTTTCTAAGGCTTAAACTACCTAAAGACAAGGTCTTTGTGTTTTGTAGTAACTTTTTAGTAATTTATCCTGGATTAATTAGTTAAAAGCTAAAGATTTTTAAGACTTTTGAAATGTCTTGGTTTAAAAAATGTTGATTATTTTTTGAATTTCGCCTCATTGATCGTAACATAGTCCCATTAAGAAAACTTTCCATCCGCTGTTTAGTTAGGACTAATTGATATTGAGTAGTTAAGGTTTTATCTGACTGCATTTTGCATTTTGACGTTGTTACTATGTGCTTTTAAATTTAGATATTCAGTTTTTGCCGTGAAGTTTTTGTTTTTGCTATTTTTTTGTTTTGTTTTTGTCTCGTAGTCTCTTTAAGGTCAGATCTCAGTGGCGCTGTGCTAAGGCATGGCATTATGTAATTCAATTAGTAGATAGGTTGTGTAACGATTTTTTGAAACTCAAGCATCTATTTTTGTTATCTCTTCATTTGGTTGACAATTAAGTCAAAAATGTAGATGAGCTCGGGTCGGAACATCATGTGCGACCGCACATTAACGAGCCGCCTTGTATTATTTGATTGATACTGCTTAACAATAATGGTTGATTTAGGAAAACAAGTAGGAAATGTGATTTGCCGAAATCATTTCATTCAAAGAATTATTTTTATTTTTACTTATCTCATCAAAACTTGAAGCTCAAACAAAGTTTAATAAAATCTGTTGCTTATATAAAAGCGATTGTGAGCGAAAGAGAATCAAAGTCATTGTAACTAAGTGGGTAAGATGTGAGACGGGATTGCTGGAGTTCCGAGGTTCAAACCAGTGTGGGCTTGTTGTTTTGAGCCCGTAAAACATTTTTAAGCTAGAGCCCCTATAAACTAAATTGTCCCACCTGCCGCTCGACGCTGGCCTGGTTATGCTTAAGACTTGTTTTGCGATTGGTATTTTCCCGTTTAAATGAGGAAATCAGGCGCGATTTATAGGTAGTAATGGTTAATAAAACAACTTTGGCGGCATACAAATTTTCCTATTAACAGTAAATTCTGACATCTTAAGTAAGCGTGATATGTTATATTAGGTTTACACTCGTAGAAAAGATGTACGGTGACTTTGAAGGTTACTTTAAATTTCTTCATTTAACTGCTGATGCTACTTGGAGTCATTTTAAATAATATTAACTGAAATTGTCTGTGTTTTTATTATGCTGTTTTTACGAACCTTAGAAGGCTCTCAATTATGTTTTTGACAGTTTTCGTTTCAATTGATGAACTGCTTTTGTGCATGCAAAACCAAGATTTTAATTTGATTTTGTGTCAAAGAATAGTTATACCATGCGTTGAAAATGACAGATATAATTTGTGCTTAATGTGAACGGTTTTAAGTGACAATTATATTAAAACTTTCTGGTCATCTGTTTGCCCTCAATGTAAAGTACCGCCCGTTACATGACGACAGTTGTCGTAATGGCTGCGTTAAATAACTTAAAATAGCTATACTTGCCTAGAGGCAAAGAATTAACGATTATCAACGGATCCTAGCTTTCCACGAAAACATTTCTTCCTTAAAACCTCCGAAGTTCTGGTCCCTATTAGATTTACTTTGTTATCTTTTGATCCGAGTTCCGAAAAGCATTTCTGAGCAAACTTGCGTGTGCTTTTTCTTCGCTCGAATATTATGGTTGGTAGGTGTACAAAATATAAATTATGACTGGTCATATTCTAACGGGTGGAAAGGGAACAGCTCTGTATTTTCTGCAACCTTAGCCAACGTACCTAGAATCGCCAAGCATAAACGTCGTTCAATTTGATTAAACTGCATGGACGAATCTATTACTACTAAGGCGCTATTTTAATATGTTAAAAGATCAATACCCTCAATATGAGCTATAAAAAAATCTGTCGGTGTATCTGACATGCTGGGTAGGAAAATCAAACACTGATGTAGTAGGGGCACATAATAGGGAAACGATTTAGTTGTAAATTTGGACCTGAGATCTCATTAAGTCGGTCTCAGTCAAGAATATTTTAGAGGGATGTTGCATTAAAAAACATTTGACCATTTGACGGCAAAGAGGAATAAGATCAGAAGACTTTTGGAATGTCAATCGTACCAGTTGGTTCCGATGCGGAGCTGTTGCAGAGGATTCAACTGGACTCCTACGTTGACGTGTTCTACGCTCCTATGAAAAAATGGTAAGTGCGATTGCTTGGAATTGTAACAGTGATGTCTTCCGTGTCTAATGGTTGTTCCAAGTCGAAGGATAGTCACGTGAAGAAGGATTCCAAATAAAAGCCAGTTGATCATCAGATTTGAAAGCACTGGCTGAACAGCTCGATTAAAAAGCTATCTTTAAAAGCTATCACTTCGTTCAATGATTTAAACGGCATTAGTGAGTTTGTTATCCCCAAAAAACAACTGCAGATCGTTTAAAAATTTAGTTTATGTGAATTTAAATATGTTGTTGACGTGAACGCGGTCTGTCTAATGCCACTCATTGCTGTTTTCAGACGCTGATTTGGATTTTTTTTAAAATTGGCGTGTTTTTCATTTGACCTCTTGTGAAAGATGTGTTTGTACGAAATAGTGTGTAGCTACAATGGTAAGCGCGCCGAAATTGATTTAATTTTTCAAATAGAACTTTTGTTGAAAAATTAGCTCTAATAAAAGCAATTCCCTGCTGGAGCAGTTTTAATTGACCTCCCGCTTCTATTTTGAGGCAGTTTGTCCAACATAAGTCAGTTAAGTTTATGAGTATTGTCATAATTCCCTTCATGGTAGCGAACTTTTTTGCGACTACTATTCTATTCAATGTTTGCTCCTGTATGATTTACCAGGATCGAAAAAAAATTGGCCCAGTACGAATTGAAATCTGAAGCTCTGTTATAGTCAAGTATTTAATTTGGAGCCATAAGTTACCTAATTTGTGAGATTTTGGTTACCATTGCTCTAGAAAAGCTGGGCTAAATGGACGTATATCAAAAGTAGTACCCCCGTTACACCACCCCTGAAGTTTCTATAGTGCCTCGCATTTTTTTTAATAGCACCTCTTCAAATTCGTTACTTGAATAGCACCTGTTTTCATATTTGTTCCACGTTATAGCCTAGCAAGATGTCGATTCTGAAACACATCACGACTTTTTGTTGGGCTGCTTCTTTGGCCGTATCGATTTGAGAATCGACATCTTACGGGGCTATAACGTGGTAAGGACCGTTCTGTGGAAACGCAATTGTCTTTTATGCCAGTTCTAGCTAATTCTACGTTCTATATCTCAACTTCAATATAGCTTTTGATAGCGTACCACATCACATAAAATCTGAAAATGGAGTAAATGGAGAACAAACAGCAATATGTTAGAACCAATAGCTCTTCAAACTTTCTTACTTGCACTTCTGTTGTTCGTAATTACTTAGTCTTAACCGAAGTCTGTTGCAATTGTGTTATTCCTGCTAGTTAAAGGTTCGAAGAGGAATATTGGTTTTCTATAGGTTTTAAGACTCGACGGGGAATAATGGTATTGTACAGGTTTCTTTAAGATGAAGCAAGTTTGTTCATGACTTGAAGTTTCTATCTTTTCGGACATTGACTTCTGTTTGAGAACGTTTACTTCTTTTTTCAAACATTAGACTTCGACAATAGCTGGTTACTAATATATAGTAATTATCAGCTGCAGGCATGTATTGAAGATCGAAAAGTCATTTTAAATTTTTCTTGCCATTACAGTCCGCCCTCCCTATCAAAACTACAGACCCCTTCCCCACCACCTAATAACACCTCCTACAACCTAAGAGTGCTGTTCGACTCCTCGAGTCGTTTCAGATATTGGACTGGCTATAATTTTTTCATGAACTTTGTCTTCTTTTTTCAAATAGATTGACCGCTGCTTAGAATATTGACATCTGTTCAGCACATTTACCTCCCGGCCTAACTACAGCTCCCCCAACTTACTCAACGCCGCTTCCTTCTAACGAAAAACTTGTGTCCGCATCTTTTTGATAGTTCCGATTTAGAAAAGTTTAGTTAAGAGTTTATTTTGCCCGGCTCTTCAAGATTTTTTATGATGTTTTTACTACCACCAGCACCACCCAGATCAAATCTCGAGTTGAAATTCTGGAGATGATCTTAAAGTTGCTTCCTTGGCGTTGATTCTGTATAGAAAACAGTCATGCCCTGTGTTTTAGGTTTCCAGCAAAGGTGCTCAAAATTGACTGCAATAAATGCCAAATATTTGTACATTACAAAGGATGGAAAGCACGATTTGACGAATGGCTACGTGTGGACTCCAATGTGCGGATGCCACCTGGTCAAGGATCAGACATTCCTGTGAGCAACCAGTCGGAAGTTATAGACGTTGCAAGCATTGGCGGCTTGGGTCAGAAAACTCTGAGTAAAAGACAATCAACGGTTAGTTTTTGATCGTTCTAAGTTTTCACGGGTGTAAATGGAAACAGTTCCAAAGTCTTAAATTAATTTTCTGTGGCTTACTTCAACGTTTTTGAATCGAAGTAGCATGACAGTCAGTTTTCGATCAAGACATTAAGCAAATTTACTACTCGTAGTTGCTCCCCTTCATCGGAGAACATCATTTCATATGACTCGTCTTTTTGAGAGGTCAGACGTTGGCCTGAAATTATAATTCATCAAAAGAATCTCTAGGAGACAAGGCGACTCGGTAATGTGCGATCGCACATAAGGTTCCGACCCCGCTCATCCACAATTTTGGCTTGATTGTCTACCAAATGAGGAACATAGAAAAACCCAAAAATTCAAGTATTTTAAAAAAAAATGGTGTATGAACGAAAAGAAAGTCTCCAAAGCAAATAACCGTGGTGGAGTAAAAATGGCGCATTAGATTGATGAGATGTGCAAATATTAAGAAAGCGAGTCAAGACGAACAGCAAAATCAAACAACAGCAACAACAAAAATTAATTACATCAAAAACTTCATGCCCGTTTTAAAAAACAAAACTTAATAACAAAGTCAAAATACCGTCAGATAAAACTGATATTAAACAAAATAACTTGTATTTCACCAGAAAAGATAAGGGAGTACTCAATAAAAAAGGCTTGGTAAAAATCGGACAATAAAAAACAAAAACAGTAAAATTGAAAAATTCGCTTATTTTTTTTAAACAATTAATTTCGAAATAATGAAAACCATTAGAAATCGAAAAAAAAATCCCATGGGTGTACGATTACCAAAATTTCCATAGAAGGAATTAAGAGCTGCCGGTATTCAATTTTTTACGCGGTTACAAAAAAGAACCAATAGACAACAAACAAAAATCAAATAAAACTTGGCAGAAAACGCTTTCGAAACCGTAAAGCCATACTATGGCCATCAAAATGTGTTCAATTGCACTTTCTGCAACCACCGATAGTGTATTATGTGAGCTCTCATTAATTAAACTAGTTAACAAGTAGACAAAATTGGAAAACAAAATGCAAAATAAGTTATAATTTAATTTTCCAAAAAAATTTTTCCAAAGACATGAACGTCATTAATTACAGAATAAAAAAATTAATTAGGTTCTTATGTTCTTCCAAAGGAAACCCATAAGAATTGCAATTATCCAGAATATGTCTTATGTCTACAAAACGAACGTCAAACATGACAAAAATCAAAGATTGCTTTACTTTTTTTCGTGTCGAAGCTAGTAAAGTCAACGAATTCTTTAAAAACATTAGATTGTTCGACACTAATCTCCTCTTGAAACATTCCTTTGACAACAATAATGTCATATTTGGCCTGTATTTAACGAGACTAGATAACGACCAGACAATAAAAGGAACAAAATTGCGAAGTTAAAAAGTGTTTTTTTTTATTTTGAAAACAATTGTTTTCAGAGTCATGAAAGCTATCGGCTATCTACTAAAATCAGAATATCGTCTCATCTATTCTTCCATGAAAAGGCAATGAAAAGGTGTCATTGTACAGTAAAATTTCATACCACTAAAAAGACAAAGTAAAAACGGCAGTAAAAGACAATTTAAAAAAATCAATTAAATTTTTCGAGAAAGTAATGTCGAAGCCGTTAAAATCATAATCTATATCTTCAAGCATTTTAATAATATCAATTGTGTCTTATTTTGAAAGCCAATAATGTGATATATGAACTGTCAATAACGTGATAATTTGACAAAACTAGAAAACGTGAAAATTGGGCAATTACCTAAAAATTAAGAAAATTTGTAATCTAGTTGTATCAAAGCCAGTAGCCATAACTCAAGGCGTAAAACCGCAATAAGGATTGAGTTTTTTCAATAGAAAGAAGAAGCTTTCTTTCATTGCGGACAATAAGCTACAAGTTGACCAAAGAAACAGAAAATTAGAGGCTAAGTTTCAATAAGTCATTATTTAATTGAAAATCAAATACTTTTAAAAGTCAAAACGACCATAAGCTTTCAAGTAATCAACTAGATACAATAATGTACAATAATGGACATAACCCAATTGGAACTATCATTAGTGAGCTTTTATTGAAATGATCCATTATTTAATTATTGTAGAAGAGATCGAATTTTTCATCGAGTTTTTTAAAAAAGACCGACTGTTTACAATCCGAATTATTTTTGGATTATACCAGCTCAAGATTGGTCCAAAACTAGCCCTGCTAATGCTGTTTGTTCTTTAAGAACACTTGATTATTCGAATGATATAGATATTGACTTTTTGTTAGTTAAAAAAAATCAAAAATAGATGCTGCGTGTTTGATAATCAACGAATAAATTTAGCAAAAAACGGCCAAGTTTTATTACAGAGCACTCTCAACGGAAATTGAAGTAACAAAAGCCACCTTTTGAGTCTACAAAAATTGTGCTAGTGGTGTGTGGGTCTGTAATTCCTGTAAATTTAATCAAAATGGACTAAAGAAACTGATTTCGTGCTGTTTTTGAAGAAAGTCTTAATTTTGAAATATTTAGCCAGAATTTTTGACAAAAAAATAAAAAGAGCCTACAGTATTTTCTCCTGATTTTTTTGTTTTTACAAATAAAAATCAACAACACTTTAAAAAAAATCAACAAATTTTAGCAAAATTGGCGAATTTTTATTCAAAAATTCCGGAAAAAGTGAATAAAATCTCGCCGGAATTCACACTATTTTCTCAAAATTTAAACCTCGATAACTCCCTGTAAAAATCGAAATTAAAAAAAATCTTTTTAGTTCCATATTCTACGCTGGACAAGCTTTCTAATGATACTAGTCTCAACTCTCTACGATGAATATATCGATCGGCGGAAATTGACAACAAAAAAAACCCCGTTTGAGTATATAGTTCCTTCTCCCTCAAGAGGGGTCGGAACAATTAGTTAGTGGATAGTTATCCTACCCTTTTTACTGTGTAGAAAGCCATCAATTGATTGTGTACATATTATTTGGGATTCCTGTGAATCATTTTAACAATAAGGGTATAGGATGTTGTGAGAGGATCAAGATGAAACAATCTCAATCCGAATCTCAAAATTAATTGTGCTTTTTTAAATTGATTGTGTTTTTTTCTGCAGCCAGTCAAAAGGATGGAACACAAGTTTCAAGTACGTTCAATATATTTTGTCTGGTTTTATATCGGTAAGTTATGACGGAGTTTGCCATTATCTTATGCCATTATCAAAATGCTTGCCATTATCTTATGTACTACGTATGTGTTTATGTTCACTGTAGTTAGTTGGTCCTTTTCTCATTATTCTTGCGGGTCAAAAATTTTTGTAGCCATACAAGGAGAACATTTGTATAGGTTACGTGACCTGAAGTCACTGAAAAAATCTGGCTTTCGTCGAAAACCGCGTAGCAGTTTTCAAAGTAGATTGCAATTTCGAAGTGACTTTGAGTCACTTATCCATGTTTGAAAACACACTTGCAAGTTTTAAAATGTGGAATCTCTTCAATCCCAGATCTTGCTCTATACAGTTCAATATCTCAAACTTGGAGGTTTGTGTTTCAAGCAAATTTAAAATGGCTCCTAAAGTTACGTCAGAAATTCTGGATTACGTCTCGAAGCGCTGAGTGGTTGTCGATTAATGCCAGAGTTTCTCAGTGACGTCATCAGAATCCTGTAATCTATGCATGAGACACTGATTTTACCATGCAGATTTTAAAATGTGACATTACCTAGCAGAACAGTCAAAAAGTTCTTAAAAACTTAAAACAATAATTAAAAAGTTTAATTGGTCACAAAATTACATAATAGAGTTAAGTTTGGGTTACAAAAAGTTGAAAGAGTTTCTAAAACCAAAGAGGCTTTCAAAATCTTAAGCATTGAAAAACTTCACCTTTACGAATTCAGCAAGTTGCTAGCTAAAATTTTAAAGGACTGGGTTGAATATTTTCCGAATGACAGTACAGTGACTGAGACTGAAATAGAAAATTTTTTTGAAGAAGAAGAAGAAGATTTATTTATCCATCTCATACGTATTAACAATACACTAGCAAAATCAACAATATTTACAGATGGAAGGGACAAACAACGAGTCACTGTGAACTTCTTTTCAGTTTGCTCAGGCGATAGATCAAGAATTCAAGAAGTAAATTTTACACAGCGTATATAGTACAGACGGAAAATTATTAATTAACAACAAATATTACTAAATTAGCAGCAACCTGGTATAATGCTAGAATCATTGAATCAAGCTCAGCAGCAATTTTAACACCTTTACATTCTTAGTATCAAAATGGTAAGTAACGAAAGGATAAACTTAATGATTAGAGTAGATTGACTTCCTTAATCTTTAAAAAGCATTTGAGTCATAAATTAAAATGCGCAACATGACCCCCAGCATAACGACATCGTCAGCATTCCTAAAACGCCTAGCAAATGCATCGTCAGCATTCTTAAAACCTTTACATGCTTAGTATCCAAAGGTTAAAAGAGGAAGGGATAAACCAAAAGATTGGTGTAATTTACCTTACTTAATCTATTATAAAAAAAATTGAATTTAAATTTAAAACAGGCAGCACAATACCCAGATAAAAGCTCTTGAAACCACGTCACAGCAGGGGAACTAGTCTTTCGCGCAAATAAATACAAAACATTTGGCGCTTTGGGTGAATTTGGGAACAGAAGTAAAAACCACTGTGCCGGGAAGACATCTCTATGAGCTGCTTTGGGCCCCAGGCAGTGATCAACTACTTCGTGTCCCAAAAAAAGCGATCAATACTTAAGTAATTAACTGGTCCGATGCTTGTTGATCTCCGAGAAGAGCTCCTGCTAAGTCACACTACAAACTAAATACGAATTTAGATAGTTCATTGTTACAGACGAGGTACGAATTTTTGAGCTGATGACAGAAGTCTGTTACTTTCTGGACAGAATTTAGATCAAGATCAGATGGAATTATGCCTATTGTTTTTAACTTATTGTACAATTTAGAGGCCCGTAATTTTATTGAGAAACGCTCAAGTTTGTTTCGACACTTTGGTTGAGCTATTAGATTTGATTTTGACAATCTCGTTGTGACTTTTGAATAGTTATAGGAAAACATGTCATTACAAAAAGATTCACTGTGGAGTACATTCAAAGCTCTTAAAACAAATTTTAGTAACTCATAAAGGTGCAATTTGTAAACTGAAAGAATTGAGTGATTGACGAAAATATCTTCACATGTATCGCTTTTCCTTCTGAAGTAGATGAACTTCAAGATCTTTTTTTGCAAAGTGAAGATAGGTAGCAGTGATGTATAACTGCAACATGCATAAACAAGGACACCGTATTGAACAATGGGATTGATGCACGTTTTTTAGTAATCAATTAATTGAGCCCTAGGAACAAAATGTCTCAGTTTAGACACAAGACCGGACTGTTTGCTTAATTTTTCTCTTACGGATTGTATATGACTAAGGAAGGATAATTTCGAGTCAATGGTAACACCTAGATATTTACATACTGGTTTATTTTCAATGAAAGCAGAGTTTAGAGAGAATCTTTGCTCCGAATCGCTTTTCTTTTTATTAGTTCGTATATTCATTTGAATTGTTTTTGATACATTCACTACTAATTTGTTGGAATCCAGAGAATCAAAATATTTTGCTAAAAGTTTAGAAAAAGGACACACAAAAACGATTGGTAGCGAGAGTGCTCAAATTTTTAGTTTTTTGACGAAGTTGATTTTTCTATATTGAAATTATTTATCACACTGTGAATAAGAAATAATAGCATGAGGTTAGGGATAATTACCCACAGGGTAATAATTTTTTCGATCGCTTTTGTTGGGACTAAAAAATATCATCTCGGTTTGTTCTCTTATTTAGTGTTCTCAAGGGACCTCAGTCGACAGATTTCGGCCGAATCAAATCTCCATTAAGAGCTGTATGTACTAATGTAATATACTATTTATACAGCGTTTGAAAATTCAACTATAATCTATTCTAAATTATATGTTATGCTATTTAAAGCTCAAATGGCCAAAACTAGTTTTAAAAATGCCAGAATTAAGAGTGTTCTGATTTAGTTGCTCTCTAGGATTTTCCATCGTCCGCTGTCAATTCAAATATGGATGTTTCTGAATACAAAAGTGGCCAGATGTTATTGGGACAGTGGAAAGATGGCTACAAGTATGTCTGTTTCATCCAGGCACCAACTGACAAAGGTCAGTACAAATTTCGAAACATCTTCATTTGATGGTTTAGATCAAAATTTAAATTAATTCCTTAGTTGGACATCTTTTTATGGAATCTTAGTTAATCGCGAAGTTATAATCAGTTCAAATCATTAACAGATCAAATCTTTATTTCGACACATCTTGAAATTGCAACCCACACCATTCGGTTTTCGTTGCTGCAGTATAATCATCATGACCAGCCTGATCTTGTAGTTAATTTCAGTCACCCCTAAGGTGGTGAGTTTTTGCTGAATCTTTTTTGGCTCAACCAACCTCTTCTTCGGCTATGGGAACCATTATTAATGGAGAAACATGAATTAGTTTGTTCACACTGTTAGCAATTTTGTTCAAGGGGGAGGCAACAGTCCGATGGTTCCTTTCTTTCTCATACGGAAATGTCTTGTCATGAATGAAAAAAATTCTACCGTTATGCTTAGTTAAAAGTATCAAAATCATCATTAATATTTTTTCGGTTTTGCGAATACGAATAAGATAAACTACCGTTAAAATCAATTACAAGAGCAAAAGTACTGGAATCAAACAGCGTGAAAGGATTGTGTTTATAGGCCAATCTTAAGTTGGATGATTAACAATTTGTTGATGATGGCTGTAACTGACGTGAGAGATTATTGATATTTTCCAGGCTCGTATCATGTGAAGTTCTACGATGGGTCCAAGGGAACTGTAGCAGCCAGCAAACTTAGCCCCGTGACCGATATCGCACTTAAAGAGGTAGGTATTCATTAAAAGTTCGCAAATTGAAATTTTCTTTATTATGTAATTAGTCTGTTAGTCGACGAAAAACCTAGAAGTTTGTTGACGTAGAAAGCTTTTTATCAGCGGGCTTAAGATACGACTGATGAAATCGTGTTTTGTTGAAACTAAGATGTTGGGTATGTTTTATGCTCGTTTAGTACGAACAATGGAAGTGGGAAGAGGAACAAATCGTGGAGTACAAGAAGAAGACTGGGAAAAGAGTGAAGACATATGGGGAGTTGGTCCAGATACTGAAACAGAAAAATCAACAGTTACCTGCTTCTGCAATCACACAGCAAGTGACGTCATTGGACCTCAGTGCAAGTAAGCAGCATTACGATATCTTATGCCAATTGAAAAGAAATCCGGCGTTAATTTTTTAATAGCAGCACAGCGATAGCTGGGGCTATTATTGGCCTTCTCTTGGTTTTTTTTACATTTCAAAGAGTTTGAATTGTATTGGGGTGCTGTCTTTTTTTAAGATCTGTTCACACATTTTCCTGATTTTTGAAGTCAAATTGAAGTAGTGATTTTGGTCACGCCGAAACAGGAAGTTGAGCGAAAAAGCGAGTGGTTTGTGGCGTGAAATTTTCTTACTCTAATTTTAAAATAGAGTGAGAAATCGGTGTTTGAGCAAAAGTTCGCTTTCTCGCTGGTGGTTTTTTGTTCACATACGGCAATTTCACTTTGATTTTTACTGTTTTTTTCCATTTTTTGGATAGGATTTTTTTCCAAATGCTTTTCCCAATCCACTCATAGTTCTTTCTAGGCCTAGTTTTTTGTTTGAACCAAATTTTTCTTTCTCGCTAATGATTTTTGTTCACATGCGGCATTTTGACATTATTTTCAGTTTCTTTTAATTTTTTATCTTATTTTTTGGAAATGGTTTTCCCAATTCACTCATTGTCCGTTCAAGGTCTACTTTTGTTTCGTAAATGAAAATTCTGAATTGTACGTCAGGACTTGTCCTGTTATGTTTTTTTGTTTTTTTTTTATTTTTAAGATCTGTTCTCACATTTTCATGATTTTTGAAATCAAATTGGAGTAGTGATTTTGGTCACGCCGAAACATGAAGTGGAGCAAAAAAGAAAGTGGTTTTTGCGGCGTGGATTTTTTTCACTCTGATTTTAAAGTAGAGTGAGAAAACGGTGTTTGAACAAAAATTTGCTTTCTCGCTACAATTTCTGCTGTTCACATGCGGCAATTCCACTTTAATTTTTACTGTTTTTTCAATTTTTTTGGATGGGATTTTTTTACTAATGGTTTTTCCAATCCCTTCTTAGTTCATTATGTGCCTAGTTTTTGTGAACCAAAATTCTCTTTCTCGCTAGGGGTCTTTTTTTTCACATGCGGCATTTTAACATAGATTTTCAGTTTTTAATATTTTTTCGGTCTGATTTTTTGAAATACTTTTTCCAATTCATTCATAGCCGTTATTGGTCTAGTATTTTGTTTAGTCAATGAAAATTCTTTGAATTGTACGTCAGGACTTGTCCTGCCATGTTTTTTTTTATTTCGTCGTCAAGATTTTTGTTACGACCATATGACGTCACAACCACTTCAAATCTGCTTTTTGTTCATTCGTTGATGCAATTTCAACTGAAGTGAGTGCGTGACGTCCTTTACCACTCTAAGGGGAGCGAGTTTTTTTGTTCAATCGCGTGATTAAGTTTTTGGTCACACGTGACTTACCGCACTCAAAAATGACTTCAGTTAGAAATTGACTTGTCTTACTTTAATTCAAAGAAATAAGGTCAAGTGAATGTGTGTTACTCTGAATGAAGGTTATTTGAGAGCAGCTAATATAGGCAGCAATAACTCATACATATTCTCAATCAAAATATAACATCCCATCGTTCCATGAAAAGAGTAATTTTTTGGTCTGGTTTTTGCTGTTTTTTTAGACTGCAGATCTACAAAGCTATTGCTGCTATTTTCTGGCAACCGGACAGCTTTTTTTTAATTCTCAGAAATTATAAGAGTAAAAAATAATTTGCGAGCGTATTTCTGAAGTCAAATTTGAAACATTTGGAAAATTTCTGCTTAAATGAAATTTTTCTTGCGGGAACGCAATCAAGATGACTTTGCAAGTAAGATATCGCCGTTTTAGGCAACAGAACAGCAAATTATCAGAATAGCTCTCGTAACTGTAGATTTTTTCTAGTAGAAAATTTACAAACAATTTAAACATTCGGCGAAGTCTGAACGGTTTATGATATAAATTTGTTAATTGAAAGAGCTAACTTATTTGATAATCTGGAAAATAGAATTTTTAAAAAATGTTTGAAGATGTCAATGAAAATTTTGACAAGGTGATTGATGGCGAGGATTTTAATAATGCTTTCATATTTTTGATAATTTGTTGCGAGAAAGCTTAAATAATTTTGTCCGATGACGAAAATCGCGAAAATTAGCATTTATAGAAAACCCAAATGGATTGAGAATCACGTCACGAACTTGAAATGGAAGTTAAAGGCAATAAGGCTAACGAAGAATAGGAACGTGATGAAAATGACCAAGAGAAGCTTGATTTGTTCCTAAAAGTTTGGAAATCCTTCTGAAGGCCAGGAAGAATTGTGAAGAAACACTTTATTTGAATAAATTCAAATCGGGCATTGGAGTCTCAAGACAAAAATACACTTTATAACTCAAGACAACATGCAAACTTTTTGCGAGATTATTGAAATAAGTAGATCTAAAATAGAACGACTACTTCTTGATCATTATTTGCAGGCGAATACTGATGAAAAAATTGCAATAGCTGTAACATTCGATCATCATGTCCCCCAAATATATCGAAGCGGTTAAGTTAAACTATTTTGCCAGTGAAAACTCAAGATTTGCTAAATATATGGCAACCAATCCACCTTTATACTGAATCAGAGATTTACGAATTAGTTACGTTCGTTGCTTTCTTTCATTAAAAAAATCTGTCAACACATTAAACCATGATCTTGAACCAAATATTTTGAGAAAATGGCTACAAGTGATTGAAATCATACCTGGCCATTAGATTGAAGCGCGTTGAATCAAATGGTTGTTCCTTTGACTTTAAGGGTATTGATGGTTTTACAAACTAAGAATTATTTGAGCATATATATGGCTTTAAACTTTATTTCATTACCGACTTTGACCATATTTGTGGTAACTGATTTTTCTTCTAGCAGCTTGAAGAAGGTGAAAAATTGCTCATAATTTAAGAACCCTTTATTCGCCATTGCTTTTTTTGAGAGACTTGTTTTCATTCATATTTAATATTTTTTCCTAGCAATCTCTGTTGAACCTGTGGCCCAATTGGACTGTTATATATCGTTTAGCCTCGAACAGTTGCTTGGCATTCTGTTTGGGCCATTTAGATGTATGCTGCCCTTAGTAGCCGCACATGACGCTGCCAAACTTTTTAAAATTGGGATTACAAAAACAGCGAGAATATTCGTTTAAATGTTTTTGCTGGTTTTCTGCACTTTTGCTTATCAGGTCAACGACAACCTCCTGATTCGTTTTTGTTTATTTCAAATTTAGCTACTTTTTGATGCTACCTCTTATGGTCTCTAATCAATTTTTGGATTTGTTGAGTTCATCTGATTTTATCTGAAGAGTGTTCATCGGATCGAAATAGGTTTTTTGGGTGCGTTATTTTGTTGAAATTTTACAAAGAGTTTATGAGAAAATAGGACAGGTTTAGGGCCCCGAATAATTAATTGGCAGGGGAATACTTAAGTGTACTTCATCTCAATATTCTGATTACGATCAATTTTTTTGTTAAGAAAATTGTAAATATGTTCTGCCGAAACTAGTAGTTACTCCCCTTTTATTCGAATTTATGACTCCCCATTTCTGAGAGAGTTTAGAAGTCGGCACTAAACATTCAAAAAGGTAGTGAAAAAGGAAACATAGTTTGATACCTTAAATCATGAAAGTTCTTAGTATGTGCGAAGTAGCGATTTTTTTATAGTCTCAAATGTCTTTACGTACTTCTAAACTAAGACTTATTTTAGCATATATATGGCTTTAAGCTTCATTTCATTAGCGAATTTGACTATATTTGTGTTAGATGATTTTTCTTCTAGCAGCTTGAAAAAGGTGACAATTTTGCTCTTAATTTATGAAACATTTGTTTTCATTCATATTTAATGTTTTCCTGGTGATCTCTATTGAACCTGTGGCCCAATTGAACTGTTATATACCCTTTAGCCTCGAAACGTTGCTTGACGTTCTATTTAGGCCATTTGATATAAACAAAAACGAATCAGGATTCGTTTATTTGATTCGTTTTTGTTTATTTGATTCGTTTTTGTTTATTTGATTCGTTTTTGTTAATTTCATCAGGAGCTAAATTTGAAATAAACAAAAACGAATCGGGAGGTGGTTGTTGACCTGAAAAGTAAAAGTGCAGAAACCCAGCAAAAATATTGAAAAAGAAACAAATATTCCGGCTGTTTTTGTAATTCTATGCGGCTACTGTGGGCAGCAATTTGAAATAAAAAACGAATCAAATAAACATAAACGAATGCTGCCCACAGTAGCCGCATAGGAAGCTGCCAAAATTTTTAAAATTGCTATTACAAAAACAGCCAGAATAATTGTTTATTCAATATTTTTGCTGGGTTTCTGCACTTTTAATTTTCAGGTCAACGACCACCTCCCGATTCGTTTTTGTTTATTTCAAATTTAGCTACGGTTTTTGCTACGTCTTATGGTGTTTAATCAATTTTTGCATTTGTTCAGTTTGTTTCATCGCATTTTATATCTGAAAAATGTTTTATCTGATTGAAAAAGTGTTTTTTGGTTGCGTCAAGTTTCCAAGTTTTACAGTTCATGAGAAAATAGGACAGATTTAGGGCTCCTATCCTTCTTCTTTCCGAATATCAATTTGGCTAACGGTTTTTATTTTGTTTTGTGATATAAATGTTAAATTATTCTTCATATTGATGAATCTCTGCAGACAGATGATTTCTGTCCACTTTTCCAGGTTCCGTTGGAGGTCAGTCATCAACTGGTCTTGCGTCCACATTGAACGTCAACTTTAACCAGGACTCAGAAGACGGAAAATACGTATGCGAGGAAGCGAATTGTGGCAAGAAGTTCAGAAAGTTAACCTTGTTAATTCATCACACTAAACACTACCACAAGGATTCAACTTTGGTTGCTGACGAGAGTGTGTCCAAGTCCTGTTCGGCTGATGTACTGGCTGGTAAATTGAAGGAAGAGAGATCGGTTGGCGAAATAGCTGTGAAGAAAAGAGTTCACAGAGCTCAGGAAGGTAACTTGCATCATAGATTCCTCTAAAATTTTTAGATTAATTGTAAGGACAGTCGGATGTTTGTGTTATGCCCCATTACGTTATGCACGCCCCACTTAGAGCACGTCTCATAGTAAATCATTATATAAAACTATAGCACGTGCGTGTGGGGGTGCAAATAATATGCACCCACTAACTAAGCTTGGGGGGATCCGAGGCAGTCGCACCTCTTGTGGCTGCGCAAATTTTTTTTCACGGAATTGAAAAAGAAACAATTTTTCTGTCTTTTTAAAACTCAGTAAGTGAGTAGGTAATGTATGTTTTAGATCAACGAAAATCCAGTACAGGTACATCATCTTTGCCAAACAGTCCAGTCAAGATACCATCCTCCTCGACAGAATTCAAGATACCCTCTCCCTCAAAGATGCACAAGTTCAAACCTACGTCTCAGAAAATGTCCAAGGGCAAAAAGAAGTCTTTTCGGTCCTCGTTTGCAGCTGCTTTTCAATTGGCAACTACTACTCTAAGTGAGTAAAAAGAAATGTTCTGAAGCAGAATATGAAGTTCTTGCTTTCTGAGAGTTATTCTTTTAATTTCAGTAAATTGTGTTTATCGTTCCATAATTGATCTTTACCAATAGCGGAACATTTATATACGAGTCTGGCTTTCTTCACCTGACCAAATGTTAAATTCAGTCATATGCATCCCAGAGAAATAATGTAGCCAGGTGTAGAAGCTGACTAGATAACTTTGATTTTTTTCTAGAAAAAAAACTCTTGAGATCACAAAAAAGATCTTGATGAAACGATGATATTGATTGTTGGGGGATACTTGTTGAACTATGACAAGTTTTACATCAGAAATCGTTTCTCGCAGACCTTTAATAGCTATAACACAAAATAAGGCATGTCAATGAATTACCTAAAAAGGTAAGTACAAGAAAATAAGTTTTTGACAAAATTGCTACTTTTTTGACCTGGTGAAAACCAGATTTTTTACTTCAACAGGAAAACTAGCATTGCAATTCAAGTTTGCTTCTGAAAATTTATGCGTAGTGACCCTGACCCGGCTTGCCTCATTGTGATTCAACGAGCTAAAACCAAAGCCAACCCCTCACCTGGCATTCGAGTACAATCGTTCCGATAGTAGTCGGTTATGTTTTTTATAGCAACTATTTCGGTGTTAATGTTATTATTTTCGTTTTCATCAGGAGTTCCACTTAATGACTCACTTTTGGAGAACGATCTGCTTTTACCAGAAATTTACTTATCTTTTTAATAGCTGCAAAGTCATAGCCCACACATGAATTGGACCTATAAAGCCCGTGATTTTACGGCGTAAAACTGTTGCTACAATTTTAAAGTTGAGTGAGAAAATGGTGTTTAAACCAAAAATCGCTTTCTCGCTGGTCGTTTTTTTGTTCACATGCGGCAATTAGACTTTAATTTCTACTTTTTCCATTTTTTTAAGTGTGTTTTCCGAGCCCATTCTAATCATTTCTAGGTTTAATGTTTTTGTAGCTGCGAAGCTGTAAGCTGCGTGGAGCTATATTGCGGTGCTATTATTTTTTTTTGTTTCGTCTGATGCTCTTTTTCGTTTTACATTTGTTCACACAGCAAGGCTGAAAAAGTCAAAATTTTTGAATGACTTCTTGTTCTTACTAACGGCATTTGCGCGGGTGACGTCATTTCTCACTCGCTCTAGCAAGTGCTTTTTGCGTGATTCTATTTTGATCATAAGTGACTTACCTCACTCAATAAAATGACTTTTGCACTTTAAAACTTAAGTTTAAATCGAACTTAAGTTTAAGGTCAAAGGAACTCATATGTGCAGTAGAGGCCCCTAATTAAAGACTTCTGCAGAATGAATTTTAACAAGCTTTATTAATAGCCGCCCTCATCTTAGCCGGCTATTATAGCGCTCCTATTTTTTTTACTTCGTCGAATAAAAAAGTGTTTCGCTTTACCTCATTTTGCCGCTTTTTCAACATTTTGCATGATATCTTTTTGACTTCTCTAGGCTAGTTTCTCTCTTCTCTCATTCTGCGAAAAGTGATTGCTCAGCAGTTGCTCAGCAAAAGCAATTCAAAATAAACAGAGTCAGTATAAAAAATTGAAGTCCAGAAGTAGAAACGGGATAAACCCATAAAGCCCAATTTTAGATGCCCACTATTTGAACGTCGTTCCTATAAGTCTTAGTTACCAGCTCTAATGCTTATTGTTATTGATAGTAGCCCCTGTAGCCTCTCTCTAAGAAGTACGTTATGTTCAACTACGAAATACCATGAAAATAAATCGGACTTAAAAAATGTTTTTGTACAAAAATTTTTTTTTCAATATCTATTCTTTCAATCCCAATCATGCTTATTGGAATCAACGGCGGCTATTTTCCGGCGATCTGCCGGGTATGTTTATTTTAGCGGTGAGTGTTTTCCTAGCTTTTTGAGCGGCGTCAATTTTTTTTCAATTTGGATCTGTTTCTATATTATAGGGCACGCAAGTCTATTCTTTCGCAGTTATTCCGGCATACTAGCGCCCATGTTGCTTGATAACCGCCGTCAGCCTCTCGACGGCTATTATTTAGGCGCTCTCCTTTTTGAATTCGCATAACCTTTTAATGACGTTTTTCCTTTTACATAAGTCACGATTTTCACGCTTGACTTCTGACTTGCCTCACTCACTGTTTCAACTGAGTACATTTTAAATTCCTTCACGCAATGATTTTTGCAATTTAGTGAATACGGTCACAGTCAAAAAAGCAAAATCAAAAGATCAAAAGAAACAGGATGAGCATATAAAGCCCGGTCATAGTGCATTAGGTTATCAAAGTTCATTAAAGTAATTGCTAGCTGGCATTAGTATTATGCTTAATAGCGTTCAGTCTAGAAGCTGAAATATTGTAGTTTTAGAGTCTAACGGAATATGCAGAATTTTTGCACCAAATACCAACTAAAAATGTTTGACACTTAGAAAAATTCTGTCAATTTCTATCTCTTATTTTATTTTTCTGTTGCAATCCCAATGTGCGTCAACGGCGGCCTTTTTCCGGCAATTTGCCGGCTATGTTAGTCAGTGAAAATTCTTTGAATTATAGTTCTGGTCTTTTCCCTGCTCTGTTCTCTTAATTCGTCAAGATGTTTTTTCCGACCATATGGCGTCACGATCACTTCAAATCTGCGTTTTGTTTATTCATTCTTGCAATTTTGACTGAATTGCGTGCGTGACGTGATTTTTCACTAGTGTCTCTAATGAGTTGATTAAGTTTTTGGTCACACGTGACTTCTCACTCTCAAAATGAATTTTCTTTATTTTAATACAAGAAGATAAGGTCAACTGAATGTGTTTCAATCTAATTGAAGGTTATTAGATAGCAGCTAATAGAAACAGCAATACTTTATACAGATTCTTGATCAAAATATAATATCTCAGCATTTAATAAGCAGACATTCTTTTCCGGTCTGGTTTGAGACTGGTCTGGTTCTTTTCCGGTGTGGGTATTCTTTTTATCTTTGCTCTGACTGTTTTCTTTCTGCTTACCCTTTCAATTTCTCGTCGACGAATGAAACATTATAAACTGGTAAAGCCCAAAGGAATTATCGAGATGCAGTAGTATCTGAAATGTACTATGCTTAATACTGGGAAGGCGTAATCTCAAGATATAAAGAGTGGTTTTTAAAGGTTATATGTTAAGCAAAAACCCTCGATTTATCTTTAGAAAGCAGTGTGAGTGACGCGACTTCATCAGCTGATGACGAAATGGAAGTATCTACGAATGGACAACGCAAAAACAAAGTGGTAGTAGCAGGTGGGATGACCACATATGATAAAGAAGACGAAGGAGAGAGTGATGTGTTTGTAGTGGAAGGTCAAGGCAACAATTCAAATTCAATTGCTCATAGTAGTACCATAAAAGGTAAGCTATATTTTTTATTATAGCTGCGAAGCTGTAAGCTGAGCGTAGCTATATTGCGGTGCTCTTGGTTTTTTACAATTCAAAGAATTTGAATTGTATTGGGGCGCTGTCTTTTTTTTTTTAAGATCTGTTCACACATTTTCATGATTTTTGAAGTCAAATTGGAGTAGTGATTTTGGTCACGCCGAAACAGGAAATGGAGCGAAAAAGCGAGTGGTTTTGCGGCGTGAATTTTTTTCGCTCTAATTTTAAAGTAGAGTGCGAAAATGGTGTTTGAACAAAAATTCGGTTTCTCGGTATTGTTTTTTGTTCACATGCGGCAATTTCACTCTGATTTTTACTGTTTTTTCGATTTTTTGGATCGGATTTTTTTCTAAATGGTTTTCCCAATCCATTCACAGCTCATTCTAGGCCTAGTTTTTTTGTTTGAATTAAATTTTCATTTCTCGCTAGTGGTTTTTTTGTTCACATGCGGCATTTTGACATTGATTTTTTGTTTTTTTTTTCTTATTTTTTGATTTGATTTTTTCAAAATGGTTTTCTCAATTCACTCATAGTCCATTCTAGGTCTAGTTTTTCTGTTTAGTCAATGAAAATTCTGAATTGTACGTCAGGACTTGTCCTGCTATGTTTTTTTGTTTCGTCGTCTGACGCTTTATTTTCGTTTTACATTTGTTCTAGAACATTCTGTCTCGTCACTGCTTAAATGGCTTTTTCGCGCTTGATTTCACGCTTTCTGCGTGACCTAAATTGCGGTTATTCAGAAACAGAATCTGTTCCTAAAACAAAGTTGATTGTAAGAAAACAGATTGTATGGTCCGACAGCCGAGTGGTTAAGGCGACTGGCTGTTAATCCGGAGATCGCCGGTTCGAGACGCGACAGGGGAACTTTTTTTGCACCCAAAAACAACCTCCTTTGAAATAAACTTGTAAGTTTTATAGGCGGCGGCGATAACTATTATCAACTCACTTCTGTATCTTTTTCCATCTGTATTTTACGGCACGCAAGTCTATTTCGCAGCTATTCCGGCAATCTGCCGGCTATGTTTTCATTAGTTTTTGATCCTTGCTCAGGCTAAATTCTTTTTTGACAAATATCTGGTCTGTTAATCATGTCATCAAGATAGTAACCATTGCAGTTTCCAAAGCTCTATACATGCAATTATGACTCCGGCAGAATTTTTGAGTTAAAAAGGGGGTTTAAAGTTGAAAAGGCGGAGGCTAGAGAGGAAAATTTTCTTTCAACTGCTTCAGACGGTCACCAAAGTGATGGCAACCAACTACCAAGTAGCGATAGCAGCACAGATGACACAATGGCAGCAGAAAATAATGCAGACGATGACTCACAGTCGTTAAGTTCAATGCGATTCAAGTCTTCGAGATCCAAACTGAACCCGCAACCCAAACAAACTTCCCAATCCAAGTCAAAATTTCCATTCACTGCAAACAGTATTGCTGGAAAATTGACGTGCAATTTATGCGGTGGAAGTTTTGCTTCCAAGAAATCGTATGA
Organism: Convolutriloba macropyga; assembly: GCF_964194025.1. NCBI lineage: Eukaryota > Metazoa > Xenacoelomorpha > Acoela > Convolutidae > Convolutriloba > Convolutriloba macropyga. The sequence goes on from NC_134477.1 coordinate 10,845,013, forward strand.
TAAGCATTTGTCAATACACGGCTTGACCCCTGAATCGGCCACTAATGAAATAATTTCGGAAATTAAAAGTACCCCAACTAGCCCTGTGAAATTCGCCAGTCCAGCTAAAACTCCAGCTAAATCGAAACTGAGTAAGGAGCCGAAGTTTCAAACACGCACCTCAGTTTCGGATAGTACGAAGTCATTCACATGTCCAGTTTGCTCACAGAAATTTACGACAGAAGATGCGTTGAAAAATCACCAGAAAGTGAGGTTGCATCAAGTTAAAGAGGAAACTGATTTGATAGAGTTTAGTGTTGAACAACCTTCAGAAATTTCTGCCGATGTGATGAACCAGGAATCGAAGCTAAGCGGGACGCCTCAAAAGTCAGACTTTGAGGTTTCCTTCTTGCCAGAGTCTTTACCAAACATGGCATTCAAAAAGTCATCAAGTTATGCTTCAAGAGAGGGCAAGTTAAAACGTAAGAAAGCTTTAGTTGAAACTTTGAAAAGGCCGAAATTAGCGAAGTTGATGAAAACTGATGTCGATGTCCACCAGAATGAACCGTCGGTAAAAATTGATGAAAATGTTCAACCAATTTCTCACACTCAAACTATAGAGGTCAAAAAGTCAGAACCAGAAGTATTGGATGATAATTTTGTACCTGTTTTTCTCGATCCGCCAAGTTCGGCGGACGAAAGTAATGAATCCATCACGGCCGATCCGCCTATTCCGCCCGTGAATTCCACCAAGCCAACGGGGCGGAATAGGTTGAAACCTCTAATGTGTCCTCATTCCGGCTGCAGTCAGTCTTTCAGAAAAGAAGCCTTCTTGAATTTGCACGTTAAACACTTTCATTCGAGTAAAAAGAAAAAGTCGGCTGCAGCTGTTGAGACTCGAAAAGCTGTGACGTTCAAAAAATCAACTGTTCCAAAAATTAAAAATAGTTCATTAGGAGGTCGGAAAAAAGGATCACAGTCAAGCAAGTTTGCTTCGCAAGACCAAAGAAAGCCCAATCAGGAAAATCGACCTTCTAATGTAACAGCTAAATTGTTGCCACCAAGCGGTCTCACGGACTTTAAACTTAAAACTCCTGTTAAACAAAATTACAATGAAATTCTGAATGAAAGCATTTCACTGCCGACTCAACCGTCGCCTTTAACAAGCGATGATGATTTAGATACATCAATGAGTTTCAATAAAGTTTCGGTTCGCGATTCGCCCCTCAAAGATGGACTTAAAAAGATTCTGACTTTTAGTCGTTCATCCGCAGATAGCGAATCGAATAATGAATCTGCGAATTCGTCACCTAGTAAAAGTCGCAAGCGGGCACATATCGACGATTCGGATATGTCGGACGCCTCCGGGGAGTCCGAGGGGTGGTCTGGAGAAGTTATTCGCTGCGTTTGTGACGATTCGGATATCTTTGGAACCATGGTCCAGTGTAACTTTTGCGACTCCTGGCTCCATGGCGAATGTTTGGGAGTTACCGAAGCTACCTTACCTGATACTTATGAATGTCCGTATTGCGAGGCTAAAAAACGGGTCAGGAAGTCGAGAAAGTTGATCGATGACTCAAAAGGTCTTGAATTGCCCAATACTCACATAGGAAGCTCTGAAGATGCAAGTACCGCTGTTGAGGACATTTTCAAGAAAGAAACGGATCCCTGGATAGCGGTTACTGATCAATTCGCTCGAGATTTTCACCATTTGCAAGATATGATCAGGACTCTGGAAGTTCTGAACTCGATTATGAAAAATCCTGGCCACCCTGAGTATCCACAGTTGGTTTTAAGGTTCCAGCATGTTTTGCAAACGTTTAACAGCGATGAAAGTAAGTTAGAGCACTGTGATTTGGATCCTGGTGTTATCAAATTGCTGGTAGAGTTAGGAGAACCAGCTTCTAGAACGACTTCACCTGTTGACTTTGAAGAATCACCGAACGAAAGTCGCGACAATGCGAATTCCAGTAACAGTCGTGACGAGAACGAACAACTTGAGAATGAAGTTAAACAGAACGTCAGTGACATGGAAGTAGAAAATGTTGGAAGTAATTTCCAAGACCGAGATCCCCCAGGTTCGAGTGAAATGAACCGTGACCAGTCGGTGGATTCTGGAGTTGGACCAAGCCATGATCTGGACGATGTGGATCTCAAGTGTGTATTTTGCTTTAAATTGCTATAAGTTAAAATTTTTCAACTGTTTGAGTAGATATTTTTGGTTCCGGTTTCTCTTTACCTTTGTTAATTGTAAATGAGGATTCGTAAGAGAGCACGATGCCGTTCGTGAAAATGTTATGCTTGTATGGAGGGATATCAAAGCTACGTGCCTATTAAGGAGGGTGAGGTGGATGGGGTTGAAATTAACAGATCAGTTTGGATCCTAATTTTTTTATTGTTAAATTAATGCGAAAGTTCAAACTGATTAAAGATTTAATCAATTTTTTTCAGCTCGTCTCTTGAAATAGACGAAGAAGATTCACTAGACAGCAAGCCAGTGTTGTGCGACCCTAGCAAAGACCCTGATGAAACTAGACGCCCAATAAATACTTGGATTTCACCTCAGAAAATGCGAGTTGGGAAATACAAGTCATCCTACAGTGGAATTGATAATGACGATGTGAATGATGATAGTCGTGGTACGAGTCAACAGGTGTCGACAAAACAAGAACAACGACATAATGAAATAGATTTGAATCAATCGCTTTCGTTGTCATCGTACAAATCAAATATTGAGGTTTGTTAGAATTTTTGTCACCTTACCCCCCCCCCCCACCACCACCACCACGACCGTAAAAATGCACGGGAATGACAAACGGCTCGGTATGATTTTTTAAAAATAAGTTATCATAAACCGAGGATAAAATGGTAATAGCAATTTTAAACTTGTGTCAAACTAATTTAATGTAGTCATCAAATGGAAGATGTTCGATTGGCCAAAAGCTAAAACTTGTTGATACGAATTTCTTGGAATGTTCTCCATTTTTGCGTCAAAATTTGTTTTAGCTGCTCTATTCAATGCACAAGTACGAAGCCCTGGAGCAGAACCCACTAACCTCAACCCAAGTAGAGAGCACCCTAGCCGGTGAATCCCTACAACTGACCAACTTAAAAACCGCAAATAGCAGTCGAGCTGCCATTGTTACAGACGAAAACTTAAAACCGATTTCTGCAACTCAAGAACCAAATGTGAACAATGACATGAAAATCACAATACCGACTAAAATTTCCCAACCAAAAGTGGAGATACCGCGCAATGAGACCACGAAGGGCAGTGTGAAGAGGAAATTTAACTCCTCAAAGCCTCCCAGGAATATTGTGGAAATGGTGGACAGGCTGATATTCCAGCTGGAAATGAGGATGGACTATTTGGAACAGGTGTTTGAACGTAAGTCTTTCTCGTTTCATAAGTTCGAAATTTTAAGTTTTATGTCATCGATTTTCTACAGACTGTTTTATGTGGAAAATTCAACATAATTGCATTTTGAGGTAACTTAAAAATCTAGTTGCAGTTTTTTCCGAAAAAGTGTCCAGATTTTCTAGATAGAAGATAAAAAGGCAGCGTAAACTTTAATTTTAGAGAGTTTCGAGAAGTGCTTAGGGTAAAAAAAACTGTTGCTTATAGAATTGGAGTCTAATTACGAACAGAGTTCAAACAGTTCACTGTCGCAACTAACAGAAATTTGTCTGCAATCACAGACAACATCAACCTCAAATCAGCTGTTTGACAAAAATTTGGCTGCTAACTTCAACATCAGTTGTGACAAAATGACCGAACGCAGAATGAGAGATTTAGCCAGCCAGTTTTACCTCATGAAAGAAATTGGCAAAACTACAAGAACTTAGACAAAATTAGTTTGATTTGCTTTACTGATAGTAAATAGCCCGATATTTGGGTCTGTTAAGTGCAATTAAATTATGATTATTGATAACTTTTCAAGAGTCATTGGTTAACCGTGTGTAATCATGTTGGGACAATTTTTTGCGGGGGGGGGGGGGGGGGTGGTAGAAATCAGAAATTACCCAAAGCCAAAATGCGCCAAGATTCAATTACCCACACTGTAGTTGAAATTACTTTAAAACTATTTTGCATAATGAGTCATATCTGATGTGCAGTCTATAATCTGTCAATCGACTGCTGTGAAACTATATAAACTGCACTGAACTGAATGCGGCGCTATCAAAAGCTTTACTATCAGTCACACGAGAAAAAATAGTTGCAGGTCGTAGAACTTCAAGCATGGTACCCTTCTTGTTCAATTCAATTTCATCTGCAGTTTATGTTAAATTGTGGGCACATCCTTGCTTTTAATTCCTCTAACTTTTATTAGGCGTTATTAGGGTCCTATTAGGTTATTATGTATTCGCCCTTCGTCCACTCGAGTTAAAGTTCTGTGTTGCCCGGCTCGCATATGGACACATTTTCCCCTTATATTAGTCATATTGTCAATACTAACTCCTTCGTGCAATGAAAAGCAGCTTTCGGCAATTAAAAATAGCCAGCCTTGTCTTTATATTGCTTGGTCTGATGTTTAATTGCCCTCGAACGAAGTATCGAGGGCAATTATTGTAAACGTGTTGGTCTGATGCAAAATTGTCGCTTGACTGTTTTGACTTTTAGAAAGACTTACGGAATTGACTTTTGCGTTTTGCAGGGTCTCAAATTCTCTCTCAATCACAATTGTCAGCAGGTGCACTTAAGTCGTGACAGTTCTAAAAGTCATGAAAAAGGCGCCAAAATTGGCACTTAAAATTTTTCAACAAATTTTTATAATGTTACGTAATGACCTCCCATAACATCATTTGAAGACCGCCTTAGAAAATTTACTTACTTCCCCCACGCCGATTGAAGCAGGCTGCAATGGATTCGAGCTCACTTTAGTCGTTCGAAAGCAGTTCTTCCGAAATTAGTCGGTTAATTCGGTATTCAAAATGCATGTTTTGAATACCTTCAGCTGAATTGTGGATGGCAACAGTTCTTAATATAGGAGTCACGATGTTTGACTTTAAAATTTTTTGTTTAGAAACAGCAATGATTCAGATTTGCGTAGCCTGACAACTGTGCGCAAATATGTCAACTTTAGGAACCCCAACTTAAATTAAACATTGGTTCTTGATGATCAGCCTGCGTTTTTAAAGTCCTTGGTGCAGCAGGATTAAAATCAAAGGGCCCGGAGATCAAAAGTTAAATATTTTACATTTTTGCTAAAGGACAACGGTTTGGCAATAAAATAATTCTGGAAACCTTAAAATTTTTGTGCAGTATTCACTGTTCCGATGTCAATAGAAGTACTACAAAACAGCGGCAAACTGGGAAAAAAGATTCATTGTACTAAGTTATTTGACCATTTTGTGCATTTCATTTGTGATACAAAACTTCTAGTACCTCCCAAAAATTGAAAACTAAATCACTGGAGACGGTTATTGTGGAAAGTTCGGAAACATAGCTCGCCTATAACATAACAAGGCGACCCGGTAATGTGCGATCGCACAAAAGGTTCCGACCGCGCTCATCCACAATTTTGGCTTGATTGTCTACCAAATGAGGAACATAGAAAACTCAAAAATTCAAGTATTTTAAAAAAAAATTGGTGTATAAACGAAAAGAAAGTCTCCAAAGCAAATAACTGTCGTGGAGTAAAAATGGCGAATTAGATTGATGAGATGTGCAAATATTAAGAAAGCGAGTCGAGACGAACAGCAAAATCAAACAGCAGCAACAACAAAAATTAATTACATCAAAAACTTCATGTCCGTTTTAAAAAACAAAACTTAATAACAAAGTCAAAATACCGTCAGATAAAACTGATATTAAATAAAATAAGTTGTAATTCAACTGAAAAGATCAGGGAGTCGTCAATAAAAAGGCTTGGTAACAATTAGACAATAAAGAACACAAACAGTAAAGTTGAGAAATTCGCTAATTTTTTAAACAATTAATTTTGAAATAATTAGTACCATTAAAAATCAAATAAAATATCCCATAGGTGTACGATTATCGATGTTTCCATAGAAGGATTTAAGAGCTGCCGGTATTCAATTTTTTACGCGGTTACAAAAAGAACATATAGACAACAAACAAAAAATCAAATAAAACTTGGCAGAAAAGGCTTTCTAAACCGTAAAGCCATACTATGGCCATCAAAAAGTGTTCAATTGCACTTTCTGCAACCACCGATAATGTATTATGTGACCTCTCATTAATGAAGCAAGGTAACAAGTAGACAAATATGGAACACAAAATGCAAAAATAAGTTACAATTTAAATTTTTTTCGAAAAACAAAATTTCCAAAGACATGAACGCCATTATTTACAGAAAAAAACTAATTAGGTTCTTATATCCTTCCAAAAGAAGCCCAGAAGAATTGCAATTATCCAGAATAGGTCTTATGTCTACAAAAAGAGCGTCAAACATGACAAAAATCAAACATTAATTTACTTTTTTTTTCGTGTCGAAGCCAGTAAAGTAAATGAATTCTTTAAAAACATTAGATTGTGTGACAGTAATCCCCTTTTGAAACCTTCCATTGATAACAATAATATCAAAATTGGCCTGGAATTAACGTGACTAGATAACAACCAGACAACAAAAAGAACAAAATTGCGAAGTTAAAAAGTGTTTTTTTTTTCAAATTGGAAAACGATTGTTTTCAGAGTCATGAAAGCTATCAGCTATCCACTAAAATCAGAATTTCGTCTCATCTGTTCTTCCATGAACAAGCAATGAAACCGGGTTATTGTACAGTAAAATTTCATGGGACTAAAAAGAGAAAATAAAAACGGCAGTTAAAGACAATTTAAAAAAATCAATTAAATTCTTCAAGAAAGTAGTGTCAAAACCGTTAAAATCATAATCTGTATCTTCAAGCATTTTAATTATATCAATTGTGTCTTATTTTGAAATCCAATAATGTGATATTTGAACTGTCAATAACGTGATAATGTGACAAAACCAGAAAACGTGAAAAATGGGCAAATAACTAAAAATTAAGAAAATTTGAAATCAAGTTGTATCAAAGCCAGTAGCCATAACTTAAGGCGTAAAACCGCAATAAAGATTGAATTTGATTTCAATAGAAAGAAGAAGCCTTCTTTCATTGCGGACAATAAGCTACAAGTTGACCATAGAAAGAGAAAAAAAGAGGCAAATGTTCAAAAAGTCATTATTTATTTGAGAATCAAATACTTTCAAAAGTCAAAACGACCATAAGCTTTCAAGTAATCAACTAGATACAATAATGTGGAGCTAATTAGAAGCCAAATTGGAACTATCATTAGTGAGCTTTTTTGAAATGTCCTGTTACTTAATTATTGTACAAGAGATCGAATTTTTTTTATAATAAAGACCGACTGTTTACAATCAGAAATATTTTTGGTTTAAACCAGTCCAAGATTGATCCAAAACTAGCCCTGCTAATGCTGTTTGTTCTTTAAGAACATTTAATTTTTTGATTGTTATAGATATTGATTTTTTGTTAGTTAAAAAATCAAAAATAGATGCTGCGTTTTTGATAATCAACAAAAAAATTGAGCAAAAAACGGCGAAGTTTTAATTACAGAGCACTCTCAACAGAATTTGATGTAAAAAAGCCCCCTTTTGAGTCTACAAAAATTTTGTTAGTGGTGTTTGGGTCTGTAATTTCTGTAAATTTAATCAAAATGGACTAAAGGAACTTATTTCGTGCTGCTTTTGAAGGAGTCTTAATTTTGAAATATTTAGCCAGAATTTTTAACAAAAAAATAATAAAAATAGCCTACAAAATTCTTTTTTTGTTTTTACAAATAAAAATCAACAAAACTTTCAAAAAAAATAACAAATTTTAGCAAAATTGGCGAAGTTTTATTCAAAAATTCCGGAAAAAGTGAATAAAATCTCGCCGGAATTCACACTTTTTTCTAAAAATTTAAACCTCGATAACTCCCTGTAAATAACCTTGTAAAAATCTTTTTAATTCCATATTCTACACTGGACAAGCTTTCTAATGATACCAGTCTCAACTCTCTACGATTAATATATCGATCGGCCAAAATTGACTGAACAAAAAAAACCGTTTGAGTACATAGTTCCTTCCCCCTCAAGAGGGGTCGGAACAACTATACGAGATTGTTAATTTCTTCCCTTATGAATTTGTGATGTTTGATTAGCGATGATCAAAATTAAACGCTCGAACGTTTGCAGAGACCGCGCACTCCTCAATGCATGCCCAATTTTTGAGATTATGCCTAATTACAATTTTCGCCCAATATAAAAAAAAATCAAAGTTGTCTTTGATCACAATTTTTGTCCGATATTTTAGTATCGAGGAACACAGGAAAATTTGGGTTTATTGAAAACAGTTTTTCAGCAGACACTTGTTTGAGCGCTGAGATTGTGTTTACAAACTTTCAGATTCTTTTACAGCTGTATGCTGAGATAAACTAGATTTCGTCGATCTGGGTTTCATTTTACAATTCAAAGAGTTTTTCTGTATTGGGGTGCTTTTTATTACGACTCAAAAAAGAGTGTTGGGGAAGTGTTGTTTCAAATCAACTTTTTCGAGTAAATTTTGTATCAGGGAATGAAAGGCGCACACAAATTTGAAGTGCTTTGATTGCTGAGCAAAATTAGAGTGGAGCAAAAAAAGTGCTTTTTTGTTCATTCCGCTGTTTTTGAGGGAGCGAGAAATTGATGTGCAAAAAATATTCGCTGAACGAGCAAATTATTTAATTTCAAGAGCTAGTTTTTCAATCGTTTTTATTTTAACTGAGGTCTTCTGCTTAGAAAGTTTTTCAATACATTAAGGCTATACTGTTGGCGTTGTGTCAGAAGCGTAAAAAGTTTTGAAGATATTAATGAGTTTTAGGCTATTTTAGAGGTTTTCAGATTTTTGTGGAAGTTTGAGCATTTCTTTATCAATTGTTCTTGTTTAATTCTTTTTTAGTCATTTAGAGAAATACCTATTGCTCATGGACATTTTCAAATAGCAAATGATTGCAATTTTGCAGGTTTCAGGCAGTTTTTTTGTTGAAAGTAGGACAAAAAATTGAGAATCATAAAACTGATTTTTTTTCTATTTTTTTTGTTCTCTTTAGTTTCTTAGAACTGGAGTATTCATAGCACCTAGTGGTTCCGCAGTACAGTTTTTTTTGTATTTTATTTTCAGTTCCATGATAGAAAATTTGTTGTTTTATATTACATTGTACAAAAACCTAATTGAATTTTTCTTTTATTTTTGTTGTTTGACCTGCTGAGCTTTTTTCTGTTTTCTCCAAAAAAGTCTCTTAGATGATAGTTATGTGAACGGCTAGGTGTTTGGCAAAGATGTGTCTTGAGTTGTTTCCGGAGATCTTCCTGCTATAAATTTACGTTTACGTGTTTAATTTTTATCAAATTTGTTTGCACATTTTCTTGATTTTTGAAGTCAAATTGAAGTGACGTGCACACCGAATAAAGAAGTCGAAAAAAAGAAGCAAGAAACATAGCGGTGTAAAGTTTTATCTTTCTAACTTAAACTTGTGTGAGAAAATGGTCTTTGAAAAATTTCGATCTGTCACGGGTTGTTTTTTTTCCACATGCAGAAGTTTTTTGCGAGTCATTTTTGTATCTTCTACGACTTCTAGCAGTTTTGACGCAAAAAAGTCGCATAAGCAAAACAATGCAGAAAATTTTTATACGAAATCTGAGTGGTAAACAAAACTTCAAAATGTCTCAATTATGGCATGATTTCAAAAGTAGTTGAAATATGGCAAAATTTCAGAAATAACTCAAATTGTTTTTTTTCCAAATTACTTTGCTGGAGTTTTTCAACTGTACCTTGAGAAATGTTCACACATATTTTTCTTACCACAATGACGAAAAATATCTCTGCTATTTTTTGAAATCTGTTTGAATTTTTCAATGATTTTCGATGTCAAGTGACCCCAAATTTGGATATTTGGCTTGGGTCAAGTATCAAAGTTTGATAATTGAATAGAGTAGAAGCAGTGAAGAGAATCAAAAAGCTAGAAATAGTTTTTCGCATGGCTTGTTAAGAGCAGCGATAACTCGGAATTCGAAACTTAGGAAGATTTTTTTTCATTTGCTACAATAAATTTTGTTTTTGAACACATAATTTTTGTGATTAATGAGAGAATACCTATTTTTAATGAATATCTTGCCCATTTTCAAGAGTATCGAAATAAATTATAATGTTTTGTAGACTTTCTCTTAGACTCTTTGTGAAGAACTTTTGTTTTTTACAAAAATGGCTTTTTTTCTTAAAGGCTTATTTTGCACTTTTTAATAATACCTGGCTTAGAAACAAAATTTAAATTTTTGTAGCTTTTATTCTTATATACAACGAATCCTGTGGTTTTTCAATTCAATTTTTTTGCCTCGATAATATGAATCTAATTGGAGCTTATTATCACGCTAAACCTAGCATTCTGTTTCGTCCTTCTAATCACAATTTTGAACACGAAAAACAAAAATTTTGGTTTTGATATGTTCTTTCTAAAGAAGCTTTCAATGTGTAATGCCTGGTTTTAAAAGTTTGTAACTGAAAAAGATTGAATTCGCAATCGCTGTTATTGATCTGTATAACTTTAAGAATTGTATTACAAAAAATGAAATGCTTTGTGAGATGTTTTTGTCTCAAAAAAATTTTCATGTCAAAAGATTGTTAAAATATTTTAAATAATATATCTCATCAGGCTAATGTTTTTTGACCGGGCTTAATTACAGCTTACATGAAGGTGCGTAATCTAATTTGCCTAATTGTTTCGGAATTCAAATGCAAGCATCAACGGCGTTCTTCTTAGTTTTGGTTCGAATCTCACAATTTGTGAAATTATTTGCGTGAATCAAATTACTCGCTCACTCAATATTTTAGGCAGCTGTACTCAAGTCACGGCAATTTATTACTAAAAGTCGAAAGAAAAACGCGCCGTGTTGTTTTTTCTATTTTTATTTCCCATATACAACCTACACACAAATAAAACTAATACACGAATAAACTATTTCACCTATCTTCCTCATCCTTAAGCTATCCTCTGCGTCCGCCATAGTTAATTTTATTATTGTCATTTGAGAAGCAAGGGAAAAAGTTAAATTTTTCAAAAGCATGCCTAGAAGAATATTGGGGAAAAACAGATCTTTTCTTTTTGTGCCACCCCCCCCAGCTTAATGGGTGCATATTATCTGCAACCCCAAGACTCACTTGGCATGTTTTAACACAATATTTACCGTGTAATGACACGTGCTTTGTGAATGGGATGAGCATAACGTACTGGGTGCAGAAGCAGAGAAGAAACAAAAAAAAAACATTTACTTTTTCTGTTTCACTTTGATGTTTGTTTTGGGTCTGGTTTTCATTGTACTTCTCCTCGAGTGTTTTCCTGTCCTCTACTGGTAACATTTTTCATGCAAAATTTTTGGTTTACCTTTTGAGTAATTTTAGTCACGTTTCAACTCTTGCGTTTGCGTTGTCTAAAATTGTTTTCTCTTTCGATATTCAAACGAAGAAGGTGCGTCAAAGTCGTTTTCGTTCGTTTCATGTCAAATCTAATTAGTTGCATAAATAAATTGCACAAACCAATTTGCTTGCCCACTCAAAATCTAAAGGAGCTATGCTCAAGTGGCTTTGGTTTATTTCTAAAATTTACATGAAGAACCCACCGGCTTTTTTGCAATTTTTCTCAATTTCGTTTTTCATTAGTGGCCTATATAATAAACTTACTAGACCTACTGTCCTTCTTTTACCCCTTCCACCCTCGGGCTCAAGCAGGCTACAACAAAATTGTACCCATGTCTGTTGTTCGAGAGCAATTCTTCCGGTATTATACTGTTATTTTTAAATAGCAATTAATTTAAATACCAATTTTGAGTAACATAATTCCCTGAGCTTAATTTTTGGAATTTAAAATTTTACATTTATCATGAATTGTAAACCAATGTGAATATCTAATACTGCTGATGTTGATAAACAAATTCTCAAAATTTCTATGCGTTTGATGTAGAGTACGATTAGGTTTTTGTGCTCTCGTAGGAACTTCTAATCAAATTTTTGTTTCTGTCTTTTGTACAGTCTGATAGAGATCCAGACACTGTAATTCAAGTTCAGTCTTTTTGTTTAAGCTCAAATGTGGTCTAATTAGAGTCGGTTTGATCTCGATCTTCAGCTTGATAGCGGTGAAGTTTTGAGGGTTAACAAGAAAAAATGAGTCTTGAAACTTCTTCTCTTTTAAAGTTTACTTCTCCATATACAACCTACACACCAATACAAGAATATAACTTATGCACTAATATAATACACCTTCACCTATACTCCTCGTCCTCCTCCTTCTATCCTCCCCCTCCGCCATTATTATTCTTGTTTTTGCTATATTGAGAAGCAAGAGAAAAGGTTAACTTTTTAAAAACAAACCTGGTATAGTATTGGCCTAAAAACATTTGATTTTTTCTGTTTCACTTTGATGTTTTTTTGGGCTTGGTGTTCTTTGCACTACTACTCTTCTACCGGCTAAACTTTTTTCAAGGTAATTTTAGCTTGAATCTTTTGAGTGGGTTTAATTAGTTACTTTTTAACGTAGTCTGAATTGCCTTTTCGCTTAGTGTTTTCTACTTATTAACAGGAGATATCCGGATTACAATGAATTGCTAAGTTGCACACGTGGATAAAACAAAAAAACCCGCAAATTTTACAAATCAAAACAAATCAGAAGTCATCAATCAATCAAATCAAATTAAGGAAATCAAGCTTGTGCTTGAACACTCCGGGCCGCGTGCATGAGGGTAAAACTGAATACTCTTCTTGTATTTTACAATTTAAGATTTCGACAATCAAGTTTACATGATTCTTTTGCTGATATGTAATTTCAACATTGTTTGGAATGTCGAAGCTGTCAAGATGATCTGTTGTCATAATTGAGGGCATTTTTGGCTTTCTGTGTGTGTGTATGTGTAAATTAGTTGTACACTCTTCCGGGGCGACACATATACACCGGCTATATGTAGGTGAAAGTTGGTGATCATACGTTTGCATCGACGTTTTAATTTGATGCGTGGTGGTTGGAATATTGTGTTGTTGAATGACAAGGATATGTGAAAGTAGTTATTAGGCTTCATGGGGGCTGTGAAAGTTTAAGTTTAATCGGAGATCGTTGGCAGTATATACTGTAAACTCTGTTGATGTGAAGGTGTATACTCCGTCGATCTGAAGGCTGTTGACAAAATTATGTAGGTTGAATTCCGGAGACGTTAGCTTTTGTCGAACTGGCATATAAGGGCAAAAATAACAAACACTTGATGATGACTGTTGTCGGTGAGGGCAAAGAAACACTTTGAGCTGGATTCCGCGTAGTTTTAGGGAAGTTAAGGACTTAGGGAAGGGGAAGTTAAAATTCTCTTTTCGTTTTGCAGTTTCACAGCGTTGTTGACTTCTTCATGTATCATCGATTGTTTGAGTTTGTGTAGAGTTGAATATTTGATACGCTAACTTTGGATACGATGATTATCGAAATATAAAAACCAGTATGTCCTTTGAAATTTAAACTTTAATGGTTTCAAGTATTGTGTAAAACTTTAGCTAATTTGACTGCTGGTCTGTTCAGCACTCCAGTTGATGTCTTGATTTCGAAGGATAGTGCTCGTCCGTCCAATCCATTATGGCATTTCGCAATTCGACCCATTGGCCAAATACCTCTCGGGGTGAACTCATGCAATAACCAGACTAAATCGCCTTCTTTCAACTATTCTGATTCTGTTCTCCACTTTGGTCGGCTAATAAGATCTGATGTGTACTCCTTTTGCAAACGTTTCCAAAATTGATCCAGTGATGTTTGTGTGTAAGAGAACTCCTTTTTACTAAATGTTCGGCTGGTTGATGTCAACTCTGCTAAAGAGCTGTAAGGGCGTCCTAATAAGGAATGATTAGGGGTTAGTGCTTCTTCATCGTTTGTGTCTGAGGAGACATATGTAGTTGGTCTGGAGTTGAGAAGTCCTTCAGTCTCGGCTACAATTGTCTGGAAAACTTCGGCTTTCAATTGTTGGCTGCCTAAAATTATAAGCAAAGTGCGTTTGGCAGACTGAATTGGCCTTTCCCATATCCCGTTGAAGTGAGGGGCTAGAGGTGGATTCTTTTTCCATGTAATATTTTGCTGCTGTAACTGGGACATGATGTATTCGTTGTCAATACTGATTTTGCTCAGATCCAACATCTTTTTTGCGGATGTGAAGTTTGATCCATTGTCAGAAATGATTAGTTCGGGATACCCTCGTCGCGATACAAATCTTCTTATGGCTAGTAGGCAACTATCTGTGTCCAATGTCTGACAAACCTCCAGATGCACAGCTCTAGTGACAAGACAGGTGAAAAGACATACATATTGTTTTTCCAATTTGCGATTTCGGTGCTCGACGTAAAACGGTCCGAAAAAGTCTAAGCCAACATTTAGAAAAGGATATTGTTTTTCTGCTTCTGCGAATCGGAAACTGGGGAGGTCGGCCATGAGTAGGGTAATATTTTGTGCTCTCCATCGTCGGCAAATGAAGCATGTTTTTCTTAGTTGTTTCAAAAATCGTCTTAGTCCTATAATAATGAAATCTTGCTGCAGGTGTGCTCGGACAAACTCTGTTCCAAGATGTCTACAGTCGTTGTGGGTTTTTTCAATTATTTGTTTAGTAATACTATTCTTACTGTCAAGTATATTTGGATGTTTTTGGCTGTAGGGAATTTTAGCGTGCTTTAATCTGCCTCTTGCTCGTATTAAACCATCTTTGTCCAGGAAGTGGGTGAATTGCAATAACTTGTCCCGCTTGTCTAGTTCTTTTCCTCGTTCAAGGTATCTTATGCTATCAGAAAAAGTTTTATGCTGTGATTGTCTTAATAGTTGGCGTCCTGCGTCTTCATAACTGTTGGTGACTGGTCGCCTTCGGAAGATATTGACTGCTTTCATTACTGTTTCGGTTCGTCACATAAGTTTATTCCAACTAGAGAAATCATCGGTGTCAATAACTGTGTTTGAAGTTTCTGTACCTAAAAAGTTTCTTGCTGTAAATTGCTGGTCTCTTTGGAAATTTGGAACGGGATTTTCTAGGAGAAATTTTGGCGCTGACAGCCATTTTTCTTTCAAGTCTGTTAAAGAAAGTCCTCATGTTCCGTGATCTGCAGGGTTGATTTTACCGGGCACAAAATTCCATTGTTCTGTCTTAGAGTTTGCTAAAATTTTTGCAATTCTATTCGCCACAAAAACTTTTTGGTGTTTTGTTGATTTAATCCAACCTAATGTGGCCATACTGTTAGTCCAGAATTGAATTTTGTCAAAGAGTGCTGTCATTTCGCTTCGAACAAAAGAAGCAAGTTCAGCTCCCATAGCTGCTTCTTCTAGTTCTAACTTCGGGATGGTTGTTGTTTTAATGGGTGCAACTCTTGCTTTGCTAACAACATATTGAGTTGTTATTTCTTCTGCGCTGCTTGATCTGATGTATATTGTCGTTGCTATTGCTGTACTTGATGCATCGCAAAATATGTGAAGTTCATGCTTAGCATCTGGGTTGGGGATCAGACATCTGCTAATTGAAATTTCTGGCATCTGCTCATATTCGTTGAACCATTGCTGTAAGCCGTGTTGGAACTCTCTTGGAATTTGATTATTCCAGTTGTTACCTTGTTTCACTATTGATTGAAAAATGCATCGTACTCTAAATGAAAACGGCGTGATGATTCCAAGGGGACCGAACAATGATGCGGCGAGTGACAGCAATTGACGTTGTTGCATGCTTTTGACATCCAGTTTTAATTCTGGTCTTTTGAAGATAAAAATATCTTCCTTGGCATTCCACGTTTGTCCTAAAATACGTTGCTCTATCGCTTTGTCTGCATTTTCTCTAGTTATTTTCATGACGGTGTTTTGGTTGTTACTAAAAAATCTTGTAAGCTTAAAGTCACTTTTCTGTAACGTGTCCTTTACTTCTGTTGCTGTGATTGCTGCGGTTTCGGTTGTCTTAAAACTTTGAAGGTAATCATCCATGTAGAAATTGTTTCTTATCGCTGAGTAGGCTTCAGGATTACTTAATTTGTTATCTTCTGCACATCTGTAGAGTATGTATATTGCACATGAAGGGGAACAAAATGCACCGAATATTAGTCTCTTGTACTTGAAAATTTTTTCTTCTCCATCTTTGTTCCACAAAACTCTGAGTGCGTCTTGGTCTTCTGTTCTTATGGCAACTTGCATGAACATCGCTTCGATATCGCCAGTTACTGCAATCTTGTACTGCCAAAATCTGAGAAGAAGTCCAACAAGGCTGCATAGTAGATCTGGTCCGGTCAAAAGAGCTTTGTTAAGTGAATGTCCATTGTATACCGAAGCTGCATTTGTGACTAGTCTTTATTTTTTTTCTTTTTATATTCGATGGGGTGGTCTGGAAGATACCAAAGTTGTGATTTCATAAAGTTGAGTTGACGTTGTGTCTTTTCAAAAAATCCTTTTTCAATGTCTGCTTCGATGGTTTGCTTGTAACGAAAAAATGGTATGGTTCCTGTTGAAGTCGGTTTTCAAGTGACTGTAATTGTGCTTTGGCAAAAAAGTAGTTGTTTGGTAGCTTAGTGTCATCTTTGCAAGGTTATCCGATCTCATAAAGGGAACCGTTGTGGCATGTCGTCATTTTTAGTGTTTCAAGAGCTTTCCTGTCATCTGCTGTCAGTGTCTTTTTCCGCTCACTAAATTTTTTCCCTCCATTGTCCAAAACATTTGAAGCATGTCGTTCTCTATATCCTGTTCCGGGTTTTTTATTCTTTTGTAAAGCGTGATGTTGTAATTGATTTCTTGTTTATTACTGTTTGGATTGTATTTCTGTGCTACTGGTCCCGTTACGGTCCAACCAAGCTGTGTCAAGACTCCGTATGGGGTTCCTGGTGGTCCTGTTGTGAATTTGAGTGGTACCGTTGCAATGAAGGCATCCGCTCCGATTAAAACTCCTATTCTGTTGTCTCGTATTTTAGGGAAAATTATGTTATTAAGATGATCGTAGTCGGCGCAGATAGAGTTCAACATCTCAACGGGTACATTCGGCATTTGAAAGTCAGATGCTGACGTGGCGTACACAGGTAGATTGAAAAGAGGTCGAGTGCTGTTGAGTGATCCAATTCCCAGAAGAAATTCAGTAGATGTTATGATGTGTTCTCCGTAAAGTGAAGAAATTGGTACTGCAATGTGATCTGTGTTTTTTATTCCGAGTGCTTTTGCCATTGAGTTTGTTATTTGTGTGCTGTCGCTCCCGCTATCCAAAAGAGCATATGTTTCTATTGATACGTCTTCTGTGTATAGGATAACCGGAATTGCTTGAAGTTGAACTTGAGGTCGTATCCACGAACTGATTTGGTTGTTGCTGCATGTGTGATTTTGTGGTCGTGGGTTGCTGTTGTTGCTGTTAAAGTTTTGTTGCCTTTGGCTTTGATTTTGTGTGTCTGTTTGATTATGAGAATTTCCGGCGTTCTGTTGTTGTGAATTTGTATTTGCCATGAAGTTGTTCGGATTGTTATTATTTCTATTGAAGGTGCTTCCATTGTTGTTGTTGAGATTGTAATTCCGATTGAAACGATTAGTGTTATTGTTTTGTCCAAAAGCATTACGTGTGTTGTTGTTATGATTGTAACCAACCACTCTTCCATAGTTGAAACCATGTGGTTGAAACTGTGATCTGTTTGTGGTTATCTGTGTTTGGTATCCGTTGTTTTGTTGACCACGATTGTTGTGATAATTGTTTGCAGAATGGTTTTCAACCTGGTTGTTTGTTTGTTGTTGATGTTGTTGCTGTTGGTTCCTTTGCTGTTGTTGAGTTGGTGAAAATGTCTGTGAACTGTTGAAGTTGTTTCTGTGAATTGTTGAGTGATGAAATCCGTTGCAGTTTTCGATGCGACATCGGTAATGACTGTTACACTGTCCTTTTGGGTGTTCGGTGAGGCATTTTTTGTGTAAATTTTCAGTTGTCTTACTGTTTGTTGTCTTTCGTTAACATCTTTATTGAGAAATTGGTTGCATTTTCCTAAGTTGTGACTGTATCCACATAGGGGGCATTTTTTGTTACTTTGCTGTTGGAATAGTCTGTTTGATCTTCTAGATTAAGTGTTTTTTTGATTGGTTGGTCTTTGTGATGTTGACAAATCTTCGCAAGCTTCTGCGTAATTATCAATCCAGTCCTTAAAATGTATTAAATTAGGTTGAAAAATAGCCCGTCTAAGTACGTATTCGTTCCATCTGATTATCATCGTTGGTGCAAGTTTATCTTTTGCAATCTTAAGGACAGCTGAGGATTGAAGATCGGATGTGAAATTGTGAAGTATGAACGTTTGAACCATTTGTCGTCTAAGAAACGCTGCAAAAGATACAAAACTTTCGGGGGGTATGATGGACGGTCTGGGCCAGTGTTCCAACTTATCAAGGTAAGCTGCTGTAACATGCTGTGGTTTACCGAGTCGTTTTTTTTTAATTCTTGCATTGCTTCATTATAAAACTCTCCGTTGTATGAGTATCCGATGATGCTATCTTTGGCTCTGTCTGTGAGGGCATTTTGAAGATATGTCATCCTTTGGGCATCTGTCAGTGTTAAATTGTCCTGTATTGTGGCTTTGAAAAAACTAAACTAGTCGTGCCATCTCAATGGATCTCCGCTGAAGGATTTGAGTTGAGTTCTTGGAAGATTGATGCTGGATGTGACAAGTTGTTGTGCTTGTCGTGGTAAAAAATTGTTTTCTGTTGTCTGTGTATGTTGAATCTGTCTGGTTGTTGGTCAGTTCTGTTGATGTAATTTGGTAGTCTTTAGTCTTGTGCGTTGGGATTAAAGTTGCAAAGATTGTTGTTCGTTTCTGGGATTAGGTTGTTGACGGCTTTTCTGCTCAATTCTCTTTCATTTGATTGGTTACTTCTAATAAAGTTGTTCGCATCTAGATAGAAATCGATGCTTTGAAGACATCGTTCTTGATTTTGAATATGTTCAGGAATATTTGAAGAACTTTGACCTTGAGTCTCCTGAAATTGGGTATTTGTTGAGGCGAGGTTCGCATCATGGATCTTGTCTATTTTTCTTTCTATATTTCTGGCTTGTTGTCTCTTTGGCTGCAGTTCATAATGCATTTGGTTGCTTCTTTGTCTGATGTTGTCTTTTTGCTGATGATCGTCGCTTTCACCGTCTGTTCATTGTAGATCATTACTGTTGTAGTCTGTTGTCTGTTGATTCCTTCTGTGTAGGGGCGTGTTATTATTTGATTGTTTCCTGTTAAAAGGATGTAAGTTTTGTTGTCTTGATTGTTGCTGATGTGGCTGTGTTTTCTTTTGTGTTCCGCGTTGGTCTCTGATATTAGTGACAAATGTCTGATTTGAACTGCAATCAGATTCAGTACTTACATCTGATTGGTGTCTTTTTTGAATCCTTTTAGCGTGTTTATAAGATTTGGGTTTGTGGTTTGATGTAGCGGTACCAACATCGCGTCTTATGGTAACTGGTCCTATGTTTCGCTCTTTGTAGTTAACTTCAATTGCTTCTCGGGATTTTGTCAAGTCCTCATCGTCATTGCTTTTTCTTTGCTCTGCTCTTATATGATAGTCACCATTATTGTTTGGAGAACTCGCTATCATCTTTGACGAAGTGCATTCTGTGTTTGACTCATCATTCAGCTGTAATGCTATCTCGCGGATTTGTATGAAGTTGGTTTTTGGATCGGTGTGGCTCTGTTTTTGACTGTACCCAAAATGTCTCAGAGGAAATTCAATGTGAGAATTCGGGTTACACTGGTTGTTACTGTCTTGGTTGTCGGAGTCCCTTCCTTCCATTGACGTTGTATCGGAATGTGTAGCGCTCCCTATCAATTGGTTACTTTGTTTTCTGTCATCGTCATTTTTTTCCATGTTGGAGGTTTCTGCTGCTTTGTTGTTGTTTTTCTAAAGCGGGGAGAGTAGGTACTTTATCTGTGCTGCTCTCTGCTTTTGATTTGTTTCTCAAACTGTATGTCTTTGGTTTATGGGATGTTGAGGGTTCGTCCTTTTGAATTTTTCTTTGATGTGGTTGTGCTCTTCTTTGGCGCTCTGGCAAATGGCTGTCGGAGTCTGTAGTAACTTCTCTTGAATGGTCTTTGCAATATTTTTTCCACTTCAAGATAACTAGACTTCATTCTGCTGATCTCTCCAATATTTCTTTCAATTCAATTTGTGTGAGGTTGTATTTGAATAGGTCGTCGCAGAGTTTGTCTAACTGCAGTTTTTGTTGAGAAAGAGACTCATAGGACAAATTAATGCCCTCTAAATTTTCCTCTTGAATCATTGCCTCAAGATAGTCGACATTGACTGTCCATTCTGCTTCTCTCCTCTGCAGCTGTTCTTGTATAACCTTTTTCTTATTATTGGCGCTGGGCATATTTATACAGGTGAATTTTGCAACATTTTTGAACTTGGTTCTTGTTTGATGTATCAGTTTGTCAGTTTTGCTTTTTGTTAAGTTTTTTGGTAACTGCTGAATAAATCAAGTATTATCAAAAGCAACTTCAATGGACACGCGTAAGAGTATTCAATTTGTTTGCTGCTGTAAAACAGCTGCTCTAGACGCTTGTTTTGTTGTCCTGTTAATGTGTTGAAGGTGTTATTGTTCTGGGGCAGGACGATATGATTGCTTTTATACAAAAGCTACAGATTTAAGTGTTTTACCTTTTCGATACAAAACTCCTTTGTTCTGAAATTTGAGCAAAAAAGCAGTCAGACCTGGTTTTTTTAATGAAGTGAAGTGTGTTGTGGTCTGATTTATCTTTTAACCTAAACTTTTTTGGGTCTGTTGAGTTTTGCAGATAGTCAGAGAACGTCAAATTGTTTTACAGAAAAATAATATCAAAATCTGTTTGTTATAGCCGTTTTTGCTGACCGTTATTCTTGGACGTTTTAATCTTTTCTGCAACGAGCAACCTAACTCCGAAGTTTTTTTTCTTTAACGTGCCCTCTGAAGTAGAAAGCGTTTGACTGTAATTGTTGTGTTCTTTCTTGCTTTACATTCTTTTTGAATCAAAAAATCGGAAACTTGATAATTACCTACGATAAAAACAAATTGTGGGTGTTCTTCTATTTTTTTAATGTGTGTGTATGTGTATGAACACTATCTATTCCAGAATTGAAAACAATGTACCCGCTTCCTGAGAACTAAAGAACGTTATTTAACGCTAATCTCACCTAGGAATATGGAATATTCTGTTGCAAAACGAAAAAGTGCAAAGCTTGTTTTTGTTTTTTTAAACAGGGGCGTGGACAAAGTTTTCTTATATTAGATAATAGGTATATAAATATGATATTAGTATATAAATATGATCTTAGTAGGTATTTTATAGGTATGCAATTATATAAATGTTACTTCAGATGAAGACCCTTTGATTTCTTTTTGTTAACTTTGTTCTTCGTTAGAATTTGAAAATGAAATTAGGACTATTTGGTTGCTGAGAGACAATCTTCTGTAGACGTCATTTCTTGTGACACATTTTTGTACTTGTCTATTTTCCTTTCTTTCTTCTTTTTTTTCAACTCTCTATCTTCTTTATTCTGGTTTTCGTTATTGTCGCTAAGTGACGGCTCCTTTCTAAAGGGTTCTAAAATACAGCAAACATTTTGAATTATAGGAACAATGGAAATAGTATTGAGAAATTTTTTTTTAAGTACTCCCTGATTTTGTTAACTTTTTTTCAGTGTTTCAATTTCAGAAGTTTGGTTGCTTTCAATGTGTTTTTCGTTAAAAAGGGTCACCAATGTTTACTACTTATTAACAAGAGATTTCCAGATTACAATGAATTGCTAAGTTCACACGTAGGTAAGTGCACACGTAGGTAAAACATAAAACCCGCAAATTTCACAAATCAAAACAAATCAGAAGTCATCAATCAATCAAAACAAATTAAATCAAGCTTGTGCCTAAAAACATTTGATTTTTTCTGTTTTACTTTGATGTTTTTTTGGGCTTGGTGCTCTTTGCACTACTACTCTTCTACCGACTAAACTTTTTTCAAGGTAATTTTAGCTTGAATCTTTTGAGTGGGTTTATTTAGTTACTTTTTAACGTAGTCTGAATTGCCTTTTCGCTTAGAACTCAAACGAAGAGTGGGTCAATGGCGTCCTCTATCATTTCACTTCCATTTTCATTAGTTGCCTAAATAAATTGCGCAAACTAAATTGCTCGTGCGCTCAAAATTTTTTTTGAGCGGCCGTACTCAATTGGGTGCAGTTTATTACCCGGAACTGACTCTCAGTGTAATTCAGCACTGTAGAAGTGTAAATCAACAGCACCCCGAACTGAATCAAGAATAAAGAACTGTAAAAGTTGCATTCCGACTGACCAGAAATGTAGCCGACTTCTGATCACCTGGCCAGTCTTCAATGCCAATGACCCCTGTTCTGGACAGAGGTCAGAGCCGACTGCAATCAAGATGCTGAGAACAGCTCTTAGTCTCTGCTAGCTATCTACAGTATGTACTACTGAAAACAAAATGCACATGCAAAGCGAGCTAAAACAGACTGAGCATCGTCGATAACAGTGAAAACTAAAATTTTGAATATCACTCATGTTCGGTGAACTTCAAAATGACGCTGCCCTGATCACATCGTTTTACTCCTAAATCAACTTTTTACACCCCCCCCCCCCCCCCGCGCTAACAACTTTCTACATTTGCTCTATTTTGGGACTTTGAATTTACAACTCAGCGCCTTATTCCCTCTGCCCGTTTCAAGATGGAGCAGTTAAAAACGAGTTATAAATGGTTTATGATTAAGGCCGCAGTAAACGCATTGTTGCTCCCGCCATATCAGTTAACGTTTCACCGCCCCCGCACGACAGTTAACGCTTTACCACCACGTGTTCCTCCTGACACGTGCGAAAGTCCTCGCCAACTTCGGGCCGAACTTTCGTGCTGTTAGTGGAGCCGGGTTCACCACAAGTATGCTGTAGGCAACTGTTTAGACTGTAATGGAGGATGTCGCCTGCTGAACTGTACGGTTTACCAGTGAATACCTCAGAGATACCCAAACAAAGCCTTGTTTTAGGCAATTGCTTTATTGAAAGGTTAGTTGGGTGCGGAAAGAGATAGAGAGGAAGGTATTGGGCAGTACGGGGGGGGGGGGTTGAATAAAGAGATGGAGAGCCGAATAAATGGAGTGGGGGCGTAGAGTGAATAACGAGATAAAGAGGAACAGATAGAGTGAGAGGCGTTGGGTGGGAGGGTGTGTGGGTGGGTATGTAGAGTTAAAAAAAAAGATGGAGAGGAAGGCATCGGGCAGTGCGGGGGTGGGTAAATAATGAGATGGAGACGAGCAAATCAGGAAGTGCGAGAAGGCACTCCCCGTCCCGTTAGTTAACTTTTTAAATCCCCCAGCAATTAGCGCTGACCAGTTTCCTGGCATTCGGCAGTTAGCGCTGGCCAGTTTACAGACAGTCGGCAATTACCGCTGGCCAGTTACCGGGGCATAATGCAATTAAAGCATGCTCAGCTGAAGACAAGTTTAATGAGTCACGGTAAACAAAAAGCACAGACCACAAGTTCTATTAATTGACACGAACAAAAATATAATCAGATAAAATAACATTCTTGTTTCCAATGGCTCAGCACTGAAATGCTATGACAACCAGTTCCGGGTACTAAAAGTATCAAATTCGGCTGGACTGCTACAGATCTCACAATACGGGATCTCTTTATGTATGCCAGTCAAACTTGACAAAAGATATAACAAATCGAAGGCAAAGATATATGCCTAAGACCTGTTTGTGCTATAAGTCTCAATTTAAAATAGTTGGGGGCTGAAAGTAAATATAGAATTACAGCTTACTAATTACCAGTTACGTTGTGGTGAAATAGAGATGAGCTGCAAGGCGATTGTTCAGTGGGGTAGTTCTTCAGTTTTGACGGGAAAAGAAATTTATAAAGTTGAATCTGGAAATATTTGTTTAAGTTTTTAAACAATGTTGTTCGATTATTTTCTTGTTGAACATTTCAGTTATTTCTCGAAAAAATGAAAGCAGTTGTCTGCTGCTGGCATCCGGAAGTTGTTTCTGTCTCTCTAATTTTATTCCGTCCCACTTCGCTGAGAGAAACAATAAATCCCTCTCAGCTCCGTTTGGGCCGATAGGGAGCGAATCACAAACTCAAGTTCATAGTGAGGTGCTTCTTAATTTTCCTATTGGCCGAGAAGGCAAGAGAGTTAACTCTTTTTTTATCTCACGGAAAAATTATTGAAACTCCAAAAAATAATAAAGATCTAAAAAGCTGAGAGCATCAATTATTGATTTCGTAGGCGCCTGTTTTCTGTTTTCCCCCTCTTCTAAAACCGCAACAATTATGGTTTTCTTGGGGGCTTTTTATGAGACTCTATTGTCTTCTCCCCTGAAGCAATCTGCTTCATCTTTATTGAACTTGGGGGGAAAAGATCTGCATTGCAACTGTCAAAAGCAGAAGTATTTTAAATCAAAAGAAACTGTGGTTTTACAGGCCTCCTGCGTTCAACAACGTTCATTTTCTATCCTGGATATAAGCGGGGAGATCCAGGCCTAAAGTTGTGTTATTTAAATAAGTCGAACTGAGTTTTTTAAATACTTGTGGTGGTAGTCTTAACAAGCGTTATTTTATTTAGCACGCGGCGAAAGAATGGTTAATTAGTGCCTAAATACGTTCGCTCTAATGCGGGATTAATTATCCGTTCATTTGTAACGGCTCTCGTAATACTACAAAAGTCAGAAAAGTGCGCCGAAATTGGTGTAATTTCTTCCATTTTGTTTTTAGTGGCCTTTTTAATGACCCTAGTAGACCTACTTCTTCTTTCTTACCCCTCCGACCGCAGGGCTGAAGCAGGCTACAATAAAATCACGCCCTTGTCAGTCATTCTAAAGCAATTCTTCCAGGATTAGTCAGTTATTTTTAAATATAGCTATTAGTCAATATTTCAACCAGATTCAGCTTACAATTAAAGACTACTGAACGATAAATTAATACGAACAATTCTTAGCCCAAAAATAGGTACAGTTCAAGAAGAACTTATAAATACCAATTTAGAGTAGCCTCCTAATTCCTTGGGCTTCAATCTTCAATTTTGGAATTGTCAAATTTATCGTGAATTGTATACTATTGTTTATAACAAAACCTGTTTATGGTTAGAAAGTAAGATGAGCTTTGAGATCTGGTAAACATTTCTGATCTGAATTCTTGATATGTTTACAAAATAGTTCAGCTATCATATACAGTTTTGTCTATAAAACATTTAACAAGGAATTTTTGTTCACTTTGGCTATGGTTTAACTCAAACTCACAAAATGAGCAAAATCCTTGTTTAGTTTTGTTGATTAATGACGTATTGCATCTAATTCAAGCCTCTTATTAAACCAAATAGCAACAAAGAATTTTGGGCTGAGATTTTTACATCAAGCAAACGTCGCAATTACATTTCGAAACTTGTCAAATAAAATAATTTTAGCAAATTTAGAATACAATTCTATTAATTTTGGCGCATATTCCATTTCTAAGTATTAGCTCCTACTTTTCAGAAGTGATTCTGCCATTGATTTTGAGTTAATTTTAGTCTGGTTTGGTTTTTATACTCGAATGGTTTCAGTTTATTGGGCACAAATTATACAATAACAATTTTTTGTTATAACCAGTTAGTTAAAAGGAACCAGCCAAAATGCCCGGTATGGATGATATGTTATCAAGGTCAAACACGTACAACGCGTTGACCTCTACCACTGAAATATCGGCCAGGTTAGAAGCAATCAGACGAAAATATTCCTTGACTCGAAGAATTTTAACAGCCGTTATATTGTCATTACTAAACATCGTCAATTTTTTCGACCGGTCAATTTACGGTGTCGTGTTACCTCAAATTAAACAGAGTTTTGAAATAACAAATTCAGAAGCGGGTCTGGTTCAAACTGTTTATGTTGTTTCCATTATCGTAGCCGCCCCCTTAGCCGGGGTCATAGGCAGGAAATTTAGCAGAAAATGGGCAATTATTCTGGGTTCTGTAGCGTGGTGTGCTGCTGTAGTTTGCGGTCCTCTGTTCAGCGAGGGAAATTTTGGAGTTTTCTGCGCTATCAGATGTTGTGCCGGACTAGGGGAGAGTTTTCTCGGAACTCTGGGTTAGAAGACCCAATTCTGTTCTGAATATAGTTGAGATCTCTTTCTATTACCCACCAGCCCCCCACCCCCCCCCCCCCCAGCTTATAGGGCATATAACTTTTACCCCCCCCCCCCAATTGCACGTGCTATATAAAAATACAACATTTTTAGGTGGCAGGAAAAAAATCCGGAACATATTAGATCCTACATTTCAAATTATCCAAGCTTTGATTTGATAATTATAGGGGCAACTCATTTATTATCGATGGTTTTAGAATTCTAAAACAAAAGATCTTTTTGGTCTTAAGCAAGCCAAAAATCTGTGCATATAGAGATAAAACTGTCGGAAACAAATTTATCTCAGACAAAGTCATCTAGGCTTGTCCAACAAAAACAGACCAACGCAAAAAAATGAAACAGCACCATTAAGCAACATCAATGGCACTAAACACTCAAAGAGCAATGCATCTGAATTAGGATTTAGCTGCTCTCAAAATGTACTCAAATTTTGAAGACTGTTCAGAAGCGAAGCCTCATTTAAAAAGTAGGTAACAAATACGTTTTGACTCCCTGTGTTGTTTTTCCTTCTGATAAAAGTTGTTTCTGACATCAATTGCAAACCAGGATTTCAGTATTAAAAATTTCTAGGGGCTATATTCTGTCTTTGAAATCTTTCTTAGCAAAAAAAATTTCTGGGCTGATATAACCGGGGATTGTTTTTCTTTCTGATAAAAGTTGTTTCTGACATCAATTTGACGCCGGGATTTTAGTAATAAAAACGCCTAGGGGCTACTTTTTGTCGTTGAAATCTTTCTTACCAAACAAAAATCTGTTGTGATTTAACCGTGGATAGACTCTTAAAGGTGACTACTGACATCTCAGGCAATTGTTTCGTGGTGACTTAAAGAAACTGGCACTAAAGCTCTGGTGGTATTTGCGATCCAGGAAATCCTCCAATTTGGTGTTACCTGAAACCAAGAAAATTTTCTCGTTTGAGCTTTTTCTTGGAACTGGCACGTTCTTGATAACTGCGAACTATTTCTGATTCCTGATTTTAAAACCACTTTGCATGCAGAACCTTTTCAGTGTTAAACACGTCACTTCTATGCTGAAAAATTTCATTTTCTCCTGATGCCAAAAAATCATCTTTTGTCTGGTTGGCGTAGAATCTTGGCGTTTCTTAATTTTGTCTTGATGCTGTTTTGAGGGGCTGCGGACTTTTTCGTTGTCTCTAATCAAAAACTTTGTTTTCTAATGTTTCTACCATAATTTTTTTCTGTAATTACGTCCGGATTCTTTTTGCCGAAAAGTATGTTCACGTAAAAAACATACTCTAGGCTTTTCCATGATTGCATTAGGGCTGTTATTGGATTGCTATTTTCTAGACAGCAAAAGCGAGATAGTTTTGCATTGTAATTTGACGGTAATTTACGTGATGAAATCATGTATCCTGAGATTGCAATGTCATTAGCAAGAAAAGGCAAAACTCAAATTGACATCTTTTTACTAACTTACTAACTGTGTTGTTTTTGAGGATATAATTGAACTTTCCGATATAAACAAGAGCGCAGCTCTTAAAATCGTTCTTTTCTTTGATCAAAATCTTATATTTTGCACGACAGCTATGAGCCAACAATGTTTGAAAATTTGATGGAGACATACAGTTATAAAATTACAATATGTTTCCGCAAAATTTTTATAGTGCCCATATTGAGCAAGAACAAAGCTGTGAAACTACAATTGGCGTGTTTCACAACATTTTGATTAGAGTGAGCTTTTGTCTCTGGATTAACAGTTTTGTATTAATGCACCACAAAAAAGAAATGTTCGGCCATTGACTTACAAAATCAAAGTGAGCAACGAATGTTCCATACTCTTCCATACGGTAAATAATCCAAATTAATAGAATTATTCAACAGCCGGAAATAGTGCAATAAAAAGTGCAGAACGTTCAACCCATGATTTTATATAGATAGGGTTCGAAACGTTTAATTGAAAAAGTAATATTAAAAAACAATATTTACATTATTGCTTGCAAATATTGATGAAAAAGGGCAGTAGCAAAAATTGGAGCCAAGAATCAGACAAAAAGTTTCATCGACACTCTCCTATCTTTAAAAAACAAATCAGCAACATTTTTTTAAAACAATTTTGAAAATATTTTTAGCAAAAATTTCGGAAATTGTGAAAAAAACAACAGAAATCCGTCTATTATTCACACAATTCCTTAACTCGTTAACTCCTTGAAGACATCAAAAATAAAAAAAAAATCTTTTTTAATCGCTATTCTACGATGTATGTGCTTTTTAATGGCCAAAATAGACTGAACAAAAAACACATTTGAGTATATAATTGCTCTCCGATAAAGTGGGTGGGAACAGTTAAAGGTCTTATTCGTCTTAAGCAAGCCAAAAATCTGTGCATATAGAGAGAAACTATCGGAAACAAATTAATCGCCAAAAATGTCATATCGACTTGTCCAACAAAAACAGATCAACGTGAGAAAGGAACAGCACCATTAAATTAAATTGGATTTTTGTCCGTTTATACCCCGCCCCGTGCATTATGTGCACCCCCAGTTACAAAGCTTGTGCCATTACATAGCAAATATACTTAGGTAAAAATATGATATTTGCGTCTGGGGGGCAAATAATATGGACTCGCTATGCTGGAGGGGGCACAAACAAAAAATATCGGCAAAATCAACGGCACTAAATAGTCAAAGAGCGTTAAGTGTATATTATGGTGTAGCTGCTATCAAATAGCGATCAAATTTCTAAAGGCTGTTCAGAAAAGTCTTTAATCACTGAAAACGAATTCTAAAGCCTGATTTTTAGCGCCAACCCGTATGCAGACCTTTTTTGTTATAAACATGTCGCTTCGATTTTGAAAAACCGCATCTTTTTTGGAGATTGGTAACAGCTTCTTTGACTCATATCCAACAGTTTTTTCTGTTTTACACCAAAAACTTTTTCTGTAATTACGGCGGGATTTTCTATTTCGCCAAAAAGTATGTTTAAGTACGGAACATTTCTCTTGATTTCTACAATGAATCTAACAGGGTTGTCATTTCGTGTAGTGTTCTAGACCAACAAAAGCAAGCTAATTTTCTTTTGTAATTTGGTTGTAATATACATGATCAAATCATGTACCTATAGGCTGCAAACAAATCCGCAAAAAAATTAAAGTCAATATAAAATCTAATTTACTTGCTGTGTTGTAATTTCTGGGACAACTCTCAACTGTTAGAATTTGTCTTTATTGTAAAATAAAGGCGTCAAAAGTTCTTGCTTTTGTTAACAATGGCAACTTTCAACACGAAC
This sequence comes from Convolutriloba macropyga, assembly GCF_964194025.1. Taxonomy (NCBI): domain Eukaryota; kingdom Metazoa; phylum Xenacoelomorpha; order Acoela; family Convolutidae; genus Convolutriloba; species Convolutriloba macropyga. The sequence goes on from NC_134477.1 coordinate 10,874,397, forward strand.
AAAAGCGTAGCTCTTGAAATAGTGTTATCGTTTCTTCAAAGACCTCGTACAACCCGGGTGTCAAACTTGAAACTTTAATGGAAACATTTTTCTTTGAAAGTAGAGTTTTGTGGTCATATTGATCAAGAACAAAACTGTGACAACGCAGGTGGGCTTGTTTTACTAAAATTGATTAGATTTAGCTCCTGACCTGACCAATTTTGTATTAAATCGCATTGCAAAGAAAACAACGTGTTCAGTCATTGACTCAGAAATTCAAAGTGAATTATAAATTTTCCTTACTAT
>NC_134477.1:10874881-10978260 GCF_964194025.1 Convolutriloba macropyga
CCCCCAACTACCTCAGCACTACCCACCTCCCCAACCTATCTACCCACCCACCCCACCTAGCTCCCCCCGCACCTAAAAAAATTGTCGGCATTTTTAAAACACTTTAATGTGGTTTGTTGGGCTACTTTTGTATTTTTTTCTCTTGTCTACTTTGATGTTCTGATTTCGGTAAGGTTAGGTTAGAGATTATAATGCACGACGATTCGAGTCGTTTCCGGTATTCTACCGGCTATGTTTTTTTGCAGAAAGCAAGTTTGTTCATGACTTGAATTTTGACTTCTTTCTGTTCGAGCATTTACCACCGTTTTTGATTGTTGACTTCTGTTTTCGAACATTGGACTTTACCAGTAGCTTCGGTTGTAATGTATAGTAAATTAGGAACTGCTGGTAATGTTCAAGGTGAAGAGGTCATTTTGAGATTTTTTGTATATAAGTCACCCCTAATTCTCTAAACTACACCGCACAACCCCCCATCACCACTTATCTACCCCCAACACCTACCTACCCGCACCCCCGCTCCCCCAACTCACTCCTTACCTACCCCCTCCCTTCACCTAACTACCCCCACCTACCCCCCCCCCCCCCAACTACCCCAGCGCTACCCACCTACGTACCTACCTAACCCCCCTCCCCCCGCCCCAACTTACCCCCACCCCCCACCTGCTCCTACCCCCCAAACTACCCCCTCCCTTCAACTAACTACCGCCCCCCCACTACCCCAGCACTCTAAAGGTTTTAACGACTCGAAGAGGAGTATTGAGATGCTACAGGTTTTTACGACTCGAAGAGTTTTGAGATTCTACAGGTTTTTTTTTTAGCAGAAAGCAAGTTGGTTCGTGACTTGAATTTTGACTTCTTTCTGTTCGAGCATTTACCTCCGTTTTTGATTGTTGACTTTTGTTTTCGTACATTGGACTTTAGCAGTAGCTTCGTTTGTAATGTATAGTAATTAGGAACTGCTGGTAATGTTCAAAGTGAAGAGGTCATTTTGTGATTTTTCGTTACTTCTAATTATCTAAACTATACCATACAAACCCCACCTTCTATCTACCCCCCCCCCCCCCCCTCCAACACCTACCTACCTGTACATCACTTTGTTTATAGCACTCACGGCAGCTATTCTTGTTGTGGCAAAAATTTCTCATTTTAAAAATGCTTTTGGAGTTCAAAACTGGGGTTATTAAAGATCACCTTTCAATTAATAACTAAAATTGTCTTCATGAGATAAAATCCTTGAAAAAATCGTCACGTAAAGAGATTTAGATTGTTCTAGATAATGCCAAAACAAATTACACATTTCTGTAATGAAAATCTGCTTCCCGTATTTAAAAGTTGCAAATCTTGTCTATATTGATTGGTCTGATGTTTCCGTATTCAAAATTCATGTGTTTAAACCCTCAGCTGCATTGTAGCTCAATATATTATGCACCACGATTGACTAGTCAGGTTTTGGTTTGAAAACCTTGCTCTGATTCTGATGAGTAGCTTGATAAATTGGCGCTATTAAGTCAAATGCAAAAACTAAAAGTTAAATCAATCAACGTAATGGTTCTTGATAATCAACTCGCCTTGTTGAAATCTTAGCAATCTAAATGCCCAGTGATCAATGGTTAATTATTCTATCTTTTTATCCCTGATGTTTTATCTAAATGATTACCTCATGAAATTGGTTTGGTATTAGATTGTAACTCTAGAGAACTTACCGAAGTTACCTCTGATCAGACCTTCCAGACCAAAATGATCTCTGATCAGACTTTCCAGACCGAAATGTCCTCTGATCAGACCGAACCCAGACCACTGTCCAGACTATAGTGCGCTTATGCTCATTCCCAAATTCAGACCATTGTCCAGACTATAAACCGACTATGACCAGACCATCTTCAGATCATGGTCCAGACTCAACTTCAGACCATTGCCCAGACCTTAATCAGACTATGATCGGACTCAAGTGCGCTCAAAGTAGTCTGATCAGAGAAAGATTTTAATTATGAACAAATCTCTTATTTTTGCTATAATGTATTCATTTCATAAAAACTGGTGCTTGCAGTATTGAAATCATCTAAGGAAAAGCCAATTCTGAAAATATTGCTGTTTAAAACGAAACCTAACTGTTGAGAAAAAAATTTTATTTACCATACCCCTTAGTTCAGATTTCTGACTCAATGGATGAACTTAGACAGCTTTCCAAAACAAACGTCGTGGTCTTCAGTTAATCAAAATTTCCTCTTGAGGGGACCGGCATTTGCTATCAGCTGGACTCCTTGTTTCTGATCAGAGTCATCGGACTTTAGATGAGTCTCTGATCGGAACGCTGCTTTATTGTTGCCTCTTGGCTGAGCCAACATCCCTCAATAAAAAATAAAAAAATTGAAAAAATTTTGCACTCGAAATCAGACCTTCCAGACCGAATTAACTTCTAATCAGACCGAACCCAGACCATGGTCCAGACTATAAAGACTGTGATCAGACCTTCCAGACCGAATTGACCTCTGATCAGACCCAACCCAGACCATGGTCCAGACTATAAAGACTATGATCAGACCGTCCAGACCGAATTGACCTCTGATCAGACCGAAATTAGACCATGGCCCAGACTATTTTGCGCTCGAACTGCTTTCCAGACACTGTAATTTCGGTCTGGGAACACAGGGGTGTGCGCTCGATTGGGTCTGATCATAGCTCAGTTTGGGTCTGGACCAAAACCTGGGTGGGATAATACTATAAAGTACTATCGCTCGGAAATTTTGGTGTCTGAATTAACGAGATTCAAAATTATCCTCTCAAACGTGGTGTACACTCCTCAGTGGTTACCAATGTGAGACGGTATCTTTGATCACAAATATTTTGTTTTTTAGTTATTTCTGATGAATTTAATGTTGATATTAAAAGCAGGTATCAAATTACAATGCTGTTTTTTGAGTTCAATGAGATCAACGGTCGAAGAAGTGATTTGGATTTTCAAAGATACGAATCCAGACTATGTGTTCTATGGACGTGTTATCTGTACGCAATGTAGCACAGGAAAAATAGTTTATGATAGTTCTTGAGCACAGTCGCAGCGCGCAAATACGTTTCTGCTAAATAGTTCTTTTAATTTAATAGAAGCGAAGCTGTAGATCGAGCGAAAGCAGTTTGCGGTGCTCTTGGTCCTTTTACAATTCAAAAACATTTAATGGTATTGAGACGCCGTCTTTTTTGTATTACGACTCGAAGAGGAGTTTCAGAGAAATGCTTTTTGTATTCAATTTTGTTGGAGTGAACTTGAAAGCAAAAACGTGTTTTGGCTCAGACCCCTGACTGCGTTTTGAATCAGACCCCTCTTCTTGAGAGAGCGAAATATTGATGTGTAAAAATATCGCGGAGAGCAAATTTTTACGTGCGGTTTCTGCAATAGTGGTTTGTCTGTTTTAACAGAGGCCCTTTCATTAAAAAGTTTTAATACATTACTGTTATAACTTAAAAGTTTTGTTAAAATCATATGAAGAATTATAAATAGTTTTAACGAGTTTCCGGTTAATTTGGAGTTTTTCAAATTTTTAACGCAGTTTGAGAGAATTTGAGCAATTTTTGGCAAAGTTTTTTTTACTTCTTTTACTAGAGGCCCTGCGCTCATCGGCAATTTTAGTTACCAAATTCCTGAGTTTTTGCAGGTATAAAGCTTTTTTGTTGGTCTATTTTTGCTGTCTTCCTCAATTTCCCTATAGCTATAGGTGCTAGAGCACCTAATAATGCATTTCAAGATTTCTGAGGTTAAATTGAAGTGATCTTGGTCACATCGAAAGAGATATAGAAAAAGCCCGAAAAAGCCATTAATTTTCGGCACAAATTTTACACCCAAAATTAGAAAGAGTGAAAATTCAATGTTTAAACAGAATTTCGCTTACTTGCTATTTGTTTTTGTTTAATTTCAGCAAATTTTTAGTTTCTTCGATTATTTTGACGGTTTTTTTAAATGGTTTTTACCATCTATGATAGTCCATTCTAAGTTTAGTTATTTTGTTTAGTCAATGAACCTTCTTTGTACTGTGCAGTGCAATTTCCCTGCTCTGTTCTTTTGGTTCGCTCCCAGCTGACTGTCATATTTTGTTTCTCAATTGTTCCAGATTTTTCGCTTGACTTTTTGAGTGACTTTTCCACGCTTGATTGCTTACTTTCTGCGTGATTGAATTCGAAGTCGTACTTCAAGTATCGCTGAGTAGTAAAGGTCTCCGATCTTCTCTTCCATTTTTTTGAGTAGATCCCTTGCATACACCATGTCGTACTTTATTTTTTGCTGTCAGCTTCGCGGCGCGATGACGCACTTTGAATTTTAGAATGATTTCGCCAAGCGAAATGCTTATTTAAATTTATGAGCTCAGCTTTGCAGAGCGAAGTCAAAAGAGGGTTTTGATTACTGAAGTTGAATTGGAAAGTTAAGACAATGAAACTGAAGTGGTTTTCAACAAGTAGCTAGAATAAACAGACGTGTCTAATCATGCAAGGGAAAATGAAATAAGCATGAACAGACGACAACTAACAAGCGGGAAACGTGAATTAAGATCTGTTTTAAATAATTGAATGAAAAGCGAATTAAAATGAAATGAAGCTTGCATCATAAATAAATTTACTGCACTAATTTATTGACAGACGATCAGAAATCACAAACACCCCAGAACTCTAATAAAAATTGTACAATAAGAAGAATTTTTAATATCACTAACATATTTATAGTATCAATAATTGGTCCCCGGTTAAATATGTAAAATCAATATATGTACTGGTTATCTTAGCTAGCGGTACATTATAGAATGTAGTTTAAAATTTGTAAGTTTTAGAGAGAGTCAATTCTGAGTAGACATTCAATTCCACCTCATAGGCGGTCATTGATATCATAGCGTCTTCGGGTGCCGGATTTCTGAGGTCAAATTGAAGTGATCTTGGTCACATCGAAAGAGATATAAGACCGAAAAAGCCATTAATTTTCGGCACAAATATTACACTCAAATTTAGAAATAGAGTGAAAATTCAATGTTTAAACAGAATTTTGCTTACTTGCTATTTGTTTTTGTTTAATTTCAGCAAATTTTTAATGAACTTTCTTTGTACTGTGCAGTGCAATTTCCCTGCTCTGTTCTTTTGGTTCGCTCCCAGCTGACTGTCATTTTTTGTTTCTCAATTGTTCCAGATTTTTCGCTTGACTTTTTGAGTGACTTTTCCACGCTTGATTGCTTACTTTCTGCGTGATTGAATTCGAAGTCGTACTTCAAGTATCGCTGAGTAGTAAAGGTCTCCGATCTTCTCTTCCATTTTTTTGAGTAGATCCCTTGCATACACCATGTCGTACTTTATTTTTTGCTGTCAGCTTCGCGGCGCGATGACGCACTTTGAATTTTAGAATGATTTCGCCAAGTGAAATGCTTATTTATATTTATGAGCTCAGCTTTGCAGAGCGAAGTCAAAAGAGGGTTTTGATTACTGAAGTTGAATTGGTAAGTTAAGACAATGAAACTGAAGTGGTTGTCAACAAGTAGCTAGAATAAACAGACGTGTCTAATCATGCAATGGAAAATGAAATAAGGATGAACAGACGACAACTAACAAGCGGGAAACGTGAATTAAGATCTGATTTAAATAATTGAATGAAAGGGAATTAAAATGAAATGAAGCTTGCATCATAAATAAAGTTACTGCACTAATTTATTGACAGACGATCAGAAATCACAAACACCCCAGAACTCTAATAAAAATTGTACAATAAGAAGAATTTTTAATATCACTAACATATTTATAGTATCAATAATTGGTCCCCGGTTAAATATGTAAAATCAATATATGTACTGGTTATCTTAGCTAGCGGTACATTATAGAATGTAGTTTAAAATTTGTAAGTTTTAGAGAGAGTCAATTCTGAGTAGACATTCAATTCCACCTCATAGACGGTCACTGATATCATAACGTCTTCGGGTGCCGGACACCTGTAATCTGCCAGGTACCTCACTCGCGTGTCGGGGAAGAGACGATTCCGATTATTGGCGAAATGTTTCTTTCTTCCGGAGCTTGCTCTGCTGTTGTTTGAACTGTTTTAACAACAGAAGTGATAGGGGACTGAAAGTTTTCTACATCTCCGGCTCAGCGTTTGCGTTTTGGCGGAGCACTGATTAAGGAGTCAGAAGATGTCTCTTGAAAACCGTAATGCTTCGGTCTTATTTTGGTTCTTCCACTTAATCTTTTATTCGCCTTTGAAATGGCTTGGGTTGAAGAGACTTGTTGCAGGGCTGTTGGTTCTGCATTTGTTATTGGAATTGTTTATTCGCCCTGCGAGTCTTCATTTGTTACAGAAGATGTTTGATTTTTGATGGCTCAGAAGTTTGGGATACGATTCCGCATCGCGCGTGCCATAATCGATTTCGGAGACGATAACCCGCTACTCGGTTCGCGTTTCTAATATTTGACTTTCTTATCACCCTTGAGTTTGCGGGTTAATTCTTTTGCGTGGCTCTCGGTCTTTTCCTCCACTAATTTTTTGCTGGTCCTTAGTCCGCGACGATCAGCATATACTTTGAGTGGAGTTTGGCATCCGAGCTGGGTTCCGAAATTTGCAATATCGCTGTTGCGGACCGAGACCACCGATTTGCCTGCTTCTTTTATTGTCGTTGTGGTTGAACTGCTTTTGATTGTGTTAAAACCTAGAGCAAGCACTTCGTACAGGCCTTCGAGTTTTTTCTTCGACCTCCTCTTTCCGTGAATTTTGCGGGCAAGTTTAAGTGGGACAGCGCGTCCGAGAGGGGAACGGGACGGCAGAGATTAGAGCCGAGTGGAGATTCGCCGTCAGTTCTGTTCTTTCTCTCTCTTTCGTGTCTCGTGTTACTCCGGTCATACCCTTATCAACCTCGATATCAAATCACCCATTCTCAGATCACTTCTGGTGGAACTTTGTTTTCATCCAAATAATATTTTATCTTCTCGGAAGAGAGGCTAGAAAACTTAGGTGTAGTACAAATTACGCTCAGCGGGGTATTAGATTTTCTGCCAAAGTGTCCTTCGAAGGGCGATAACCATTGTTGTTTTTTGTTTACATATTCGCAGTTGGTGAACAATAATCTTTAATGCCTGCTTTATGTGGAACGAATTTGTAGCCAATTTTTCTTCTTTAATACATGCAAATCTATTCTTAAATGTATGTATTAATCTTTCTTCCAGTCCTATAGCCCGGCGATTTAACTGGAGCTTCAATAATATCTCTATTAAAGACATTTTTTACTTGATGTCCCATAATCATTTTGCTTGATCCAATTGGATTGTACGTGATACACCATGACTTTCTATATACATGTCGAAAAGTTTCGTTACATTTGGTCACTTGCTTTGTCAAATATACATGCAGTTCGGTATTTTGAAAAACGACCTATCGCGGCTAGAAAGTGTACTTCTTTGCCTTTTTCGTCATAAACAGGTCCCCTAAAATCATTATTCATTTGCTGGTTCAGTTCAGCACAAGGTACACTAGGGTTGAATTACTTAGCGGAAATCACTCATTTAAAATTGTTACCAATTGTACGGCAATGTTTACACTCTGTCAATATGACTATCAATTCCCTATTCATGTATGGCCACCAACAATGTGTAGCCACACATTTCATTCCCCAGGTACCCGGGTGTATGTTGTTTATGAGTGCTTCCCGCAGGATGTTTGGGATAGCGATCTTTTCGTCCATACTAACACACCCAGATCGCACGTGAAGGTCCCGCTAGTAGGAATGTATGTACGGGTTAATCTGCTTAAAGCGGTCCTCATTAGTTAGGACACAATCGCGTACCTCTTTTAGCACGGCATCTTTGCTTGTGAGGGAGGCTATGAGACTTTTGCTGAACACCTTTCCTATTATGTTGTCAATTGTGGGTAATTGAGGGTTAACCGTGAGGAGCGCGCTAAAGTTTGAGGATTCGGCCCGCGATGCGATTATGGGGACAGATAATGGATTCTCTGTGCTAGAGGACTCTCCGAATCGGTCTTGGATTGAATGTTTCTTTGATTGTGGTGATGGCATGGTGATTTTATTGACGAGGTTTGTTCGGTTTTTAGAGCTAGATTAATTGCTACTATCGAAGTTTTATTGTGAGTTGAAAGAATGCTACTGATGCCGAGAAGCAATTTGGGCAACAAGCACTGATGTTTGTTTTTTTAATTGAATTTTGCAACTATGATAGGAATGTCTATTAATTTGCGGGAAACTAGTCTTAAATGATTGCCTTTCTCGCCGATTGGGTATGTTTACAATCAAAATTTGGATAGTAATAATGAAACGAGGTGAACTTTGCCTAGCGAGTGAAGTGTTAATTTCCTTAACCTTAGTTCCTATTCCGTTATATGATTCATTGTCTGATAATAATTTAAAATTAAATAGTTTCTCAGTTCCTCCTATGTCCATTTAAACTTGTCTACAATCTTGTTCAGCCCAGTTATTAATATGATCATGATGGAAACTTCTGTTCATTTTCCTGTTTGCAACTAAATTTTCATTCTACTCAATTTAATTCCAGTTTCTGTTGCCCTCTTCAAATCTCTAATTTGATCCGCATAGGTCAATCTAAGCGGGTAACATAAACCGAAACGATTTGCTCTGCAATTCCAATAAATCAAACTAATACTTGTTTTCGTGGAGCGAAAGCACCAAATAAATTGTAAAACATAAGTTCTAAATTAAAAATAAAAGTACTCGAGTAATTGCACCCTGTTCTATAAAGTATATATATATATATATATATATATATATATATATATATATATATATATATATATATATATATATGGGAACAAGTTCTCTAGTCATAAGAGTATATTCAGTAAAGGTTTTTGTTACAAGTTTTTCGATGATTACATATTTGCGACAGGAGCCAGACAACATCATTAACTTTAAGTGTCGACTGATTATTGTCATTTCATTTTGATCTCTTGAGTAGTGTCGTTAGAGATTCTTTGACAAGTCGCTTCCAGAACTGGTTCATCATCTGTTGCAGATTTCTCCATGTCCTGAAGCTGGCTGGAATCTGGCTGGAATCTGGAAATATTCCTGGTGGAATAGGTTTGAATGGACGACTGGTCAGGAAGCGGATAGGTGTGAGAGGCATCTCGTTGTCGGGAAGATCAGCAATATTTGTGAGAGGTCTTGAAATCAAGATGGCTTCGCTCTCTACCAGTATTTTTTGGAATACGTCAAGTGAGAGTATTTTTGAGCCTATAATGATCAGCAGCGTTCTTTTAGATGTCTGTATCAAGCGCTCCCAAACACCGCCGAAGTTGGGGCTAAATGGTGGGTTGAATTTCCAAGTCGTGTTTGTAGCTGCAAGGGTTTTGTAAATTTTGTCGTTGCCAATGCTCTTTACACTTTTCTTGAGCTCTTCTGACGCTCCGATGAATGTCTTTCCATTATCACTCTACAGCAGTTCTGGTTGACATCGTCTACTAGTGAAACGTCGAAATGCATTTAAGAAAGTACCGGTATTGAGATCTGGGCAGCTTTCAAGGTAGACTGCTCTCGTGATCAAGCACGTAAAGATCAAACCATGGTGCTTTTCAAGAGTTCCTTTTGTGTCCTCTTTATAAGTTGGTCCTAAGAAGTCAATTCCACTATTGGAAAACGGGAATTGTGTTGCTGATGTTTGCAAACGGAAAGCTTGAAGAGGAGCCATGATGGGTTGTATGTTCTCTGCATTAAATCTTCTGCATAAAAACAGCGAATTTTTTTGCTAAGTAGACACTTTCGCAAGTCAACTACGTGGTAGCGTTGCTGAACAAACGCTTTGAGGGCCCTCCCTGATGAATGCATACGCGATGAGCATGTTCTACGTACAAACGTGTGATTGTGCCTTCGCATCCAGAATAATTAACCAATTTTCTGTATCAAGTTCATCAGGAGCAAATTGAAGTCTTCCACTTGAACGGAGTATGCAATTTTGTTCGAGGATTGGATTCGAAGACCGCAGTTTTCATTTAGTGTGGGGCTTGATGCCCCTTTTTAATTAGGAAACTGTCGAGTGAAATGAGTTCTCTTGAGAACTTCTGATCAAGTGCTGCCAAGATAGATCAACGTCATTGGTCGTGTATTGTTGTTTGTTGTCACGATGTTTTTTGCTCTGAACGGTAAGTTATAGACAGTGGCTAAAGTAAGTAGAGTTTTCGTCCAAGACGAAAATTGTGCTGGGTCTATGATTGGCTCTGGAACATTTGAAGTTGTATGTGCTGTTGTTGCTACGACAGCTGGTTTCGACGGTACAGGCTGGTTATTGACTGGCTCTGATGATGACAGAAACTCTGGAGGTTGCAACCATTTAAGAGATATTTCACGTGGATCTAGGCCACGAGTGCCATGGTCGGATAGATTGTTCAATGTAAAAATTTGTCTCCATTGTTTTGCTTCAGTTGTTGCTGTAATTTCGCTGAGTTGGTTTGCAACATATACAGGTTGTTTTCTGGAAGACGCAATCCAATCAAGGACTACTTGACTATCAGTCCAAAATACAGTTGTGTCAATTGCGAAAGAGGACTCTTTCACGATTGTAGAATGTAGCCTTACTCCAGTTACTGCAGCTTCAAGTTCATGTTTGGGTACGCTTGTTTGCTTTATTTGATCAACTTTAAATTTTCCAATAAGGAAACAAGTTTCTGTTACCTCTGAATGGTTGTGTGTTATTCGCAAGTACGCTATAGCTGCCATTGCAGCTGTTGAGGCATCAACAAATACGTGTAATTCTACACTGCTTTCAGAGTATTGAAGACTCGTTAGTGTTCTGGTAAGATGTACTTCAGGCATTTCGAAGTATGAATCTAGTATTTTCTGAAATCTTCCGCTGATTTATAAGGGTAGTGGTTCATCCCATTTTTTACCAAGTTCCTTGGAGAAGGATTTTGAAACGGATTGTCAAAGGTGACAGTATGCCGAGGGGGTCAAATATCGAGCATACAAGGCTAAAGATTTTCCTTTGAGTAAACTCAATTGCGTCCGTTGAAAAATCTGTTAGTGGTTTCATAATGAAGGTGTCAATCTTCAGATTCCACTTCTGTTCAAGGACTCTGACAATGTCACCAATTACTTGTTCTATATATATATATATATATATATATATATATATATATGTGTGTGTGTGTGTGTGTGTGTGTGTGTATGTATATAAATATGGGAACAAGTTCTCTAGTCAAAGGTTATATTCAGTAAAGTTTTTTGTTTCAGGTTTTTCGATCATTACATATTTACGGGTAACCGTTTTCAACTTGTTCAAGTACTTGAGTCAAGTTTTCATGCGCTTGACTTGATTGTTTCACAACACACCCCAGAAACAGTCTAAGGGAAACGTGAGCGACATATTTCGAACAAGGAGTACGTCAAAGATTTTTTTTTTATTTTCACTTCAAATCTCACTAGACATCTAACTACATTGAGTGAATTACATTGCTCACTCACTCAAAAATGTAAGCAGCTGTACTCGATAGGCGCCAGCTTTTACTGGAAGACAAACAAAAAGCACGCCAAAATTGGTTTAAGAGCTCATGAGGTGTCACGAAAAAATCAAGACCCATTTTATACCTCCTACTCGTTGTCATGGTGAAGTAATAGCCATAGAATTTTCAATCATCGAAAAAATTGTTGTCATAGAACTCCCTTTTTTGAAAATTTGATTATCATTCAACTCTCATTATGGAAATGTTATGGTCACGAAACATTCATTTATGACAAAATTGTACTCCTACCAATTTCTTAAGACTTTTTCAATGTATGAAGTCGATGCTACATAATATGAAAATCCTATGCTGTCATATTAGAATTTTTTGGTAACCCGGATTTTTTCTTTTAATATTACTTGTGGCCTATATAAGGACCTTAGTAGACCTACCACTTCTCTCTTACCCCTCCGACCACCGGCTGAAGCAGGCTAAAATAAAATCACGCCCATGTCAGTCATTCGAAAGCATTTCTTCCAGGATTAGTCAGTTATTTTTAAATAGCTATTAGTCAATATTTCAACCAGGTTAAGCTTACAATTAAAGACTACTGAACGATTAATTAATTAGAACAATTCGTAGCCCAAAAATAGGTACAGTTCAAGAAGAACTTAATAAATACCAATTTTGAGTAGCGTCCTAATTCCTTGAGCTTCAATTTTGGAACTTAATAATTGTCAAATTTATCATAAATTATATACTATTCTTAATAACGAAACCTGTTTATGGTTATAAAGTAAGATGAGCTTTGAGATCTGGTAAACATTTCTGATCTGAATTCTTGATATGTTTACAAAATAGTTCAACTATCATATACAGTTTTGTCTATAAAACATTTAACAAGGAATTTTTGTTCACTTTGGCTATGGTTTAACTCAAACTCACAAAATGAGCAAAATCCTTGTTTAGTTTTGTTGATTAATGACGTATTGCATCTAATTCAAGCCTCTTATTAAGCCAAATAGCAACAAAGAATTTTGGGCTGAGATTTTTACATCCAGCAAACGTCGCAATTACATTTCGAAACTTGCCAAATAAAATAATTTTAGCAAATTTAGAAAACAACCCTAGTCATTTTGGCGCATATTTCATTTCTAAGTATTAGCTCCTACTTTTCAGAAGTGATTCTGCCATCGATTTTGAGTTAATTTTAGTCTGGTTTGATTGTTATACTCGAATGGTTTCAGTTTATTGAGCAATTATACAAAGTTTTTGTTATAACCAGTTAGTAGTTAAAAGGAACCAGCCAAAATGCCCGGCATGGATGATATGTTGTCGAGGTCAAACACTTACAACGCGTTGACCTCTACCACTGAAATATCGGCCAGGTTAGAAGCAATCAGACGAAAGTACTCCTTGACTCGAAGAATTTTAACAGCCGTTATATTGTCATTACTAAACATCGTCAATTTTTTCGACCGGTCAATTTATGGTGTCGTGCTACCTCAAATTAAACAGAGTTTTGAAATTACAAATTCAGAAGCGGGTCTGGTTCAAACTGTTTATGTTGTTTCCATTATCGTAGCCGCCCCCTTAGCCGGGGTCATAGGCAGGAAATTTAGCAGAAAATGGGCAATTATTCTGGGTTCTGTAGCCTGGTGTGCTGCTGTAGTTTGCGGTCCTCTGTTCAGCGAGGGAAATTTTGGAGTTTTCTGCGCTATCAGATGCTGTGCCGGACTAGGAGAGAGTTTTCTTGGAACTCTGGGTTAGAAGAGCATATCAATTCTGTTCTGAATATAGTTAAGATCTCTTCTGTTACCCCCCCCCCCCGCTTATTGGGTATATAACTTTCACGCCCCCTAATTGCACGTGCTATATAACAACACAAAATTCTTAGGGGGCAGAAAATTCTGGAAAGCAATTGATCCTATATTTCAAATTATCCAAGTTTTTGCTGATATTTTTTTTATTACAGAAACGGCTCATTACGGCTCATTTATTATCGATGGTTTTAGAATACTAAAATAAAAAGTCTTATTGGTCTTAAGCAAAGCCAGAAATCTGTGCATATAGAGATGAACTGTCGGAAACAATAAATTAATCGCGGACAATGTCATCACGGCTTCTCCAACAAAAAAGACGAACGCAAAATAGGAACAGCACCATTAAGCAACATCAATGCCACTAAACACCCAAAGAGCGTTGCATAAGAATTAGGGTTAAGTTGCCATCAAATAGCACTCAAATTTTGAAGACTGCTCAGAAAAGGACCATTACTCTAATTTTTTTTCAAGATTTCACTGATCCTGTCACGTTCTGCTTACTCCTGCAATGACCCAGGTTGAGGTCCTTGTTCAAAACTCCTTATGAAAATACCCATCCAGACCATTTTGCCTATGAAAATACCCAGGCAGACCAATAATGCTTATGAACCAGACATTGCCTCGTTTAAATTTTTGGTGCGTTCATGTGCTCGTTCAAAAACGCTTATGAAAAGACTTGTCCAGACCAAAATACGATATGATACAGACTCTGGCTCGTTCAATTTATGAAAAGACTCACAAAGAGTTTGCTTAGAAATACGTTTTGACTTCCTGCGTTGTTTTTCTTTCTGATAAGGGTTTCTGACATATACTACACGCCAGGATTTCAGTAATAAAAACGTCTATAGGGCTGCATTCCGTTTTTCATTCTTACCATTCTTACCAACATTCCCAAACCATTCTTACCAACAAAAGCTCTCGACTGATTTTATCGGGGAAGATTTCACAGATGATTACTGACATCTCGGAAAACCGTCTCTTGGTGACTTTCTCTCCGCGACTTAAAAAAACTGGCATTACTGGTCTGGGGGTATTTGAAATCCAAGTCTTCCGATATCGTGTTTTCTGACACCACGAAAATACATATCGCACGGGTTTTTCTCTGGAAACCGGTACGCCCCTTTTGACTGAGAACTTATTCTGAAGCCTGATATTTTACAACCACTTCGTGTGCAGAACTTTTTCTGTTTTCTTTATTAAAAACAGGTCGCTTTGATGTTGAAAAACTGCATCTCTTCTTGATACGAAACAAATAATCCTTATTTTTTTCAGAGCATCTTGCGGTTTGTCAATTTTTTTCTTGGGAGTTTTTTGTGGGATTATGGAAAAGTTTTTCTGTTTTTACCAAAAAGTTTTTTTTACTGTAATTACGTCGGGAATTAACATTTCGCCAAAAAGTATGTTCGTTTGTTTGTTGTTTTCCAAACAACAAAAACAAGCTAATTTTTTGTAATTTGGTAATAACTTACAAGATTTAATAATGTATCTAGAGACTGCAATGTGATCTGCAAAAAATCAAAATGATATCTTTTTTTTTGAGTGCGTTGTTCTTTCAGTTAAAGCTCTCGACTCTTTGATCTTTCCATTATTATAATATAAAGGCGTCGAAAACTTCTTATTTTGGTTTTTATATCCGATCAAAGTTGTTTCTGACATCAACTGCAAGCCAGGAAGACAGTATTAAGAACAGGGGGTCTACTTTCTGTCTTTGAAATATTTTTTACCAAAAAAATTCTGAAGTGATTTAACCAGAGAGAGTCCTTCAAAAGTAGTTACTGAGGTTGAAGTTATCTCGTGTAAAAACTTCCGGGTGACTAGTACTCCGCGACATTAAAAGACTGGCTTTATTGCCTTGGTGGTATTTGAAATCCAGGAAACCTTCCGATTTGGTGATGTCTGACACAGAGAAATTTTTCTCATCTGAGCTCTTTCTTGAAACCGGCCTTTCCCTGATGACTGAGAACTAATTTTGAAGCATTTTAATTTGAAACAAATTTGTACGCAGAACGTTTTCTGTGATAAACCCTCTATGCTGAAAAAATTTATTGATGCCAAAAAGCTCATCTTTGGTCTTGCTGTCACAGCATCTCGGGGTTTGTAATTTTTGTCTTAGGGTCACTTGTTTTAAGGGGTTGCGGACAACTTCTTTGTCTCTAATTGAAAACTATGTCTTTTTCTGTTTTCAAAAAAGGTATTTTTTGTAATTGTGTTGGGATTTTTTGTTTTTCCAAAAAAAAGTATGTTCAAGTACGGAACTATTCTCTAAAAATTTCCGAGATTAAGCCTGCTGCTATCCGTTTGCTATTTTCTAGTCAGCAAAAGCGAGATAGTTTTATTTTGGCTGTATTTTACATGACGAAATCATTTATCTTGAGATTGCAATGTCATCTGGAAAAAGGTTAATATCAAAATGACATCTTTTTTTATTAACTTACTGACTTGACTATCAACCATTTGAGTTTGCTGTTATTATAAAGGCTTAAAGGAATTGTTGCTTTTGCTGACTGTGGCAATTTTCAATTCAAACAAGAGCGCTTGAAATCGTTTTATTGTTTGATCAAAAACTTCTAATTTGTTCGACAATGATGAGCCAACAATATTCGAAAATTTGATGGAGACATATTGTTATGAAATTACAATATGTTTCCGTCAAATTTTTGCAGTGGACTTATTGAGCAGGAACAATGCTATGACACTACAAAAGAGTATGCTTCGCTAAATTTTTATTAGGTTTAGTTTCTCTGAATTAAAAATTTTGTATTAATGCACTACAAAATAGTGTTCACCCATTGACTCACAAAATCGAAGTGAGAGATGAAACTTCCATACTATTCCATACGGTTAAAAATTAAAATTATGAGTGTTAATAAGAAGCTTCATCTCAAAAGTAGTACGATAAAAAGTGGGGAACGTTCTGTATGATTCTATAGATAGGGTTCAATAATTTTACTTGAATAGTAGTTTTTAAAAACATTGTATACATATGCTAGAACTTGATCTCAGCCGTTGGAAATATATATGAGAGCGGTCCTGTTTGTAAACATGTGTGTAATCGAGATTGAGAAAGAGAGAGAGAGAGATTAGAGTTTCATTGAAAAACCGTTTTGGATTACTTTTCAATTTGGTATTTTGCAGGTCAGTCGAAGAGATCCCGAGGAGCGTATAGTTGATAAGTTGTCTAAGTTCGTTATGGATAGCATAGGCATGAAGAATAATTGTTCTCTGATTTTAAACTCTATTTTATTTAACCTATTTTGTTAAAAAAAATTAATGTTTTAGATATAGTTTTTTGAGTTTATATTGCAGAAAAACTAATCCCAGTCTAGCTCACATTTTTTTTTAAATATTAACAGTTTCATTCTAATAATTTAATATTAATTAGTTTTGATAAACTTTTACACATTGTCATACGGTATGGATAAATCATATATCCATAACCGTATTTAGTTCAGTTTTATCCATTTGAAGGGCAATTGCTTGTGTTATTTAGTTTAGTTTCAGTTCATCCAAATATTCATCACTTCTTGTCTGTTCATGCTGTCTGTGCAGAAAATTGTCTGTTCAACTTATAAACAAATCATGTAAATCCTTCCTGTCTTGTGATCATAACTTCCAATTCCTAAATTGTACTTATTGTAATCATTCTCTCATTTGCTTTGCTTAAAATCAGTTCTAATTCAAATCTAGTAATCCGCTTCTCATTTGGACTCAGTGGAATAGAATAGTGCCAATCGCACCGCGATTGAAGAAGCTGACAATTAGAGAATCTAACTGTATTAATTGAATCGCCATTTGTGGCACAATTGCCGAAACTGATTTGGGCTATAAGCATTCGCGACACGATTGGAGCAATCTGTCGTATTTGGATATAACATGGCGCAGTCAGCAGCTGAACCAAAGAAGACGCCTCTCCATGTAGATGCATTTTGGGAGAAGCCTACTGCCAATCCCTCTTTGGTGTGGGAAAAGTGGACTCAACAGTGGAAGCTAGCCTTGCTAGCAAAAGAGGGAATTCAACTAGACAACCTGCTAAACGATCCTCCAACAGCGGTAACGTACCCACCCGAGCCAACTTACTAGGAACCAGTAGAAAACTATGCACAAGCGACGGAAAGAGATGAAAAAATCCGAAATCAACAACTCAAGGTAAATTGGAAAAGTCGCTGCACAAAAATCGAGGAAATAGGAATCTTATGCGGAGATAAACCTTGGGGATCTGTGAGCATAAATCGATATCTTTGTTGTATTTGAGCATTGGGACGGAGGGACGACGTATCTTTAAAAGAAAACATCCCCACTTCCGAATAGAAAAACAACCATTTAATGATCTATGGAAAGCAATGGAGGATTCCTTTACAAAAGTAAGGAATATAACTTACGATCGCTTTGTCTTCTACTCATGTAAACAACAGAAAGGTGAATCTGTTGAAAGTTTCTACGGTCGTTTAATCGAACAAGCTCAAAACTGTAGTCTCGGAAGTGAGGAAACTAGTCTAATTCGAGACGCCTTCATACTAAACATGATAGATCATGAAACTCAAAAGGAGTTGTTAAAGGAAACAGTTGAACCATCGAAAGCGCTTGAAATAGCAATCCAGATGGAGATTCGGGCACAAAACCAGCAAAAGATCAATCAGAAATTAATTTCAACTACGAACTCAGTAAACGTAGTTAACAACTACCAGACACGCAATCGCAACCCGAATACCCAACAACTTAAACGAGATTTCACGCGATACCCAACCGTGCCCCAACACTACCAATACAGCAGCATCTGTATGAATTGTGGTTTAAGATGAAGTCACAATCACCGACAGATTTGTCCCGCAAATGGAAAAAAGTGTAACAATTGTAGAATAATTGGTCACTTTGCGAGAAATTGTCGACGCCAAAAAGATCACAGGACAAACATATAAAACTCCTCAAACAAACGTCAATCAAATTGATAAGTCTCCGGAAAAAGCGATGACAAAGAATCAGTTAACTACATAACCAGTTATCAGCAATTATAGGATCAAGTATGCGATTCGAATTATGACAGTGACTCTGACGACTACGTGGCGGCAAGCTCATCTGACTCGGCAGATCAACTAGAACCTTTAAACGTCAAAGTACAATTCGGAGAATTAAAAGCAACCGCTATGATTGACTCTGGGAGCGCAGTTACTCTCATAACGAAAACACTAGCAAATCAAATACTTCGGACTACACAATCCGCGCAATGGATCACCAAGAGAGAAAAGCGGGATCTGAAATCATTTTCAAACGACCCAATTAAAGTTCTGGGACACCTGGAGACAACAGTTGCATACAATAACTGGACTGATTGAAAAGACATTCTGACAGTGGTGGAAGACGGTCACAAGATTATTATTGGCAGAGACCTCCTCCCAACCCTTGGCCTCGCAGTGGTACAACAACACCAATCGGAGGCTGGTAAATATGTTAATATCATTAATGTTTTCGCATGCAAAATTAAAGAGACAATCGCGGCGCAATTTCCTCACTTAGTATCAAGAATTGGTTTGTTCAAAACACATGTAGCGAAATCAAAATTTCATCAAAAGTTCACAGCAAAGCATCAAAAAGGTCGGTGCGTCCCATTAAATCTACAACCTAGAGATACGGCAGAATCAGAACGTTTACAGAACGAAGGTCATATTGAAAAACTCTCTAGTTGCTCCGACGAACATTTCATATCTCCGATCGTAATTACAGTCAAGAAAGATCAATCTATAAAGCTGGCATTAGATTCTAAAGTACTAAACAAAGCAATACACAAAAATAAATATCAAATGCTAAACATTGAAATGTTAATTGATACAATATAACAACACCTAACTAACACTCAAAATAGTCAACAGGCATATTTCACCACATTAGATCTAAAATATGCATATAGTCAACTGAAATTACACCATGACAATGCAAAACACTGTAATTTCAACATTATCTGTGGGGAATCCACTGGCACTTATAGATTCAAAACTGGATTCTACGGTTTTACTGACATGCCGGCAGAGTTTCAGAAAGCAACGGACTACACTTTAGTAGGTTTACAAAACACCTATTGCTTTTTAGATGACATCATAATAGTTAGTACCGGAACTGGAACAGATCGTTTGGCATATGTTACAAAATGTGTAAAAAAGTTAGACGAAGAATATTTAAGAGTAAATCTTCAGAAATGCCACTTTGCAAAAACAGAAAAAGAATGGTTAGGATATAAATTTACACAAACTGGAATATCACCATTAGAAAGCAAAACTGCAGCAATATTAACAATACCACCACCAACAACACTCAAACGACTTAGATCCTTTCTCGGGTCAGTACATTATATAGGTAAATTCATACCACACTTAGCATAATTATGCCACCCACTAAGACCACTTCTAGAAAAAATCTATAATGTTTGTTTGGACGGGAAAACACACCAAACATTTTAACTTAATAAACGAAAAAATTGCCAACAGCACAGAAAAATTACAATCCAAAATTCGATGTTCGAGTTAAGTGTGACGCTTCACGTTCTGGATTGGGTGCAGCACTTGAGCAGAATACACACGAAGGTTGGAAACCGATAGCAGTTGCGTCACGATTCCTCAACTCCACAGAAGAACGATACAGCGTTAATGAACTAGAACTATTGGGAATAGTCTGGTCCATTGATTATTTCAAGTACTACCTATATGGAAAAAATTTTACTGTATTAACGGATCATCGAGCACTATTGTCTATTCTAAAAGAGCACAGATCGAATAAATCAAATAATAGTGGACTATCTAGATGGATAGATAGATTACTTCCGTACAACTTCACAATTGAACACATGCCGGGAGCAAAAATGAATTTAGTAGACTACATATCTAGAAACCCATTTGCATGAGCTAAAAAAATATCTACATATGACGAACAATTTTTAGTAGCGACAATCTCTAAAATTCGCAATTCTAAATTCGCAAAAAATTCGCAAAAAATCTAATAAAAATTAAACAGAACGCTTTACAAAAATTTAATAGCATATTAAAGTTACATTCGCCTTATTTTCCTTTGAAACAGCCATTGGCACCGCAAATGCATACACCACTAAATACTAATTCACAAATAAGTACTAAACCACTCGCATCACAATTACTCTCCCCTCAAAAGAAAGTACCATTCGCGTCGCAATTGACACTTTCAACTTCAACAATTAATCCGCATTTAAATTATCCATTCGCATCGCAAATACCTCTTAAAGTTAGAAAATCACAATTTGCACTCAATAACTGTAAAGTGAATAATTCACATTCCATTAAACAATTTGCTGCAAAAGAGGTGCAAATGACAGACAGTAAAGAATGTGAACACTCTGAACAATTATACCCAATAAAGCCCATTAATGGTATTTAGTCAAATAATCCACCAAAAAATCGCTAAATTAAGCGTGAAAACAAAAATTCCAAAGTATAAATACAACTCGCAGAAGAATAGTTTGCTTTTTTGCCCAAAATAGATCTACAATCCACTTAACCTTGAACAATTCTGTCAAAACGCTTCACGCTAATAATTCAGTCAACCATATCACCAAAATGCTAAAAACTAAAACTACCCGATCGAAATCAACCCCAACGAAGGCGAGGGTAACATTCTCCGATACCACTCCTTCTACACCCGGCACTCATACATCATCTAACACCGAGACCCCTTCAGGCAGTTTAATTGAGGAAGCCGATGACATCTACTTCACGGAAACGCTAATTAAAATATTTAGCAGAAAAAGCTTGGCTATACTCACTGGGAAGGACGCGATTCTCAAGGAGGTGAGAGACTGTGTAATACGAGACGACCCCGATAGGCTTCGAGAAATCAGTCCCTACCTTTCCTCCTACTGGCGAGACCTTAGTGTAAAGCATGGTTGTGTTTGCCTTGACGAGCGAATAGCAATTCCGAAAGCTTGAAAGGACGCAGTACTCGAGGACATACACTCGACACATCCCGGAAGTTTTGCCATGCTTTCACTCGCGCAAAAAACATTTGGTGGCCGTACATCCATCGGGATATACTGGCAAAAGCCAGTGAGTGCAAAGCGTGCACGGATATAGGTAAGAATCTTAAATCAGTGATTCCGCACCACAAATGGGCACCTTTATCAAAATGTGTCGAACCGAACCAAGAAATACAAATAGATTTTGGTGGACCAATAATTAATGAAAAAGGTATAGAACAGTATTGCATTACAAGTGTAGACAGATACTCAAAATATCCCACAGCAGAAATTGTAAATAACGCCTCCGGTACAAATATAATCAAATTTCTTAATAAATATATTTAATCACGGAGTACCTATAACAATTAGATTAGATCAAGCAAGTTGTTTTACAGGAAAAGAGTTTGAAACATTTTGTACGGAAAAAAACATTACACCTATATTTGCACCAGCAATTGACCATAGAGCAATTTGTCTAGTAGAGCGCCTTATTCAAACAATTAAACGACAATTATCTTGCATGAAATCACAACTAAATAAAAGTTTTTATTAGAACATTCACTATATGCAATTTTACAACGACTGAGAATTTCAAAACAAAAAAAACAATATACATCACACCATTAGAAGCACACTTTGGTAGAAAATGTAATACACCTATTTCTAATATTACTACTAAACCTAACAACACTAATTTAAAATACAATAAAATAATCAAACATTATTTAGATGAAGACACGATACCAGGCCGTGCATATTTAACGGAAGAACAAGGGGCGGATACAGCCCTATGTTCAGACACTGAGATCGAGAAAGTCATCTGTGCCGCAAATGCCCGCGCAAGAAAAGAAGAACAGAAAATGAAAGACGGAGAGCAAAGATTCATCAAATCAAAAGGAGTTTCGAGGCCAATTCCGTGCACAGAAAGAAGCATCCAAAAAAATTAGCCAGAAAACTACACGAAAGCCAAGGACAAAAGAAGAACCTTGATGGACTGTATGAAGTGCTTGCTCGCGGAAGCACAGTGTGCAAACTCAGCCCAACGACGAGCGTTATCGAGGAGTCAAATCGTCAAGAGGTTCGAGTCAGAATTTCGGATATCGCGAAGTTTGGCACGAAAGCAGAACGCGATACAGAACTGACACAATACGTAGAGAGAAGACCAAATAAGATATCCGAAAAAACGATCGAGCAGAAAATCAACAAACATAGACGAGACTTAATAAGAAAAAACCCCGTGGACAAAAAGATCAAGAGAAATAGAAAACAGGCTGATGACGTCAGCGTGGTATCTTCAGGAAGATCTTGTATCTCTTCAGCAAGTAACGTAGCACGATCTCTAAAAATGAGAATTCCGAAGCGAAATCCGAAACAAGAAGACGCTTTCATCAATGGACCTGGCCTTACACAAATATTAAATTTCAGTCCATCTGTTCCAATTGCTCCGCCACCACCTAATCCGAATGAAGCAGGGCTATCTGCGGTACAAATGACCACGCCGCAAATCCCCACTCCAATTTTACGCAAAACAAGCAAACGACAATTAACTATAAGCGACACGTCTGACTCTGATACGTCGTCCGTGAGAAAGAGCAAAAGGACTCTTAAACAAAAGAAATCATCGCAGTCGGTGGTGGAGAAAATCCGAAATACAAAAGGATACTCAACGGAAAAGCCTGAATCTAATACTGAATTTATTGAACAGGTATCGCCACAAGACACTAATGAAAGGTGGACAGCAGACCCAAACCCAAATCTCCCAAGGGAAAGGACGGTATTACAAGCCGAAAATGAAGAGAACTCAGAATCTGATTAAAAAACTCACTGAAACTTTATGAACTCTTTATATTTTAAATATTATTTAATACTTTATTATTTATGTAACCGGTGAATACTTATTAATTTTCTGATTTTATATACTAATTTTCTTTTTCCCGACAAGGAGAAATGTCATACGGTATGGATAAATCATCATATATCCATAACCGTATTCAGTTCAGTTTTATCCATTTGAAGGGCAAGTGCTTGTGTTATTTAGTTTAGTTTCAGTTCATTCAAATATTCATCACTTCTTGTCTGTTCATGCTGTCTGTGCAGGAAATTTTCTGTTCAACTTATAAATCTTGTAGTTCTTTCTTGTATTGTGATCATGTTATGAACAAAACTTCCATTTCCTAAATTGTACTTATTTTAATCATTCTCTCTTTTGCACTGCTGAAAATCAGTTCTAATTCAAATCTAGTAATCAGCTTCTCATTTGGACTCAGTTGAATAGAATAGTGCCAATCGCATTGCGATTGACTAAGCTGACAATTAGAGAATCTAATTGTAATAATTGAATTGCCATTTTTGGCGCAATTGCCGAAACTGATTTGGGCTATAAGCATTCGCGACACGATTGGAGCAATCTGTCGTATTTGGGTATAACACACATAAAAGTAGTCTTTGAGCATAATAAGAGTGAAATAATGTCCTGATTTAAATTTAAAAATTAAAAATGGGAAACAAGCATGAAATGCGTCTTACATATTTGTTTGTAATGGCAATGATGTAAAGACCCCAGAAAAAGACAGAAGAACGTAAGTAAAAGCGAATAAACAAATCATTCGAGAAACTATATTTAGTTTTTGTTCTTTCATTGCTTGAAAATGGGATCTTTTCTCTATGATTCTGAAAAGACTAGATTCTGACAGAATTCAAAAAAGAAAGTCCATATCTAGAACGTTTTTGTACCTACTCATTGTTAAATTTTGGATTAAATCTTTCGTATATTGAAATCGCCATTATATAAATTTCAGAAAAAAAACTGGAATACATAGATTCATTTGCTTGGTTACAGAAATTCACCTGGTTTTTTTTAACCTATTACAGATGTTCATTCTTACAGACTAAATCTCTCAGACTAAATTAAAGACTAATTAAATTACAAGTAATATGTCAATTACAGCAGTCTTTGTAATCGGGAAGAACAGTTTGCCGAGATCTTGTTATGATTCAATGCTATGGAGGTTATCAAGTATTGTTTAAGATCCTCACCTTTTTTCAGATCTTGCTTCAATTATCACAAAATATGGATATTTCTTGTTTGTAACCCCCTCCCCCCCCCCCCCCCCCCCCAGCGCTCATGGGGTGCATATTATATGCACCCACAAAAGCACCTGATATTTTTCTTACGTTGTGATTTCCTATGTAATTGCATGTTCTTTCTCTGTAGGGGGGGGGGGGGTGCATATCGTACTGGAGGGGGGGGCATGAACGGAAAATATCTCAAAATGTTTCTTTCCAGCAATCACAATCTTCGCTGATTTGTTCAACGAGCGATTCCGACCTCTAGTTTTGAACATTTTCATGGGTGGGATTCTACTGGGTGCATCTCTGGCCTACTTCCTTGGACCCCTCGTCACTGAACAAATGGCGGGTGTCTGGGATTTGAAGGGGTGCGTCAACCATCCATGTCCAAGTTTTGTTATTTTATACTAGGATCAAATATGATTTCAAACTGTTAAAACTCGATTTCTTATAACTTTGAGGCTCCCCAGGTTGAGGTCCCAGACTGAATCAGGTATGTTCAGACAGAAGATGAACTCACGAACGGGGGCGCCGTGCGTTTAAAATTACATGGTCTGGAAACATCAAATAACGCATGAAAGTCTAGTGAACGCACGAAAGTCTGGATATAAGATCTTTCCGTATGGGACAGTCTGGACATACACTTTCCGTCTGAGACGGTCTGGACATACCGGTTTCCGCTTGGCACATCAACATGGGTTCTTGCAAAGATTAACATCCTGCCTCGACTAGGGTGGACTCTGGAGCAACCATATCCAAGTTTTGTTATTGTTCCGACCTCGAGGTTAATGGGAGCTGGAACTATAAACTCAGCTGTTTTTTGTTCGGTCAATTTTACTTGATTGATATGTTTATCAGACTTTTGAGTGATATCACTAGGAAGCCCGTCAAGCATAGAGTATAGAATTAAAGCGCTTTTTTTCAAATTTTGTATTTTTTGAGGAGTTATCGAGTTTTAAAATTTTTTGTCAACATTTGACATATCAGTGGTTTTATTCACAATTATGATCAGTTTGGTCAACTTTTGTTAATTTTTCCCCAATTATGTTTGCATCTTTAATAGTCGCCGTCAACCTCTCACAGTTTTTTTATTCAGGCATCCTCCATTTTACCATCCAAAAAAGGGCTCTGGAGCTCTGTCTCTTTTATTTTTTTGATGTGTTCAAACAACTTCCTATAATTTTAAGCTTTATAAACGCTATAAAAAGGAAACTGTGAGTTGTTTTTAATAGCCCGTGAAATGCATAAAGTGCTGATGTTGCTGGAAAACCCTAAAATCTGATTGTGTTTTTCCTTTCTTAAAATTTCGCCATTTTTAGCATTTTTCGAGACTTTTTGATCTCTGACTACGTCTCCTGATTACGTCTTGAATTGATGCTGTTCAACGTTCATAAAGACATTTTCCATGGTTCAATCGTTCTGTGTTATTTCCTACTTCGGAATTTTTTTGCGGTGATATCAAATGATACAAAAAAGATTGAAGTGAATTTTGCATTTTTTCAATTTTTTTCTTTGACAATTTAGAAATTTTTCGTGTTTTATGACTTTTGGGGCCCTGGTAGTGTTTTCAAAGTTTATGTGTGCCGGGTTAAATTTTACAGCATCTGTATGGTCCTGAAGACATTAATTTTCAGATTTTTATCAATTTTGCAGTAATTTTTGGTCAATTTTTGGAATCTTTGGGTCTCCTATCGTTGTTTTTACATTTCTGTGGCCGTTATGCCCAGCCATTTTTTTGCTTTTAGGTGTTGTTCTGTAGATAATAACTAGACAGAAGTTGTTATTTAGGCCACAAGTATCAAGAAACACTTGGCAAATGATTTTCAAGCAATGCTTTTTGAAAGCAAATTTTGCTGTTTTTTTCCTCTGATTCTTCAACAAAAACTTTGAAGATCTATAGCTAAATAATAAAAGTGATATAAAGCTAAATATTTTATTAGATGAATTTATCGAATAGCAGATAAATATGACTTACACACATTTTATTTTGTCCAAAAATCTCTTTGGCCCCTTTTGTAATCTTGTATCCTGGTCGAATTGTTGATGTTTTCGGTTCTCATATAGGGAGTCCGGCGAAAGCTAATTGACGATTCAAATTTATTTCTTAACGTTTTAACTATTTCGTCGCAAAAGGTTTTCAAAATCTTAACTCCTGTTTTTAGTTCTTTTCGTTTTCCTTCTTTGACAATATTGAATTGTTGACAGGTCTCACTATGCCCTCTAATGTCGCACTGTTATAATTTTTTCTTGACTTGATTTCATATCAAGCGTCTTCAGAATATAGAATCAAAAAATTCTAAAAATTTTTTTCAAAAAATTTACTTGTGTTTATGAGTTTAACCCTTTTTTGTTTTTTGTTGTGCTTTAAGTTATTCTGGTTGGTGACAGCTTTTCCTGAATCTCTAATGAGCTGCAAGAGAGACTTTTTAATAATTCTTACCATTATCGAAAGTTTTTCACAACTAATCTATATTTTTGTATACATGGATTATTAGTTTTTTTCTCTTCGATTTTCTCTTTGTTTAATTTGACAACTGTTGGCAAAAGTTTTGCACGTATTAGAAAATTACTTTCCTTCCAAACGTTTTTTTGCCGTTTGTTCGTTTTCAATTGTTTTGTAACAAATTCATTGATCAGTCTTGTATACAAATTTATGGCATTTTTTGTAATCTGAAGGTTTTCAGTTTCAGACAGTGCACACCCAAGATTCTTTCTGAAGGTATTTCTGATGGATTTTTTCTTGTGTTTTTTTTGAGTTTTTGCATACTTTTTTGAAAACATTTTGCTGTTAAAATTTGACGTTCTTTGAATTAACTCTTCAATTTAAAACAAATTGTGAATACAATAGCAGGCCATTACGGGTTATTATAGTAGGTGTGCTTGTGGGCTGCAAATAATATGCATTCACTAAGACTGGGATTACAAATGGAAATGATCCAAAAAAATCTTTCTTAGCAGTAATGAATAAAATCAGGACGTATGAACAAACTCCTTGTTCTCTAGGAAGGAATTGCTTAAGCTTTTTAATTTCCCCGCTAATCTGTAAACTCCAGAATAACTGAAAACTAGTTTTTATAGAGAAAAGGCTATGATTTTTGTAAACATAAAAATTATCTCTGCGTAATTTTTACAGAAAAGCGAATTCTACAAAAACCAAATATTCTGAAATAAAATATTGTGAGTTGGAAAAGGCAAATCGCAGATAGCGATGACATCATATTGGACCTATAATAGACTGTTTTTTGTTCTGTAATCCACATTTACCACTATTTGTTACTATATTATTACTAAATTTTTTGAGGAAGATTTTGCCTACTATTAAACTGAGAGAAAAAGATCTGATGGAAAATTGTAAAGTAAGAAAATGCAATGAAAAGCACTCGAATAATCGATTTTTCCAAAAAAGTTGTATTCTATAAATATAATATGCTCAAAATCTGGGCTAACCTAATTGAAAAGTGCTCAGGTGTCTTTGATTAAAATTTTTATCACATTTTCAAAACCTGTATTACATTTCATCTACAATAATGAAAACAGGTCTTGTATTATTTTGCCAAAAACAAGCTAAAAATTTCATGTTCACGATATAGCCCGAAATCTTTTTGCCATAAATTTGCGAGCAGAACGTCATACGGGAAAATTTTGCGAAATGATTAAGGCCAAATACGAAATGATGCGTACTTCTGCAAAGGAAGAACTTTTAAGGAACCGGTCGTCATTTTACTACCATTTTATTTCTAGCACAGAATAGCAAACTTTATCTGGCTCAATGATTCTGAGTGAATTTTTATTTCAGGTGGGTGTGG
Source organism: Convolutriloba macropyga (assembly GCF_964194025.1). Lineage (NCBI taxonomy): Eukaryota > Metazoa > Xenacoelomorpha > Acoela > Convolutidae > Convolutriloba > Convolutriloba macropyga. Next base: position 10,902,968 of record NC_134477.1, read on the forward strand.
GTAACCTCTGGAACAGGTGTGGTGGGCGGGGCACTGTTGATACCAGCTGTGTTCATTGTACCCGATGTGCCCATGCAAACACCAATGGCAGATGCCAGAAAAGTAGGCTCGGATCCCCCCCCCCCCCCCCCCCCAGCTTAGTGGGTGTATACTATTTGTATCCCCCAGACGCACGTGCCATATTTTTTATATAATGATGTACCATGTAATGACAAGTGCTCTGTAGCTGGGGGGCGTATACTGGGGGGGGGGGGGGGGCACAAACGGAAAGGATCCAACATTTCTCTAGTCAACTCCCGGGTTAAAACGAGCATGTCTAAGTTTCATGTTACTGGACGAAAGAGTCACATTTCTTGTTTCAATGTTGGCGGTTTTTTTGAATCGACATTATATTCTTTAAGGTTGCATTAACGGATTGGCAACACATGCTGTAAGGGCACAAAGGGGCATCAAGGGCCTTCTGTAGCATCAGTTGATTGAATTAGTTTGTCATCTTCTTTGAAATTTGCTCTGAAACTTTAGGCTGAAATTTTGTCAATGTCATTCGTACATCCAATTGTGGAAAAAGGGGTCTTTCCCATTAAAGCCCCCATGAAATTATAGCAAGCCCCCCCCCCATTATGGTTTAATTACTATGATTGGTGGGCTTATAGGTTATCTGACCACTAAGCTGGGGGGGGCTATAATGGGAGAGGCCCGAAAAAAGGGGTAACAACTCACGTTGCGTAAAACCGGAGCGAGAAACTCAATAAAAAAACCAACGAGGGGGGGGGGGGGGGGGAGGGGGAGGGGGGAGATGAGACAATACTTAAATGTATGTTTTTTTTTCATACAGAGCCAAAAAGGAGCATTGCTGAAGGACCTGCACTACATGATACATTGCAAGTCATACGTGTTGACAGTCCTCGGATACACTTGTTTCTCATTCACACTAGGTCAGTATACCTCAGTCATCATTCGCATTCAAGATCGCATCACTTTTTGCCTCCGCCCTCCATAACAACAGCACCTTCAAGCTCACGTGACATAATTTTCTATAATGATTTGGATCATTTCCGTTTGTGCCCCCCAGCTTAGTGGGTATTTGCACCCCCCAGAATCACGTGCAATATTTTTACATAATGATTTACCTTGTAATGACCTGTAATTGGGGGGGGCATAACGTACGGGGGGGGGGGCATAACGTACGGGTGGGGGGCATAACGTACGGGGGGGGGGCATAACGTACGGGGGCAGAAACGGAAAAGATCCAATGATTTAGTTATGTAATGGCATGTATGTGTTTCACAACTAAAGGGGAACCAAATGGAAAGATCAAAAGTTTATGCCAAATTTTCAAGTTATATTTTATATATTGTCAAAAGCTTTGAACTGATCACTTCAATTTGCTGGTCTATTTCTATGAATTTGAGGTTTTTCGTAATCGATCTGAACTGCGTTATGCGCCCTCGACTATTGTAGCTGTATAAAAACTCAATAATCAGACTACCGGAATGTTAATTCATATAAGCACTCTATATCATAACGCTGAGGCAACTGTATTCAAAACGTACAATCTATTTTGACCAACTATACTCGCTTTACATCAAGGCATAAACATTATATCGATACTTTACGGCATCTGTTTCGTAGCATTATCACGGCGAAACGCATCGTTTACTTACAGGCAAATCTAGCTTGATCTTTTTAGCAGGTGTTGATTTTCGGCTCAGATCGGTCACCAATACGTTTTCGAAACATAATAAAATTCAGCCTAAAAGGAGCGCAATCGATTCGATCTATTTGTAGGCTTAACGAAAATTATGTTAAACGATCTTTTTCGGAGCTTTCTACGTATATTAGAAGAGAATTTGTGTGCATTTAAGTGGTTAAGAAATATGACGTATTAGATTGCTCATTTCTCGCTCTATTCAAATAGCGTTGCTCATTTACTCGGTAACATCCTCCGGCCCGGAAGAAGATGTTGGGAAAACTGGTACAAGTTTTACAAGTGGACGGACGAGTGAACTGGTCGACGTACGTAAAACGGCGGAGCGTGCGACGCTATCGGAGCCGTAACGGAGTTCCACAATCCGAGCGGTTGGGTAGTAACCCCTAGGGTTGGTTTCCTCAACTATCCAAACCAAGTCACCGGTCTTAAGGTGTTGCTCGGCAGGCGTCTGCCACTTAGAGCGTCGGTTCAGCTTCGGTACGTACTCTCTGATCCAACCGGTCCAGATCGCATTAGCGTACGACTGCGCACGGGCGTAACGTTTACGATGGTCAAACTCATTATTGCCGACAACAGACGGAATACCGGCAGAGTATTCTCCTAAAAGAAAGTGGTTGGGCGTTAAAGCGTTCACATCGCACGGATCAGCGCTTACGGGTGTTAAAGGACGCGAATTGAGAGCATTCTCCACGAGACAAAAGGTAGTATGCAGTACCTCATCCGTGAGGCGACGCGTGCCAAGAATAGTATACAACACGCGTTTGAAGCTGCGTTCCAACCTCTCCCAGATACCCCCGTGATGTGGTGCGCTGGGTGGATTGAGCGTCCACTTTACACCTTTGTGAGCGAGCTCAGCTGCAATGTTGAAAACGTTCCACTTTTCAATACTTTCTCGGAGTTCTTTCTCCGCTCCAATAAAGTTAGTGCCATTGTCTGACCAAATCATGGCAGGTGTACCCCTACGTGACACAAACCGCTCAACTCCCATAACACAAGAACTGGTGTCCATGGATGTAACTATCTCGACATGGACAGCGCGAGTAGTGAGACAGGTGAAGAGGAAGCCCCACCTTTTCTCAGTAGTACGGCGGACGGTAACATAGAATGGCCCAAAGTAGTCAACGCCAGTGTTCGTGAAGGGAGGAGACTGGTAAGCAAGTCTCTCCTTAGGTAAGTCAGACATGATTGGTTGCATAGTTACAGCTTGGAATTCTCGGCATCTCAGGCAGTGTGCTGTGATGGAACGCAAGGATGATCTTAGTTTCAGTACTGTATAGTGTTCCTGCACAATTGATCATAGGTATTCAACGCCTTGATGATAATGCTTTACGTGCGTGTGTTCAAGGTACAGTTTTACAAACGGATGACGTGCATCTAAGATGATTGGGTACTTTACGTTAAACCCAACTTCAATTAACCGCTTGATGCGGTCCGAGGAACGGATTAGCCCATTTGGACTATTAAACGGTGAATGTGGAGCAATTCGGCTACTCCGTTTAACGAATTTATTGCCATGAAGATCTTTTCTTTCAGCTTCAAAAGACTCTCCTTGCACCAAATACTGTAGATGACGCTCGGCTTCGTCAAGCTCCGTAGGTTCGGTAATGCTACCATCGGGGTTACGGTAGCCGGCATGTTTCGGCAAAAGCCGGAGAACGTATGCGGCAATGCGCAAGTACTTTTGATAAGAACTAAACTTATCAAATGGGAATAACGACGGAACGGGAGTTATCTGTTTTTTAACGGATGTAGCGAGAGAAACAGTGTCTTCTATGGTGACTGCTTGGTTGACGCCAAGTTTGATGTTATTAATGACGTCTTTGTTCGGTACGAAAGGGAAACTTGAGTTAATTAAGAAATGTGGACCATTGACCCAACTGCTTAGTTGCAAAACCTCAGCGGACATTCCACGCGTGCCAGCGTCAGCTGGATTATCCTTAGTTGCGACGTGGTTCCATTGGTCAACTCTGGTATACTCCAAAATTTCGCAAACACGGTTTGCAACAAAGATTGGTTGCTTTTCATTTGAGTTAATCCATTGGAGAACGGTCGTGCTGTCTGTCCACATGAATACTTGGTTAACAGATACAGTAAGTGCTTGTGTAATTTCCCTTTTCAGTCGAGCGGCAAGTAGAGCTGCTTGCAGTTCGAGTTTTGGGACAGTCATTACTTTCATTGGCGCCACGCGCGCTTTACCTAAAACAAACGCAAGCTCTGTTTTTTCTTCGCCCGTAGGTGTTTTTACACGGGCTCGCAAGAATGCGACCGCACTGAAAATATCCTGCGAACAATCACCGAACATATGCAACTCTATATTATCAAAGGGTCCACTAAAGTTACTTCGGGGAATTTTGATGTTTTCAAGCTTTGGTAAGTCCGCACTCCAAACCAAAAATCTTTGCACCATGTCCTGTGGGAGCTCGTCATCTCATTGTTGTCCTGTGACACGCCAGATGTCTTTTAAGAGCAGTCGCGCACCGACGGTAAACGGTGCAACAAGACCAATGGGGTCAAAGACTTTCGAGACAAGACTTAGGACCAAGCGTTGCGTGAGGGACTTGGTGATAGCGCAGCTTGTACCCCGACTCACAACTAAGGTGTCATTAGTGTGATCCCACTTTAACCCTAGCACATGCGATGAATCCTCCTGACATGAAACAATAACCTTGGGCTCAGTAGATTGAGAGGAACCATCAATTCGGTCAGCCAGATTTGGCACATTGCTTACAAACTTTTTAAGCTTGAACCCACCGAGATGGAGAAGATGTACCAATTCCTTCGATCTACTGATGGCTTCCTCTGGAGACTCCACTGAGTCAAGATAATCGTTCATGTAGAAGTTTTCAAGGACGGCTTTTGCAGCTTCGGGGTAAAACCTGGCATTGTCTCTCGCAGTGCGTTGTAATGCATAGTTGGCGCATCTGGGCGAGTCTTTAGCCCCGAATATATGGCGCGTATATTGATACAATACAACGTTAGTTGTGGGGTCCTCCCGCCACAGAAAGCGAAGTGATGGTTGATCTGATGGTAACACGTCAATTTGTAGAAACATTCCCTCGATGTCGGCGGAGACGGCATATGGATGTTGTCGGAAGCGAAGAAGTACGTAAATAAGATTTTGGAGCAGATCAGGGCCAGTGAGCAAAGATTTATTCAGTGAGGCGCCATGAAATTTTGCTGCTCCATTGAGCACCCTATGCACCTTACCTGGTTTGTTCGGGTTTAAAACCGGATGGTGGGGTAGGTACCACTCTTTATCAGACCGGCTCTCAACCTTGCGAGCGTCCGGAACCTCAATTATATACCCCTTATTTAGGTCTTCTTTGATGGTACTAGTATACTTCTCTCTGAGGTCTTCATCCTTGGCCAAACGTTTTTCGAGCGATTTTAGTTGTTGTGGTCTTATTAGACGGTTGTTGATTAGTAGTTGCTTTACTTTGACCTGTGCTGCCAGAACACTGGATAGTATTGGGATATGTTGACTATTTTGTTGGGAAAACCCTATCTGCTCCATGCAATAGTGAGTTATGCGAACTATTACACCCCTCTGCTCGGCACCTTCTAGCTTGGGGACACTGGCGGAATGTGTGCTTATCACGTAAGCACGAAAAACAAAGTTTATTATCCGCCACCAACTTAGCTCTCTGGGTTGGAGTCTTTTCCTTGAAAACTCGACACTCCCATAGCCGGTGGTTACCTTTGCATACAATGCATCGACAGAAAGTGTTTATGGAAGCAGATGGCATTTGCTTCTTTGATTTCCTTTGTTGCGAATTTGATGCACACACTTTTGAAGCTGTTTTGGTCTTGGTTACTGAAGTGCTGTTATCTTCAGGCCTTGCCTTGGTTGCGCTTTGTTTCATAAGATCGTGGGCCTCAGCCTTTTCTTTAAGCCAGTCGTTAAAGTCAAGGAGGGTAGGCTTAACCCAGTGCTTCTTAACCGTAAGGAGCGACCATGACTCTTTCATGTTTGGTGGTAACTTTTGTACTGCTTGGTTAAGTAGGGAAGCGCTCTTCAAGTCAGCATCATATGATAGTGACTTGAAAACCCCAACGAGGCTGGATATTGCTGCAGAATAGTTTATGATGTTATCACTATTGTGCATTTTAAGAGGCGGAAAGTTGCTTAGTTTACCCAAGTGTGCACTTACGACTGCCTGTGGCTGGCCAAATTTACGTTCTAAAGTCCTTAGTGCATCCTTGTACATTAAACCACAGTAAGCAAACTCGGCGATTGCAATCTTTGCTTTACCGGTGACCAGTGTTTTAAGGTACGTCAGTTTAACGTCACTAGTGAGCGACTGCGAGTCAATCGCGCTTTTGAATTGACCATACCACTCATGCCAATTTAATGGGTCGCCATTAAACTCAGCAAGTTTCCACTCAGGCAAAGGGTCGTTTTTCTTACTTGTTATCGCATCAGCCAGTTCCCTAATCAATGGCGCATTCTCTGGTATCGGAGGAGCAGTTGCAGACACCTGCGGACCACTCCAACTCAACGCAGTGGGCCCAACATAAGGGTATGTTGGCTGAAAAACCGGAGTGGCCAGACCAGGTACAATATTACTTGTAGTTCCAATCGGGTTTTCCTGATGTGTGCCGGATGGTGATTGCATATCAATCAAAAGGGGTGAATTCGAATATATTCGAAAATTAGTAACTGATGATGCGATGTGTGCCTGTACATTTGGAGCAACATTATTTACGGTAGTAATGTCTTGGTTGACTACTGACGGTCTGTGCTGCGGAAAACGCCAATGACTCATATTTGGCACAAAACTTTGGCCGAGAGGGATATTGCGCATATTTGGGAAAGGAGGGGCAACAGAACGTACAACTTTATGTACTCGGTTATTACTATTCTGAAAATTGTTGTTGACGAGAGGCTGGTTAATCAAAGGGGCGTGTGGGATGGGAGCAGTGATGTTAGGTGCGAAGACTGGGTTCGGAATGGGATGGTCGTTAGGATGAGCGGGTTCGGAGTTGTGCTGTTGAGTGTTTGGACTTGGTGGGGCGCTTGGGTGCAAGGGAACGTTTATTGCGGTGGCTGGATGATTTGTTGTCGGAAAAGGAGGAAGAGTGGCGTTTGGTGCTCGGGGGACACAATTAATTTGTTGTCGGGAGCATATTCGCTGGGCCAAATTATTCTTCGGCACACTTGATGTTTCAGGTCCCCTGGATTGTGCGTGTGGAAAAAACTCGGATGCATTATTTTGATTTTCTTGTGGTGCGAACGTCTGTGGTGGAATGGGCTGTTGAATGGGCGGTGAAGAAGCCCCTGGGGCGTGTACAGAAGGTGGCTGACTATCCGCGGTTCCTTGGTTAGTTATGGTTGGAAGCGCCACGCCTTGCTGGCCCGTTTGATCCATTTGCGCCCTTAGGTGCGCCTGGTACAACGCCTGTGTGTTAGCAGCAGCCAAAAAGTTTTCAGGTGGAGTATAATAATGATCGAGTTGCTCTAAGGTCTCATTGCTTAAAATGTAATTGCCTCGACAATTTTTTGGAATAGAATGCCTTGAAATTTCAGTGTTCTGATCTTCCACTGTTTTGCCGTTGTTGTGGCTAGGACGTTCTGGAGGGTCAATCATAACATCTGGTTCAATAGTTTTCTCATTGTTAAAACTTAAAGCAAGTGAGGTGTTGATCCAGTCCTGGACAGCCTTTTCACTTCTCATTGAGCTTCTAGCACTTGCAGTTGTTTCAGATTGGCTACCTTTAGAAACGGCGTCCAGCATTTCAAATTCTTGCAGAGTTGCCTCTGCCAACCGTTTCCTGTTGTTTTCCTCCAGTTCATCTATTTCCATTTGTTTTTCCTGTTTAGCAAGGCGAATGGCTGCCTCATTCTGTTTTTCAATTTCTTCGCGCTTCATTTTAGCGATTACATAGTCATGTTTACGCTGACTAGATGTTTTTGATGAAGTCATCAGTGAGGGAAGTCTAGAACGAATGGGAGCCCTTGGTTCCTGGAACTCACTCACTTTATCATCAGCAGAATTGATGTAGTTTCTTGCTGAAGCCAGTATCTTGTCGTTCTTAGTTGTCATTGCCTCCAAGTAAGACTCTAATGAAGGAACAAGTGCACTTGGATCTTCCGTTTTCCCAGCAAATGCAATCAGGTCCTCATTTTTGTCTACAACAGTCATAAATGCTTCGTTGCACTTTGTTACTAGGCGTTCAACTTTCACTCGCCTACTTTGACTATTTATACAATGAAGAATATCTTCACGTATAGCGTGCAATTCAGCTTCACGCGTTGACCTGGCAGCGTACAACTTTTTGACTTTTTGATCAAGACTATTAGACATCGCGATGTTATTATTTCCAAATACCAGCAAAACTACCACAGCACACGGTTATCTATTATACGCACACTCCAAAAATCAAATCCACGCAAAACAAACCCAACGCAAAAGACACTAGACACAGCACACTACAAACCACCCAAAGAGCAAAGGAGGTCGTCGAGCACACTGTGCCCGACAAAAACAGAAGTGGAGCACTGAACGCTATGCGCTCAACGCGGAGGGAGGCAAAGGACACACGGGAAGTCGAGCGAGCAACGCGCGACAAAACGGAGACGTTACGGACGGAAAGTTGAACGAGCAACGCGTGACGTGACGGAAACGGGACAGACGAGAGGTCGAGCGAGCAATGCGCGACAGAACGGAAACGGGACGTGTGGGAAAACAAACGAAGCGGGACGGTGGGAAAGAACGGGCGGGAAATGAGTTCGGACAGATCTATGTTAGCAGACAACAGCAAAAACTCAAGCAAACAACCTAGCCATAACTCCAGAACAAACTTAAGTCACACCCTAGGAAGAAGTAGAGAAGCTACTGCAAGACAATCTGATATAGTTCATAATGGGTCTATAACGACAAATTTAACGACAAACTATTTTACGGCAATGCAGTAGTACACTAAAAGGATGAAAAGGTCGAGAAATTTGGTAACCGTAACTCCAGAATAAACTTAAGTCACATCCTAGCAAAATCCAAACCGTAACAAACAATCAGCATACTAATATTATTAAACAAACTACAGCAAAATTTAACAAACTACAATAGTGTGTTTGTAGACTAAGATAGTTGGAAGAGTCGCGAAACAATCCAGCCGTAACTCGAGAATAAACTTAAGTCACACCCTAGAAGGCAACAGGACCAAACCAACTAGCAATCGTACAGGTACACACAAACATACAGCAGCAAAATCAATATACTACAACAGAAGGGCTAGTAAATTAGTAGAGTTGAAAAGTCAAAGGACAACCCAGCCGTAACTCGAGAATAAACTTAAGTCACACCCTAGAAAGCTATAAGACCTAAACAACAAACCAGCATACTAGCATACTCAACATACTACAGCAAAAACAACAACATACTTCATCACATATAACATACTACATCGAAGGAAAAAATTAGGCGGAGAAAAACAACTCAGAATGAAAAAAAAAACGGAATGATTGGAAACGAAAACGAAAAACAAAATTTTGGGAGAGCGACGTTGATGAAAAATGAACGGAAATTGTGAATAGCGAAGTTAAGGAACGAAAAAGAAGCGGACGGTACGGTACGAGAACGAGATACGAAGACAATAAGAAAACAAAATTTTTTTTTGAGCCGGAGGTTGTGAGTTTATATCTCACACCATTATCTGTCCAATTTTTCAAATTTTGGTCAATTTTTTGCAAATTCTTGATTACGGAACGGTAATCCAGTAAACTGGACGGTTTTAAGCTTGAAAGTACGATTTATCAATATTCTGTATTGATTTTCTAAATTTTTTGATTTGCCTCAAAATTGACCAAAGATTTTCAAAATTGAACAATATAGCATTATGTGCTCACTTTTTTTCTCATATCTGAGGTCATATTTTTGCTATGTAGCCATAATGGACCAATTTGTTTGAACTTCCCAACTTTCGACCAAAAAATTTTCAAAATCGATGTTTTTTTTTCTTAAAAATTTTCTCAGCTCCCTTCTCCAAAAAAGATTGTATTTCGCTGAGACTTGTCAAGATAGTACTACTTGCTTTTCTTTGCAATCTGGCGGAAAAAGATATGTGAATTTCAGAAGTTTTGCTCCAACTCCAAGCCTCAGGGTTTTTAAACTCAAAAAAATATGAGGGGTAGTTTATCGGCAACCGGGGAAATTATCCGAAAAAAGGAGTATGAGTCAATTTAAGAGGGGTAAGCTAGATTTGCCGGTTATTGATCAATTTACGACAATCAGAAATGTTGTTTTATTGGGTGAGTCTTACAGTTTTGTGTGTGCCGCTAGTTGCAGTAACCCTTCTCTTCTAAGTAGCAACAGCGAAGAACTGAATATGTAAACGTGTCATCCAATGTCCAATCTGGGGCATCAAATAGGGTAGGACTGTTAGCACTGCAACTGAGGTGTGAACACATCAGTATAGTCCAGATGAAGGCGCCTTTGCACATGTTATGTCTGAATTTCTGCTATTCGGCCTTGCCCTTGTCCAGTCTGCGGAGTGTAATTTGTGGATGATTGTAAGAATAAACGAGGAATAGTGAAAATGTGCTCAGAGAGAATTTCGGCGTAAGAACCTATAAACTCAGTAATCAGACTACCGGGATGTTAATTCATATAAGCACTCTATATCATAACGCTGAGGCAACTGTATTCAAAACGTACAATCTATTTTGTCCAATTATACTCGCTTTACATCAAGGCATAAACATTATATCGAAACTTTACGGCATCTGTTTCGCAGCATTATCACGGCGAAACGCATCGTTTACTTACAGGCAAATCTAGCTTGATCTTTTTAGCAGGTATTTGTCTGAGTTGATTTTCGGCTCAGATCGGTCACCAATACGTTTTCGAAGCATAATAAAATTCAGCCTAAAAGGAGCGCAATCGATTCGATCTATTAGTAGGCTTAACGAAAATTATGTTAATTGAACTTTTTCGGAGCTTTCTACGTATATTAGAAGAGAATTTGTGTGCATTTAAGTGGTTAAGAAATATGACGTATTAGATTGCTCATTTCTCGCTCTATTCAAATAGCGTTGCTCATTTACTCGGTAACAACTATCTTAAGTTACATATAACAAATCTTTTTTTAAATCGTAGCGCATGATCAAAGGGAAAACATACAAGTTTAAATGATTTTTGTCCTCTACTATGGGAGATGCAGTACTATGGTTAAAACCGGTTAATTGTTCCTACCCACTTGAGTAGAGAAGGGACTATGCACAACTATGCTCAACTGGGCTTTTTGTTCCGTCAATTTTGGCCGACTGATGTATTCATCGTAGAGAGTTGTGAGTTAAAGTTATCATTAAAAAGCCAGTTGAGAGCAGAAGATAAAATTCGAAAGATTTTTTGAAAATCGTTTTTTTTTCTTAGAATTTTTCCAGCTTTAGAGTTTTTTGAATATTTGACTAATTTGAGTTACTTTAGTTCACTTTTCCGTACTCTTGCTAACAGTTTTTTGTCAATTTTTCTGAAAAAAAATGTTAAAAATTTTAAATTTAGTGTTATTTGTTATATTTTTCAAAAACAGGACTGTCGCGGAACTGTTTTTATCCGACTTTTTTAAATTAAAATTTAGGCTAAACTTATGCAAAACTTAGTTTTTTTCATCAAAAACTGAACCAAAATATGCAACTTAGCCCAGAATCTCAACTAAACTCCCACAATAAACACAATCTAGTCAGTAGATAACACAACCTTCTCAAACTCTAAGACAGGTAACGTACTTCAGTTTCCTTTGAGAGATTTCTGTGATTCAAAAAAATCTGCCATTTTTCGCTCATTTAACTCGATAATTATCAGAAATTCCTCATTTAAATCGACCTTTTTTGTCAAATTATAATTTCTCTGACAATTTGAACTATTAAATGTTTTCATCGGACAAGTAGCAATAGCAGGTCTAGCTTTGGTCTAATCGTGATTTTTTGAAATCCGAAAATTTGGTTTGCATTTAAGGAGTGCTCTCTTTTCTCAAAGTTTTTTCTCCTTTTGCGTTTTTTGGTTACTTACTGAGAAGGATGATTTTAAATCCAGGCCCGATTAACAACAAAAAACCTATGAGTTTAATGGTTTCAATGCTGTATTTGCGTAAAATCATTTGTGAAGTTTTGAGTTTTGATTGTATTTTGCTATTCTTTTCCTTTATTCTCTCAGTTTTATGACTATGTCTCGTTAATGTCCAACTGGTTTCCTAGTGGGTTACAAGCTATATGATAATTTTTAGCTCAAAATCAAATCTTTTCAAAAAACAGTGGATTTGTGAGAGGCCAACTTTCATCTTCTTTCTCACATCTTGTGGCTATGTCTCAGCAAAAGAGGTCGTGTTCTCCTTCTAGTGAAATAAAAATTGGTCTTAATTGTGATGTTTTTTGGCGATTTACTTCAGTAATGATTTTTGCTGTGATACGGGTTTTCATTTATTTTGTTTTAGAGCATTTGCCAATTTTTGAGATTTTTTTGTTCTTTTCACATTATAAGATTAATAACAGATCAAATATGACAATAATGGCGTGAAAAGAAGACGCTACTCAACATATTTAGGGTTTTGAAGAAAATAGATTTGTGGCTTAAACGGCTTCAAAACCTCTCGCAAATTTTGTTTTCTGAATTTTTGGTTTTGACAGTTATTTTGTTCTTTATTGTACTCGTACGGAATATTTTGGATAATGAAAAGTATCAATAGTTTTCTATGGATGTATAATTATATCTTTTCAAAGATTTCAGTTGATTGCTAATGGTTTTCAAGACGTTCTTCTTGGTTGTCTTCAAAAATATAAGCGTTCTTAATTTCGATTTATGTCTTCGTCGAGACTGTTTACTGGGTGGACGTAGTTATAATGATCGTTTTTTTTTACCTTACTAACAGGTACTGTACTCGAACTTCCCTTTCTCGGTAAAGTGCCCATAATTTGTAACAAATAGTGAAAAAAAAGCTGGTTGAGAGGCGGCGTCAATTTCATATAGTTTTGTTGGGTTTGATTGTGTTTTTTGTACAACCAAATAGCTAGATTTTTCGGCCAGATTTTTGGACAGAGTAATTTCGTTTCTCAAAAGCTGTTTTAGTTCTTGACGGTGCGGTCGATGACCATCACGATTGTATTTTTGTTATGGCAGTATTTTTGAAGTTATGAGACCCAAAACGAGAATCAAAAATTCAATAAAAAGGGATCTAGGAAATAAACCCCCCTTTTGACTTTGAATTTTGGTCGTGATAATTTGTTATAGTTGCGTATCAAGTCACAGGGGCCGGTAAGACATGATCATGACTCGCGAAGCATGGCCAAGCGCGCTAAACGCGCAGTTCATTAAAGGTCGAGTGGAGGTTTATTTCCTATCTAAAATTAAGTGGGTTTTTTGTGTATTTTTTTCCAAAACCGAATAAAAAGTAATTTTCATCATTAATAACTTGGATCGGTACTGGCTTGTAAAGAGTTTTATTCTAGAAATAAGAACAAGCCTGATCTGTAAAAAAAAGACTGAATTGAATGTCTGTTCAGGTTCTAAACAGTACTGGTCAGTGACATACATCACTGATGCTTCTATGATCAATAGTGACATCAACCTGGATCAGATCTTAGACATCGTGGCACTCTTAGTCTTCGCCTGTGGATGGGTCGGGTCCATTGGAGTGGGCGAAATAGCAAGGGTCTTCAAAAACAGAGGGTACAAAGTCAATAAGTTTTTTTTCCTCTATTACGTTTGTATTAGTGCCCAGTCACGAGGGCAGTTGCTCCGCAGGTGCACATGCTATTTTTTACATGATGTGAGATTTTTTCGTTTGTGCCCCCCCCCCAGCCTAGTGGGTGCACACCCAGTCGCATGTGCCATATTTTTACATAATTATTTACTATGTAATTAGACCTGCCTTGTAACTGGCGGTGCAGAACTTAATGTGAGGGGGGTGGGCACATACGGAAAAGATCCAAAATTGTTGAACAGCGTAAAAATCTTTTCCCTGCAAAACAGCAGTATAAAAGTATAAATTTATAACATATCAAACTTTTTTGATGTTTACTCACACAAAAATCTGATTTTGAGCGTGCTTAGCATGCCCGAGAAATAGTATGTTTTTCTTTTTTAGTGACCTCAAAAACGATAAATTAGAGCTCCAAGAGCTTCACTGAAAATCTAGTCCTCTGTTAATTCTCTGAATCTTTTCTTTTATTGCCACTCGCCCGTGTTGAAAATCCTTTGATTTCATACAAGGATCATATATGATTTCATACTGTCCATACTTGATTTCTTAGTACGATCCGTGTGTGAGAACAAAGAAATCTTATATGATCCATGTATGAGTACCAAGAATTTTACGTCTATTTTCATAAAATTTTCACCATTGATTTTTTTAGTTTTTATTTGGTAAATCATCACTTATGTGATTCCCCGGCATTACTTTGTGATCCGCCAAAAAGCCCTAACGTGCAATATCATTTGCAAAGTTGGGCACTAATTAAAAGAGTAAGTCCAAAAAGATAACTAAAGTATTGACAATCTCTGAAGCCAGTTTACTAAATTATTATATCGCATTAGCAATCCACAGTTAATTTTTCGTGTGCGCTAAAAACAATTTTGCAATTTAAACATTCAGAAAACAAATTTGAGGTTATATGCAAAAAAATGAATATTCATAATAAATGAGCATTTATAGGTATAGATGCTCATTTATAAGAATTAATCAAATAATTTTTCTCATATGTCCTCAAATCTGTTTTCTGAATGTTTAAACTACAAAGTTATTCTTTTAGCGCACACAAAGAATCAAATGTGGATAGCAAATTCGATATAATAATTTAATTTGTCCTTTGTACACTATACGGGAATTTGTGCTACCAGTCAATGTCTTTTGTGTCATATATGACCTTGCATGATTTCCAGGAATTTTTTTCAACTTCAATAGAAAATGAAAATAATACAGTTTCTAGGTTTTGAGATTTCCAAGATTTTTATGACCCCTGTATGATTTATAGGCAATCATATATAATCTTTGTTATGGCTACCTCGAATTCATACAAATCATATATGAACTATTATGATTACTAGGAATCATATATGATCTTGTACGAAATCAAAGAAAGTTGCAGGATCGGTGACCCAAGCACGTCCGTTTGCACCACTTTAAACAGGTTCTAGCATATTTCTTGCATTTCATACACTCACATATACAATTATACACAAATAGCAGTTGCAATATAATGATGCAGCGATGAAGTTTTCAATTTGTAGGATAAGCGGTGACTTTATACAATGCCTTTAAGGGAAGCATACAATGGATAGTGCGCGTTTTTAATTGCGCTCAGTCGACGTTTGTAGCAGTTACATTAGTCCTGCTGGTCTTCCTGGACTGAATTTTTTTTGCTTAATTTTCATATAACCGATAATTTCGATTGAAAATTTTTTTGCGCTTTTAATGAAGACCAGTCTAGTTAGAGATAAGGGGCGAGATATTATATTTAGACCTCGGGCGCATTTCATGATAACTTTTTTGCGTTCCTTCTAATTTTTTTGACCGACATAATTTTTAATTGACTAATTACTTGGCCATGCAACTCATGGTTAATGTTGATAACTACATCAGGGGTGCATCTCGTAATACCAGTAATTCCGTAATAATCAATAATTGAGGTAGCAACATAGATTCATTTCGACCCACGCCATCGGGTCTTCACTTTGGCCCAACGAAGCCACACAATCGGGTTTTCAATGTACGCGTGGCACTGTGGTCAACTTTAAGAAATTATTCTTACATGCAGAAATGCACGGTTTAATTTGTATCAAATGGCTTAAAGAATGCCCGAGGTGAGGTGGTCGAAATATGATGTGACAATTTTTTGTCTGGGGGTAACCCCTCCCAGACAATAAACACACGGTCTGGACCAAACTTTTTGGTCGCACTATTTCAACTCATGGTCTGGCATCAACGAACCATAGTCGCAAAAAGGCTGATGTGCACGCCGTAATTCGAATCATAATCGGACTCAACTGAATCATAGTCCCACAAAATCTTCCAAAATTGCCCTATTTCGGATCATAAAATCGAGAAAAATCGAATCATAGAGTGATTAATTCCCTCTCATAGCCGCATAATTTCGAAAAATGGGCTTTAAAGTTCCATGGCCAATTTTCGTCTGGATCACCCGGTTCATACTTCTACCACCTCACCCCGTGTCTTATTCCGTTAATATGATCCCCTAATCAATGCAGAATTCACAAGGAAAAGAGTCTCCTAAATTCAACTTTAAATTTAAAGTTGAATTTAGGAGGCTCTTTTCCTTATGAATTCTGCTTTGATTAGGGAATCATATTAACGCAATAAGACATTCGTTAAGCTATTTGATACAAAATAAATCGTACATTTCTGTCTGTAAGAATAGTTTCTTTAAGTTGACTCTTGCTTTTAACCATCATATCCTGAAAATACTTTTTATATTATTTTATAATAATAATAATTAGTTGTTCTCGAGTAGGATGGACATTTGTTTGCAACACATATGGTAAAAATCATGTAACATAATATTAAAAAATACTCGACAGGTCATCAATAGGTCCAAGAGATGAGGTCTTAGTCAAGTGATGACCAGTACCTTGTTACATTATAGTGATGACCACGTTATGTAACATTATTTTATTCTATGTGTTTACAGGTTTGCAAGTGCACAGCCCTTAGTCACAGGAATAGTTGGCATGTTCAGTGGACTCACATTCTTGGGATTCATGGCATTCATGTTACGTAATGTTCCCATAGGTCAGTCACTGTCCAAACCCACCTACCAGGGCCAAGGTTACACCTCGACCTAAAAAGGCTACACCCAATTTGGGTTTTTACAGACATTGATCTCTAATCAGATAAAAACTTGGGTTGCAAAACCAGGGAAGGAAGGGGCTTACTGCGACCCCCCCCCCCCCCAATTAACCAATTAAAAGTTCTGGAAAAAACATGGAGCACCGCCATGGCACAACGCACCAAACAAGCAAATCAGACAAGAAACAGAATAAAGTAATTAAAATGGTCTGATTATAAGTCTCACATAAACCATGACAATGGGTCGTAGTTTGCACAATGGTCGGATCCTGATGCGCTCAAATTTCCTCGTTGAGCTTTGATTGGCTTGAATTGCGCTATTGATTTGTAAAAAAAAAACAAAAACAGCGGCACTTCGAATCAAACGTACAAATTTTGGTTATAATCTTTTAAAGTATTTCGAATTTTTTTACCAATCGTAATTGAAATATGAGCCAGGAGCGCATATAATAAAAGAATTTTACGTACCTTGAACATTTTAAAAAATGTAAAATATGGTCTGATAAGGTCAAAAACTGCTATTTTATTTTTTATTTTTGAAAATTGATTAACAAAAAATTACCTCGTTCTGGTTCGTTCCATTTAACGTTTCTTACGTCTCTTCGGTCATGAAATACTGAAATGGTTTGTTCTGATCAAATGCGAAGAATCGTTTGTTAAAACGACTCCAGAAATTAGAAAATAGTATATACTTCTGCTTTTAGTATTACATTTTCAAGTTTGATTTTTTGAGAGGTCTAAATTGCCTGAAATTGTCTTTTTACCAGAAAAATCTGTTCATTCTTTAATTATACAGAGAACATAGGTTATTTGATTAGTTGTTATTCAACCGAAAACAGAGAGACGGATAAAAAAATTTAACGATATTTTGAGAAAAAACACCAAATAATTGATTTCTCTTTGGTTTTTTTGTTCAACTGGTTAAAATTGTTAATTTTTGGACTCGAAACTCCAAAAAAATACAAGTGAGAATAAAAAGTCCTTTTAACATAAATAATACAAATTTCTCCGTTTTTTACCTTAAATTTCAACGCGCTCTGTCTTCCACCCCCCCCCCCCCGAGCGCAATATTTTTTTTTCCTTTTCGTTTTTTTTAAACTTTTTTTCATTTTGAAGTATTAAAGTGTCCTCATTTTCAGATTTTCGATTATTTTTCATAAATCAAAACTAGTTTCTGGGGGCTACAAAAATCTTTTGCTCTTTCTCTACGATGCGTAAACACAAGTGAAAAACTGACTGCAGAAAAAACCAGCCACGCATTTATTTTCCATTTTGAAAAAATATTGGCACAATTATTATTACACTGCTCTCAAAAGTGAGTGATTGTTATTAATTTCCCACAGGTGAAACAAGTGTTTTTTTTTATCAAAAGGCATGAATCTTGCATAATAGTTAACTGAGTTAGAGAAGTTCTTGATCAGCAGCCAAAGTCCGGACGTTTTTCTGTTCAGCTATTTATGGAATAATCGGGTTCATTCCATAGTCTAAGAAATTGCATACATGGTCCTGAGTAGTGACTTGTAATGTTTTTGAACACAATTTTGCTTGGTTCTACTTTTACTATAGTAGACAAAGTTCTAGTCCAACCAACCTAAATCGCTTTACAGATATTGAGCTTTTTGAATGCTGGAATGTTTGAGTCAAGCGAAATTTGAGGAGTTTTTGAACCCAGGCGAAATTTGAAGTTTTGTAGATTTGATAGTTAAAAATTTGTGTTTTTTCTTGATGTAACTTTTAAACTATAAAACAAGAGTGTAAATATAAGACATCTGGATTCAGTTTAATTTCCAGAGATGAACGCCATAAAAGAATATCTCAGTATTAATACTAAGTCAAAAACCATATTTATGGAATCTTCACAATCATACTAAGATCATGAAAAATCTTTTTGTCTGCTTAAATTGAACCAAACAAACAAGTGGGAACAAAGGTTATGATAGAAAGCGTAACCTAGAAATTTACATGTACCAAGTCATACTAGATGGTATATGGTTTTTAATGGAAACTTCGAAATCATACAAAGATTGCACAAAAACATTTCCCATTTAACCTGCTTTTCCATTTTGACCGATTTATTGAGATCCACGTCTGGTTTGTATTGCTGCGCTGGCTTGCCTGAATAGATTAATAGAGAGATATCAACTCAACTCTTTCAGTGGGTCTCATGCTTTTTCGAAGGTGCTTGAATTGTTTCTTGCTATCCATACAAAAGCCATATGTACTTCTTGGTTATCCTACAAAGAAATATTTTATGCTTTTCTATAACCATAAAAAGACTTTGAGTGGTTCTCAATAATCTTATGAAGACCATAATAAGTTCTTATACTAAAAAATCTAATAAAGATCATATTTGGATCTTAGTAATCATAGAAAAATCATATATGAATATGAATGCAGCAGCTAAAGGCATGTTTCCGGCCGTTCTTGCAAGACGGTTATCTTGCAAGAGTCTTGGAAGATAGTCGGTTATCTTACAAGGCTCTTGCATTTCGGACGGTTACCTTGCAAGATCGTGCAGGAATTTTACAAGAGTCTTGCAAGATGATGCATAGTGTTGCAAGATTGTTTCAAGGTTCTTTTAAGATCTTGCAAGATAACCGTCCTCAATCAACTAGGGTGAGCTTTCAAATTTTTCACAACATGATTCGATATTTAACCCTGTCTTCAGTTTGTTCAACCATTTTAAACTCGAAATAGAATTACCGATTTAAAAAATGGTGACTATCTGTGTGTGTAAAACTTCTCATAATTTTTTTCAAACTAAATTTAATTGACAATTAACTTGGTTAACATAACAGTGGCTAACAATACAACAGATCAACAGTTTATGAATCTCATTTCATCGGCCTTTTTTTCAACATGTAAAATGTTTGTTTTCATTCTCCCCACTTTGGTCAGGTAAGAATAAAATTTGCTGCAAGCGTTTTGGTGGCTCATCATAAAAGGACCAATCTGTACTCTTCTTATTCTCTACTCCTAATTAAATCTGGCCAATACGAGCGAGCCAATAATAATAATAGAATGTTGAGCGCCAGGTTAAACTACTATCGTACGCAGTACAAAATAACACTTAAATCTAAGTATATTATTCTAACCAGTACAAATAATTTGTCAATTGAATTTTTGGAAAAAATTTCTGCTTATTTTCAGCTATGACCTTCTATGGAATTACGAATATCACACTATGCTGTTACGTGGCAACATTCCAAGATCTTATCATGAGTGTATTACCTCCTGTCATGCGACCATTGGGTGCCGGAATGGCCACTTTGACAGGTAAGCAGAGACGCTTTGCGAAAAATGATATCATATTTATTAAATATTACACTAGTTGAGATGGATCAATATTGATAGATCAACATAATGAGCTTGAAATTATTTAGAATGGTTATCAAAAAATGTTTGAAAAAATATGAGAATAAATTTGTTGACGAAAGGATTGAAAAAAACTAAGTTATCATTTACTGGATGTGAGAGTCAGAAGGAACCGATAGATATCAATTACCGATTGATATCCCCCCCCCCCCACCTCCTCCCACCCCACCTCGTCCCACCCCACAACTCCTCCCACTGCTCGTCCCACCCCACAACTCCTCCCATAGCTAAGTAATAAATAAGAAAAAGTTGGCACAGGGTAGGAGGAAGAAAATATCCATATCTCCAATTTTCTCAACTGTTCGGGCTACTTACTATTCCTTCACGTTCGTAGTAAATTCTCTTCAGGTCACTTGTTGGGCGACGGGTTCAGTTCTCTTGCGATTGGGGCCATAAGTGATATCTACGCTAATGCCAAATCTGACCCCAACACTTACTACACACAGGCCAGTGCACTCACAACTGCATTCTACCTCGCAGAGTTTGTCTCTACCATCGGAGGTCAGTCAGACATCTTTCCTTCTCATCTGTTAAAATATGACATCTAAACACTTAAAACTCGTCGTGTGAGACCACTTAAATAATCAACACGCCCTGTTGGGATGTTGGGGCAAGGGGAGGGGGGAGGGGGAGGGGTGAAAGGAACACGTGTGTTAAATCTGCAGTTTGATTTCACACAAATCAGTTACCAAATCGACTGCGTTTTTCACCATATTTTGACAACTAAATCTAGTTTTACAATTTTAAGGCCCTTAGAAACACAATAAATTTATCTAATTAATTTGAAAAAAATAGCGACTTAATCAACTACAACCATTGATTTCGACTAATTTTTACACGGCCAGGAATTGAAAAAGCCACATATTATAAATCCTTAATAAAAAAACCTACAACTAGACATCGGTGACCGACAATGATTGCAGCAAACGTTCTATAACCGAGTCGTCCGAAAGGCCGAAACGAGGATTGAAATTCTACCGAGGCAGAGATAAGTACTGAAAAGCTAAAAACCATCAAATCCTGAGTGCATGCAACAGCATAAAGAGCAGGCATCTGAAGGACGAAAACCTGGGTAGAAGAGTCTGGCAACAATACCCGTTACTATTATTCAAAATTAAATTTTTTTTATTTGCATGAGCTCGACTTGGTTTTACCAGAAAATTCTCTAATCTACACTTATTTCACTTTGATTGTCTTGTCTAAGTTTTCTTCTAGAAAAAAATCAGTTTCAAATAGTTGAGTTTCAAGCACAATTTTAAAGTCAAGTTAGAAAATCAGAATATTGATGCTATATTTTACATACAATTCAGCTTGTACATTTTTATGGCTCCCAAAGATTTCTGACTTGAAGGAAGTCATTGAACTTATAGGAACGACCAACGAACATTTAGCTACCCTGCAATGAAACTACCCCCAGCTTAAATGGCTTATACCTTTTACGCCCCCAGCCGCACGTGCTATTTTTTTACACAGTAACGTGCTATTTAACAACATATAATTTCTAACTGGGGGCGTAAAAAACACTGGGGGGGGGGCAAACAGAATATATCCCAGCTTTCATTATACTCTATTAAAATATGACATCTAAACACTTTGTTGAGTTGTTGTTTGAGATCACTAATATAATCAACATGCGATGTGGGGAAGGGGGGGTGAAGGGAACACGTGTGTTAAATCTGCAATTTGCGTATTGCGTATTAGAACCAAATGAATTAAAGTATGTTCCCGCAAATTTTAATGACTTTTTTGGATGACCTGCGGGGGCCTTGGGCTTATAAACATTGCTTTGCCGACTTCAGAGAGCCTTATAATTTTTCTACATTATAATTTTAGTTTACATTTTTAATTATTTATAAAATCAAATAATTGCGTCTACCAAATTAATCTAACCGATATTAAACTCTATCGGTTAAATTTCATTACTGCAGTTAAACCGATTGGATGAGGTTGTAACAACCGTAATATAGTTGACTCTTCAATTAACTTTTGGTTTAAAAAAATCCCACCTGTTGGGTTTTTTCACTACCTATTATGCCGTAGAAGCCATTATCAGGGAAAAAACCAGCGGTTGTTTTCTCTGCAGCCTAACGGCCAACATTGTGATCAAATAACCGTGTCGTCTTCTGAATTTCTGCTAGGCTCAACAGTGAGGGGGCTCTGTCACCCAGAAGATCGATCAAATAAAATAAACCAAAGGTTTTGAATTGGTGAAGCCAAGCGTTACTTTGTTACTCTGCTATTTCCCCTCTTCCACTATTTTATGCTGTTGTAAGTTAGATTGCCTTGAAATAAGTTAATTCACAATGGGGCTCGTAATATGAATTCTGGTTATTTGGATAACAAATGTAAGAAAATTACTTGCACGTCAAGGGAAAGGACGAATTTAAGACAATTTATAATAGTAATTAAAATAATAATAGAAACAACATCCACGGTTCAATTACCAAATGAACTAAATCAAAAACGCTCACAGTATCCCAACTGGTCTTGAAATTACAAACTTCCAGACTTCAGTCTCACTCTCAATCTCTTCTTTGCTTTTCACACTATCTTGTAAAGTTTAGTCGCACTAAACCAACTACTTTCTCTCGCTTGTGCGTCCAAACTTGAAGTTCTCCCAAAGTTCTCCAACGTTTCTCTAAATTTCTCTGTGTTCCTTCAATTTATACTCAACCAATACGCTCTTATCTTAAGCAAACGAACCTTAATCTCTTGAGTAAACATTGAAACTTACATTTGAAATCTGTATGAGGGCTTTGTTTGCTATGCAAACAAACCAACATCGAATTATGCTCTGTCATTCAACTGCTACCAACCATTGTTCAATTTTCTCTTTATCTTAAGTAAACAACCTTTGGACTCTTATGTGAACAAATCCAATCCGCTTTATCTCTTATATGCACTTGACATGTCAATCAGTGTTTGCTTAATAAACATTGAACGTTGCTCTGGAAAGTTCTTATTCCTCTATTTCCACTATCAAATTAACTGGCTCCAATCAATCCCTGTCAAACATCATGTGTTGAATAAATAACTAATCTCAACCTCAAAACTAAGAGCAACTGTCATTCTGAGTTTTCTCAACATTTCATGCAATTCCACAGTTAGAACCTGCCGGAAGGTCTAATATTCCTAAAAGCCCACAATTTGACCTCTAGGGGTCATTAAAAGGAGGTCACCTCTCCAAAATCAGGGGCCAAGTTGACAAAACTAAATATTGTCATGGAAAGTTCCCTCATAGTTGCAACTACCTACAAATTTTCATGGCCTAACTCCCAATAGAACGCGAGCAATGACCACGCACACTTTTCATTGACATCCCGGATGAACCCAAAATTCCAACTTAATAACTCGCCAATTAGTCAAAACGTCTTGGGATAAAAATTTTATTAAATATAGGGTGCCACCAACCTGCCTGCCAAGTTTCATGACCAACGGATCAGCCGTTGCAAGTTGTGTGCAATTTTGAATATTTTTTAACGAGTCGTGGGTGCCAAAACCCGAAAAATCCGAGTTTGTCAAAATTGACCAGGGTGGGTTTTTTGCCACTAACTGTCTCAGGATATCATATTATTACCATTTCAAAGTCATTCGGCCGCTCAGAAAGGCCAATATCTGGTTTCGGGCACTCGGGTTATCCCGAAGCACCGTATCGCGGTATGCGATCAAATCCGACACTAAAATTTGATTCTTCGTACCCAAATTAGTCTATCCCCCAATTTTCAGGTCAATCCGACTTCAACTTATTGAGAAATTACTGTTTCAATTCAAGTGCTAACTATCTTCCGGCAAAAAGAACCTATTTACCGCAGAATACCCAAAAAGTAATCCTAACCTTTTTCCATGATCATCTCATACATTACTTTGGACTTAATACCCTTTGCAACCCTTAACTAGCTCTATATCATTACTCAAACGGTCATTTTTCTATTCAAATTATGGAAAACCTTCAAATCACACCACTTCCGGTGTTAATAGCTCGGAGTTGGATGGTCGGATTGGCTCAAAAAGGTATAGCAGCCTGAGAGGATCATTGGGTTTACCTTACATTAAAATTTGGTAAAAGTCCGCTAGATATAACCCTCCATGGGGGGTGCGGTTCAAATCTGCTTTGAAAAACTGATAAATTGCCTTTTTATTTACACTAAATCAACAAAACTTTACTTAACTAACTCAGATCGAAAAGCTGTAACCGGTCGCCCATCTCTACTATTTATGGACAATATATAGGGAAACATCCCCATTATTTTTCAGAGTCCAATGATGAATATAGCTCAAAGAGTTGAGGTGTACCAGGTTCGGGGGTGCCAATAATTTTGCTAATTCGAAATCGCACTTTTTTACTCCAAATTGAAATTCCAAATTTGTTCAAAGTATCTAGTTCACTTCAAATGTTCGCTCTCTATTTTACTTCTAAATTTAAATCACTCATTTGGACTTCGGCCTGATGCACAAATACAACTTTGCTAATTCACCTAAATATTTTGGCAGCTCAATATGCTTTTGTTCATTAATTTGTTTGTTTAAGATATAGCAGTCAATTCTCTGGCGCCTTCGAAACAATAACCTTTTAAGAAAGAACGCTTTATTTCAAACACCTAATTAACTTGTCTAAATTGACCTAAATTATCTAACTTACTCGCAGTATCTGCTTATTTCCTGCGTCTTGCAAACCGGATCTTTTCTGTTTGTGCCCCCCAGTCCGTTATGCACCTTCCAGTTACAGAGCACGCATTATTACATAGTAAATCATGTAGCATAAATATGGCACGTGCGTTTTTTTTTTTGGGGGGGGGGGGGTGAAAATAATATGCACCCACTAAGCTGGCGGAGTACAAACGGAAAAGATCCAAATAACCTATACCCCATTTATCGTAAATGCACCATAATTTGTGGCTATAATTTCGTGGGGAGGCTACAGAGGGGATACCTAAAAAGCAGTGCTTTGTTCACACATGGTAACAAAAACATAGCTTTTGTCCACGGGGGAGGAAGGAAACTATTTTTCGCTTTTTTCCTGTTTCAGGTATGCTCTTCATAATCGTGGCCTTAACATTACCCGGAGACTTACGGAAAGTGAAGAGATTCATAAAAGAAAAAGGCATTGCAACTCAGAATACTGGACAAAGAGCTAACAACAATCACTTCGGCTCCGAAGATCAGAAGGTTAAGAACGAACACAGGACAACATAGATAAATAGATAAAATAGATAAATAGATAGAATATATGAATAGATAGAATAGATAAATAGATAGAATATATGAATAGATAGAATAGATAAACAGATAGAAAACCCCCCTCTTACCTCACAAGAAGAAATCATCCAGCTATATAATAGCGGTAATTGCGGGTTCGTTTGCCCCTATGTTTACCAGCGAGCAGTAGATCTTTAACAGACGAAATGCCTAATTTTGGTGTATGCGATAAACATGGTATTCATAGCACCGTTAAGGAAAACCATAAATTATAACTAGTTTATCTAAGATGGCCAAAAATGGTATACGTACTGCACAGTTCTGCTCGTAATATGATATTCTAACACATTTTTTTAGATTGACACTTTCACCTCAATTACGTTATGAAGGCTTCAAAATTTAACTAATTTAATAAAGGGAACAATATAAGTATTTATATATTCAATTTTAGATTGAAGGGTTTTTTATTGTTTGTTAAAAAACTTGCTTAATCTGACGTTTTTGCAGTCTTATTTGAGTTACAATTTTCAAACCTACTTTTTTAAAACAATTATTTACGGGTTGGTATCAACTTGTGAGGTGTTTAAATCGAAAAAGTAGACCTGTTAAAAAAAACCGCCCGTATCATAGTAACATATTAACTCAATGCTGAACCACGGGATTTCTTGCTCTGTATTTTTACTATAAATATATTATGACCATGTCACTTTTTACCATGAAAGAAGTGTTGTCAGACAAAAAAATGGATCTCTGAAATTGTTATGAACAGCCTACAAATCAATTATTCCTTTTCTGGATGCTCATGGAAAATTTTTTTTCTGATGGTACAGTGCTCAGGGAAAAACGGACTCAGGAAACAAACGTCTGAAAACAACCTGTTCTCCCCTCCCCTTGACAAAAAACCGAAAAGATTCAATAAAAATTGCAACAATTATAACCATAATTTGTTATTAATAGCCGCCCTCATCTTCTCAGCCGGCTATTATAGCGCTCCTATTTTTTTTTACTTCGTCGAATAAAAAAATGTTTCGCTTTACCTCATTTTGCCGCCTTTTCAACATTTTGCGTGAAATCTTTTTGACTTCTCTAGGCTAGTTTCTCTCTTCTCTCATTCTGCTAAAAGTGATTTTGAACATCAGTTGCTCAGCAAAGCAATTCAAAATGAACAGAGTCAGTATAAAAAATTGAAGTCAGAAATAGAAACGGGATAAACCCATAAAGCCCAATTTTACATGCCCGCTATTTGAACGTTGTTCCTATAAGTATTACTTACCTCTCTCTAATGCTCATTGTTATTGATAGTAGCCCCTGTAGCCTCTCTCTAAGAAACAGAAGTATGTTCAACTACGAAATGCCATCAAAATAAATCGGACTTTAAAAAATGTTTTTGTACAAAAATCTTTTTTTTTCAATATCTTCTGTTATTTCAATCCCAATCATGCTTATTGGAATCAGCGGCGGCTATTTTCCGGCAATCTGCCGCGTATGTTTATTATTAAATAATGAAGATTTATTAAAATTATAATTGTCGCCATTTGAAATTTTTGTAAGAAATTTTATTTCAAATTATAAAATTTCTCATGATTGAAAAAACTTTTCCGGATGTTATTCAGTTATGCTAATCTTTTGAATGGTAACAAAATTCCTCCAATCAGATCTTATCCAAAAATCTTTACTGAAACGGCGAAGGGAGATTTGTTTCTGTTTGTCCAAGTTTGTACAATTTTTGTTAAAGTCTTTTCATTCGTTTGTTTTTATAGAAGCATTAATTACGTTTACGTAAAAACAAAGTGTTTTGATAATATGAATTAGCACTTTCTTTCTACACGGTTCTAATACCTGTGACAACTGAGCAAATGTGAGCATGAATTTGACAAACAAAATTTACTATTTTATTCCGGAGAATATACGAGAAAATATCCCTAACGTCTGGTAAAAGGCCATACTAAATGAAAAGCTTACAAAAAAAAAATCAAAACAATTTTAAAAAATTCAAGCGTAACAATTGCCAAGACCAGTTAAAATTTCGTAGGATGTAGATACACACTTTCAACTCAAATGCGTACATCTGGATTTCGTTATGGCTGGATAGAAAAATGTGTCAACTATGTAAAAATAAGTTTTTTAAAGGTTTTTTTTATTGTTTGTTAAAAAACTTGCTTAATCTGACGTTTTTGCGGTCTTATTTGAGTTACAACAATCAAACCTACTTTTTTTAAACAATTATTTACGGGTTGGTATCAACTTGTGAGGTGTGTAAATCGAAAAAGTAGACCTGTTAAAAAAACCGCCCGTATCATAGTAACATATTAACTCAATGCTGAACCACGGGATTTCTTGCTCTGTATTTTTACTATAAATATATTATGACCATGTCACTTTTTACCATGAAAGAAGCGTTGTCAGACAAAAAATGGATCTCTGAAATTGTTATGAACAGCCTACAAATCAATTATTCCTTTTCTGGCTGCTCATGGAAAATTTTTTTTCTGATGGTACAGTGCTCAGGGAAAAACGGACTCAGGAAACAAACGTCTGAAACAGCCTGTTCTGCCATTCCCTTGAAAAAAAACCGAAAAGATTCATTAAAAATTGCAACAATTATAACCATAATTTGTCATTATTATTAAAAAATGAAGATTTATTAATAATTAACATTGTTGCCATTTGAAATTTTTGTAAGAAATTTTTTTCCAATTATAAAATTTCTCATGGTTGAAAAAAATTTTCCGGATGTTATTCAGTTATGCTAATCGTTTGAATGGTAACAAACTTCCTCCAATCAGATCTTATCCGAAAAGTTTTACTGAAACGGCGAAGGGAGATTTGTTTCTGTTTGTCCAAATTTGTAAGAATTTTTTTAAAGTCTTTTCATTCGTTTGTCTTTACAGAAGCAATGTTTACGTTTACGTAAAACCAAACTGTTTTGATAATATGAATTAGCACTTTCTTTCTACACGTTTCTAATACATGTGACAACTGAGCAAATGTGAGCATGAATTTGACAAAAAAAATTTACTATTTTCTTCCGGAGAATATATGAGAAAATATCCCTAACTTCTGGTAAAAGGCCATACTAAATGAAAGGCTTACAAACAAAAAAAATCAAAACAATTTTAAAAAATTCAAGCGTAACAATTGCCCAGAGCAATTAAAATTTCGTAGGATGTAGATACACACTTTCAACTCAAATGAGTACATCTGGATTTTGTTATGGCTGGATAGAAAAATGTGTCAACTATGTAAAAATATGTTTTTTAAAGGTTTTTTTTATTGTTTGTTAAAAAACTTGCTTAATCTGACGTTTTTGCGGTCTTATTTGAGTTACAACAATCAAACCTACTTTTTTTAAACAATTATTTACGGGTTGGTATCAACTTGTGAGGTGTGTAAATCGAAAAAGTAGACCTGTTAAAAAAACCGCCCGTATCATAGTAACATATTAACTCAATGCTGAACCACGGCATTTCTTGCTCTGTATTTTTACTATAAATATATTATGACCATGTCACTTTTTACCATGAAAGAAGCGTTGTCAGACAAAAAATGGATCTCTGAAATTGTTATGAACAGCCTACAAATCAATTATTCCTTTTCTGGCTGCTCATGGAAAATTTTTTTTCTGATGGTACAGTGCTCAGGGAAAAACGGACTCAGGAAACAAACGTCTGAAACAGCCTGTTCTGCCATTCCCTTGAAAAAAAACCGAAAAGATTCATTAAAAATTGCAACAATTATAACCATAATTTGTCATTATTATTAAAAAATGAAGATTTATTAATAATTAACATTGTTGCCATTTGAAATTTTTGTAAGAAATTTTTTTCCAATTATAAAATTTCTCATGGTTGAAAAAAATTTTCCGGATGTTATTCAGTTATGCTAATCGTTTGAATGGTAACAAACTTCCTCCAATCAGATCTTATCCGAAAAATTTTACTGAAACGGCGAAGGGAGATTTGTTTCTGTTTGTCCAAATTTGTAAGAATTTTTTTAAAGTCTTTTCATTCGTTTGTCTTTACAGAAGCAATGTTTACGTTTACGTAAAACCAAACTGTTTTGATAATATGAATTAGCACTTTCTTTCTACACGTTTCTAATACATGTGACAACTGAGCAAATGTGAGCATGAATTTGACAAAAAAAATTTACTATTTTCTTCCGGAGAATATATGAGAAAATATCCCTAACTTCTGGTAAAAGGCCATACTAAATGAAAGGCTTACAAACAAAAAAATCAAAACAATTTTAAAAAATTCAAGCGTAACAATTGCCCAGAGCAATTAAAATTTCGTAGGATGTAGATACACACTTTCAACTCAAATGAGTACATCTGGATTTTGTTATGGCTGGATAGAAAAATGTGTCAACTATGTAAAAATATGTTTTTTAAAGGTTTTTTTTATTGTTTGTTAAAAAACTTGCTTAATCTGACGTTTTTGCGGTCTTATTTGAGTTACAATTTTCAAACCTACTTTTTTAAAACAATTATTTACGGGTTGGTATCAACTTGTGAGGTGTTTAAATCGAAAAAGTAGACCTGTTAAAAAAACCGCCCGTATCATAGTAACATATTAACTCAATGCTGAACCACGGGATTTCTTGCTCTGTATTTTTACTATAAATATATTATGACCATGTCACTTTTTACCATGAAAGAAGTGTTGTCAGACAAAAAAATGCAACAATTATAACCATAATTTGTTATTATTATTAAATAATGAAAATTAATTAATAATTAAAATTGTCGCCATTTGAAATTTTTGTAAGAAATTTTATTTCAAATTATAAAATTTCTCATGATTGGAAAAACTTTTCCGGATGTTATTCAGTTATGCTAATCTTTTGAATGGTAACAAAATTCCTCCAATCAGATCTTATCCAAAAATCTTTACTGAAACGGCGAAGGGAGATTTGTTTCTGTTTGTCCAAGTTTGTACAATTTTTGTTAAAGTCTTTTCATTCGTTTGTTTTTATAGAAGCATTAATTACCTTTATGTAAAAACAAAGTGTTTTGATAATATGAATTAGCACTTTCTTTCTACACGGTTCTAATACCTGTGACAACTGAGCAAATGTGAGCATGAATTTGACAAACAAAATTTACTATTTTATTCCGGAGAATATACGAGAAAATATCCCTAACGTCTGGTAAAAGGCCATACTAAATGAAAAGCTTACAAAAAAAAAATCAAAACAATTTTAAAAAATTCAAGCGTAACAATTGCCAAGACCAGTTAAAATTTCGTAGGATGTAGATACACACTTTCAACTCAAATGCGTACATCTGGATTTCGTTACGGCTGGATAGAAAAATGTGCCAACTATGTTAAAATAAGTTTTTTAAAGGTTTTTTTTTATTGTTTGTTAAAAAACTTGCTTAATCTGACGTTTTTGCGGTCTTATTTGAGTAACAACCATCAAACCTACTTTTTTAAAACAATTATTTACGGGTTGGTATTATTTTGTGGGGTGTGTAAATCGAAAAAGTAGACCTGTTAAAAAAACCGCCCGTATCATAGTAACATATTAACTCAATGCTGAACCACGGGATTTCTTGCTCTGTATTTTTACTATAAATATGTTATGACCATGTCACTTTTTACCATGAAAGAAGTGTTGTCAGACAAAAAAAATGGATCTCTGAAATTGTTATGAACAGCCTACAAATCAATTATTCCTTTTCTGGATGCTCATGGAAATTTTTTTTTCTGACTGTACAGTGCTCAGAGAAAAACGGACTCAGGAAACAAACGTCTGAAAACAACCTGTTCTGCCCTCCCCTTGAAAAAAAACCGAAAAGATTCATTAAAAATTGCAACAATTTTAACCATAATTTGTTATTATTATTAAATAATGAAGATTTATTAATAATTAAAATTGTCGCCATTTAAAATTTTTGTAAGAAGTTTTATTTCAAATTATAAAATTTCTCATGATTGAAAAAACTTTTCCGGATGTTATTCATTTATGCTAATCTTTTGAATGGTAACAAAATTCCTCCAATCAGATCTTATCCAAAAATCTTTACTCAAACGGCGAAGGGAGATTTGTTTCTGTTTGTCCAAGTTTGTACAAATTTTTTTAAAGTCTTTTCATTCGATTGTTTTTATAGAAGCATTAATTACGTTTACGAGAAAAACAAAGTGTTTTGATAAAATGAATTAGCACTTTCTTTCTACACGGTTCTAATACCTGTGACAACTGAGCAAATGTGAGCATGAATTTGACTAACAAAATTTACTATTTTTCCGGAGAATATACGAGAAAATATCCCTAACTTCTGTTAAAAGGCCATACTAAATTAAAGGCTTACAAACAAAAAAAAACAAAACAATTGGAAAAAATTCAAGCGTAAGAATTGACTACAGCAGTTAAAATTTCGTAGGATGTAGATACACACTTTCAACTCAAATGCGTACATCTGGATTCCGTTACGGCTGGATAGAAAAATGTGCCAACTATGTAAAAATAAGTTTTTTAAAGGTTTTTTTTATTGTTTGTTAAAAAACTTGCTTAATCTGACGTTTTTGCGGTCTTATTTGAGTTACAACCATCAAACCTACTTTTTTAAAACAATTGTTTACGGGTTGGTATCAACTTGTGAGGTGTGTAAATCGAAAAAGTAGACCTGTTAAAAAAAACCGCCCGTATCATAGTAACATATTAACTCAATGCTGAACCACGGGATTTTTTATTCTGTATTTTTACTATAAATATATTATGACCATGTCACTTTTTACCATGAAAGAAGTGTTGTCAGACAAAGAAATGGATCTCTGAAATTGTTATGAACAGCCTACAAATCAATTATTTGTTTTCTGGATGCTCATGGAAATCTTTTTTTCTGATGGTACAGTGCTCAGGGAAAAACGGACTCAGGAAACAAACGTCTGAAAACAACCTGTTCTGCCCTCCCCTTGAAAAAAAACCGAAAAGATTCATTAAAAATTGCAACAATTATAACCATAATTTGTTATTATTATTAAATAATGAAGATTTATTAATAATTGAAATTGTCGCCATTAGAAATTTTCGTAACAAATTTTATTTCAAATTATAAAATTTCTCATGATTGAAAAAACTTTTCCGGATGTTATTCAGTTATGCTAATCTTTTGAATGGTAACAAAATTCCTCCAATCAGATCTTATCCAAAAATCTTTATTGAAACGGCGAAGGGAGATTTGTTTCAGTTTGTCTAAGTTTGTACAAATTTTTTTAAATTGTTTTCATTCGTTTGTTTTTATAGAAGCATTAATTACGTTTACGTAAAAACAAAGTGTTTTGATAATATGAATTAGAACTTTCTTTCTTCACGGTTCTAATACCTGTGACAACTGAGCAAATGTGAGCATGAATTTGACAAAAAAAATTTACTATTTTCTTCCGGAGAATATACGAGAAAATATCCCTAACTTCTGTTAAAAGGCCATACTAAATGAAAGGCTTACAAAAAAAAAAACAAAACAATTGGAAAAAATTCAAGCGTAACAATTGCCTACAGCA
The DNA here is from genome assembly GCF_964194025.1 of Convolutriloba macropyga. Lineage (NCBI taxonomy): Eukaryota > Metazoa > Xenacoelomorpha > Acoela > Convolutidae > Convolutriloba > Convolutriloba macropyga. The sequence goes on from NC_134477.1 coordinate 10,935,554, forward strand.
TTTAAAATTTCGTAATATGTAGATACACACTTTCAACTCAAATGCGTACATCTGGATTTCGTTACGGCTGGATAGAAAAATGTGCCAACTATGTAAAAATAAGTTTTTTAAAGGTTTTTTTTATTGTTTGTTAAAAAACTTGCTTAATCTGACGTTTTTGCGGTCTTATTTGAGTAACAACCATCAAACCTACTTTTTTAAAAAAATTATTTACGGGTTGGTATCAACTTGTGAGGTGTGTAAATCGAAAAAGTAGACCTGTTAAAAAAACCGCCCGTATCATAGTAACATATTAACTCAATGCTGAACCACGGGATTTCTTGCTCTGTATTTTTACTATAAATATATTATGACCATGTCATTTTTTACCATGAAAGAAGTGTTGTCAGACAAAAAAATGGATCTCTGAAATTGTTGTGAACAGCCTACAAATCAATTATTCCTTTTCTGGATGATCATGGAAATTTTTTTTTGATGGTACAGTGCTCAGGGAAAAACGGACTCAGTAAACAAACGTCTGAAAACAACCTGTTCTGCCCTCCCCTTGAAAAAACCGAAAAGATTCATTAAAAATTGCAACAATTATAACCATAATTTGTTATTATTATTAAATAATGAAGATTTATTAATAACTAAATTGTCGCCATTTGAAATTTTTGTAAGAAATTTTATTTCAAATTATAAAATTTCTCATGATTGAAAAAACTTTTCCGGATGTTATTCAGTTATGCTAATCTTTTGAATGGTAACAAAATTCCTCCAACCAGATCTTATCCAAAAATCTTTATTGAAACGGCGAAGGGAGATTTGTTTCTGTTTGTCCAAGTTTGTACAAATTTTTTAAAATTGTTTTCATTCGTTTGTTTTTATAGAAGCATTAATTACGTTTACGTAAAAACAAAGTGTTTTGATAATATGAATTAGAACTTTCTTTCTTCACGGTTCTAATACCTGTGACAACTGAGCAAATGTGAGCATGAATTTGACAAAAAAAATACTATTTTCTTCCGGAGAATATACGAGAAAATATCCCTAACTTCTGTTAAAAGGCCATACTAAATGAAAGGCTTACAAACAAAAAAAAACAAAACAATTGGAAAAAATTCAAGCGTAACAATTGCCTACAGCATTTAAAATTTCGTAGGATGTAGATACACACTTTCAACTCAAATGTGTACATCTGGATTTCGTTACGGCTGGATAGAAAAATGTGCCAACTATATAAAAATTAGGTTTTTAAAGTAGTTTTGAAATTTATCAGATTTAATCTTTATTATTTTTTAAACCAAGGCCGAAATGATACACGCCTATAGAAAACTTTTCACCTTGACAATTTTTTGTCATATGAATTCCATTTATTAAGAAAGTATTACTCATATAAAACTCAATAGTAACTCAGTCTGTAAAATTTATGCAAAAAATTCATTGTTTAAAAGTTTTATTAAATAGAATTCTATATGGCTAAAACTTTTGAAAAAGGTGTTTCAATGATTAATTTTTCACGATAATTGGAATTTCTATGGTAAAAATCTTTCGTCAACAATAAACAGGGAGGCATTCAACTTACAATAAAAAATTTTGACTTCTTGCTTCTAAGTATACTAATTTTAATTACAGTAGTTTTGATGAAAAGATCGAAAAAAATGAAGAAGTTGAGAATACTTTGAAAGAGGACCCTTTGTTCGTTGCTTGCGCTGTAAAGGTAACCCACGCGAGAAGTACAGGTCAGTCATCCGATCCATTTGTGCCTATTGATGAGCAGAAAAGGAGCTATTACGACGATGAGACCAACTACAGCTGCTCAGATCAAGAACAAGAACAAGAACACAGTACTAAGAGATAACCAAGTCTACCATTTTCAACCAATTTGTTTATTATTTTAATGTGAATATAGATTGCTAATAAATTTACTGATTGTGACTTTTTTAGGGTTTTGCGAACCGGTTCTGTCTGCTATTAATGATTCTCGAACGAGCCCTGTGGCCACATATAGTCATGGATATTAAATGGCTCAGCAATTCTCGTAGAGCCATACGCTTTGCTAGTCTAAGTATGCAGTTCACCGAAACTGTTTAAAAAGACAATTTCATGGTGTGAAAAGTGGTTCCAAATCTTTAAAAATTGGAGATTACTCACCCCCCCCCCCCCCCCCCATCCCCCCTTTCAGTCACCCCAACTCCCCTCCCAAGAAAAACTACCCCCGTCCACCCTCCTCCACCTGGAGGATTTCAACCCCCTCTCTTCCAGCCCTCCCAACCCTATCCCCCATGATAATGCCTGCTTTGCTTACTCTGTAATGAAATACTGGTTTGTTCTGACCCCACTTGTTATGGGGGAGGACGTATATGCTCAGCTGAGAGTATATCATTTTAATTTTTCAATTTTACGTTTCACAAGGGTTTACTGATGTTTCAATTTTCGGGAATATTGGCCAATTTTGGTCAAATTTATTTGCTTTTTTGCCAAAATAAGTTGAACAAGGTAGCACGACGATGTTGAATTCAAATTTCGAGAACCTAAAGACTTGCGTGGACTTGCTGAACTCTTCAGCAAAAAAAAGATTTGATGATGCTTGGATGATATAACTTTTTAATGAGCAAAATTTCATAAGTTTTTTCATAAATAACGCACCAAATCAGGAGCTACCATTGAAACAATTTTTCTTAATTAGACTGAGAGATCATCTGTGCTGCTATCATCTAGCCAAGGAATCTGGAATCACAGTCTGCTATTTCTGCTAAATCAATTATTTTTACATTTTGGATTTTGTACTGATTTGTTGTCCTCTTCTGCTCTCACTGCTGACGCAAAAGAAAACTGTATAGATGCACTTTTTCAAAACGTTTCCAGTTCACCTAAATGCAGGCTTTTTTATTAATTTTCATGATTTTTTCACAATAGAACTTTTTTTCTGATTTTAACTAATTTCTTTCGATCTCCGGTTGTCTTCTTATCACATTCAATGACCATTTAACGCTTTTTATCCAATGTGTAGTAGATCCAGTGAAGTAGGCATCATTTGAAAGCAATTGGAAATTTCTGGAGTTGCAGTTTGTTGAATTTTTGGCATCTTTGACGCCAAAATAGAAAAATTTAATGCCAATTTTGCACTTTTCACCGCATTTCCTGCTTTCCGTTTGTTTTCACATTTTAGTTGACATCTTTGGCACCCAAAGTACTTTTTGCAATATAATGTGTGGCAAATATTGCTCGTTTCTATGGTATTTGTGAGCCTTCAAAATGAATAATATAGATAGCATATTGACCCCCATTTAAAAAACTTTTTGCAAAAATTGTTTTTCTCTTCTGCAGTTTTCGCTACACTTTTAAAAGTCTTACATTTGGTTGCAATGTAACACTTATCTAAGAAAGCTACAAACTTTTAGCTGCTTCGAACATGGAAAAAATTATGGACAACAGACGCAAATTTGAAAAAGCTAAATAAAAGTTCCGTTCGAAAAAAACTTTAAATTTTACTCATTCCTGTTTTCCGTAACTTGTCTTGAAATAGTTTTTTCTGTACAGTTTTGAAATTTTCACTAGAGAAAAAGGTCCATTGTGATGTAGGGATAGAGCAAAAATATGTTTAGTTTTTAAATTTTTTTTTCAAGAAGTATTCATAACAATTGTCTTGTATTTTTCTCACTGTTTGTCAACATGCCAGTGTTGATGTTGTTTTTTGACCTAAAATTTATCAATATTTGGTTTTTCTTTGGTTCAGAAGATCAGAAGGAATACAGACAAAAAAAATGTTAAAGACGGACGATTTTTCTTCATTTGCTGAGTGGATTTTGCTTTATCTTATTTTTGAAACAAAGTAATTGGTTAAACATTAGAACTGGAATCAATCACAAGAGGGAGATTTAACAAGGTCGCATTTTCCTTTTGGAAGTTCTTGTATAGTTGAACTGAAAAACGTCATTCAAATTGTCTTGTGGAGAATAGCTGATAAAAAAATCGTTTAGATGAAAATTCGATTTTTTCGGTTTTCTGGTTTTTATTTTTTTTGTAAGACTTCAATTAGTTATAAAAAGAAGTACTTCGTCAGATAACTACTTGAGTGTCTTCAAGTAGTAATAAAACAAAGAAAATGATAGTATTAACTTTAATAATTTCCGAAAGAACAGTTGGCCGGATTGTCATATCCTTCCTTTTCTGCTCAAATATGTGACATCGACTTCGACATCGATTTATTGTAAACGTTTAGCAAATTGGGATCTGGATGCCATTGCCTTGTTTTGTTTTATAGTGTTTCTTAAACTTATTGAGAGAGTCAATTCAGCTTCACAATCGATTTTTTGACATTTTGCCGTTGCCATAAAAAGTAAAAACAAATAAGGTCGTAAAACGTTTCCACACGTCTTGTATTGTTTTGTAGTATTCACGTCCTATCTGTTTCGTTCGAAAGAGTTCAAGACTGTGAATGTAAAAGATTGTCTTGCAAATTGTTATCATTATTTCTAGGTTTCTAGTTATTTTGTAACTTCACGGTTTGCCCTCTATTCGAACTAATTGACTGAAGAATGAGAATTAGTGCTCTCGGACCATTGTGCGTTCGCTTAATACCAAACCGTAATCTTTAAGAAAATAATAATACCAAACCGTTTGAATCATTAAAAAATAATAATACCAAAACTGTGCATCAATATGATTCTGATAAATTGTTAATGGGACTAGATGAAACACAACAAAAAGAAAAATTCGGACAACTTTCAAGAAAACACGTACTGTAAATTTTATAAATCTATCCGTTGACTTTTTTTGTCAGTTGTAAATGGGAGAACTGTTGCCTAGTGGCTTAAATTTTTGAATGAATGGGCAATTTGACCACGCTAAACATAAAAGTCAGAGAAGTCAATCAGAAAACCTTAAACGAAAACAAAAACTGTCAAAGAAAACAGGGTCAAAGCTGTTAAAACCAAAAACTACTCACTGCGAGAATAATTTAAGTTCTATTAGGGCCCCCTTTTAAAGCCAGTGATAAGTTGCATTATCATTATGGCAAGACAGGTACGAAAGTAAAATGGTTAGCAAGTTTTTATAAAAACTCCTACTACCAAGGTGTTATAAAAACTCCTACTACTACTCCTACTTATAAAACACAGTAAAAACCACAAAACCATGAACTATTCTATAAATAAATTGTATGTTCAGTGAGCCTCATTTGAATGCAAGTTCGATCTATCATTGATAGCACCTTGATTTTAAAGATGACTCACACTAAACAACAAAAGTGTGAAAAAAAATTGAAAAGTGAGCGCACAAAAATATCACAATTCTTGATCGTATCAAAATCCACGACGGACGCTTCTAGTAAAACACGCATCTAGTCAGACGCGGCTAATTATTTGGAATCTGAGCTGTAATGCATGTAGCAAACAAAACTTCTATTGGACCATAATGACGACGAAAGAGAACAAAGTCATGTCAAATGTTCAGAGAAATTCAAAACAAAGCTGACACATTTACAGAAAGTATCCGCGATTGCTCTGCAGAAAAAAATGATAAGAAAAACTTAACTTTTAAATTTTTTAAGAATTACTCAGATGTTACATTTCCATCAGCTGCTCATAAATATTTTTCAGTTGGAATGACATACACATGTTTGTTTGGCTTTGTCTCGATCTTTGTTTAAACAAAGAAAAAGACATTTGAAATGCAGGAAAGTCATTTTCAGAACGACTAAGTCACTCAAGATCACAAACTTAAACATTTAAATAAAAAACAGGCGGTCCACGAAAAATTAAGAATGACCACACCCAAGCAATTTAGTTGAAAATTAGTGATTTAATGAATTAAATGCGTATTGTAAGTCATCATATGGAAACAAAAATCTTGACGAAATAAAAAAAACTGGTAGAACAAGTACTGCTACGATTCAAATATTTTCAATTAATAAACAACAAAATATAGCTATAAAAGATTAGAAGCGAATTTGAAAAAGCATTAACACCAACTCAATAAACTCGAAAACAGTTTAAAATCAAGTATCAAATTTCAAGACGTCGAAATTTTATTCAATCACTGTTTTCTCCTGCTATCGAGACAAAGTTGCGAGAAAAACGTTCTTTGCCGCAAAAATACTTTTCTGAGTCACTTATTTTGTTTATATTGATCGAAATCACAAATCCGATTGGACCTCAAAAACCATGAAATCGAGTGAACAGCTCTTTACAAAAATATGACCAGCAGATATCCGAAACAACACGCATTATCTAGTAGATCAACTCAAGAGGATAACAAATAATTTTAAGTCAGGAAAAAATTAGCCCGTAGCATTTATACAAATTTTGGAAAAATTGACTGCTTCTTCATATAATACAGAGTACACAAACGCGAAACACCTTGTCTTGTAAAATAAAGAAAAATAAGTTGGTCGCATAACCCTATTCAAGCCTCAATAGTCGCAAAAGATCTATAAATTTGAACAAAAATAATGGAAAGTGACCAAAAGAGTAGAAAGAAGTGGAGATTGACCGAAATAGTGGAACAGAGTGACAATAATAGTAGAATTCAATTTGTAGTCATATTTCAAAGTAAAGCTTTAAACTGTACCAACAAAACTGTAACCAGTTAGTGACATAGCCAGGTACAAGAAAGCATTAGAATTCTATTCAATTTCCAAATAATGTTATGACAAATAACAGTGGCCTTAAACTAAAATAGCTGAAAATATTTTTAAAAAACTTAAAATAGGCTCTAAACTCGTTCAGCGAAAAAATTCCAAAACCTTTCAGAAAATTCTTAAAATTACTAAAGCTCACTGAACAATTTTTGAACTAAAATTTTTACATCAATTACTATAACACTGCCTCAAAAAGCTGCACATGACAAATTTTCCCTAGGTTAGAGACAATTTTTCACACGTCAGTTTCTAGTGCTCTCAAAAACAGCTGTATGAACAAAAAAACACTCGAAATTTGTCAAGCAACTAGTTTTTACTCGCATGTTACAATTCGTTTCAAATTTACTCCAATAAAATTGATTAAAAGCAACACAGCGGGAAAAGTTGCAGAAACAACAAGAATTGCCTCTTCCAAGATAACTACCTTTTCAATGAACCTGTACCTACTAAAACTATCCATGAAACTTTTTTGAAGGTAAAGTCTAATAACACAAACCCTAAAACGCAACTGAGCTAAATTATCAGAAAAATTCAATTAATTCTTATTACAATAAACTTATTTCGAAGATAAATTGATGGCTCAGTAATTGAAATATTAAAATCTTCTCGATATTCTGTAGTTTTCTGAACCAAAAACACTGTTCTTTGATGGTACCTTAAATATATAAAATTGCACCTTAGAATTTTTTCAAGCAAAAAGCTTATAGCAATACGCAAAAATATTAGGCAAAAAAATCAAAAAAGCTTAGAAACCCGCAAAGCATAAAAAATAATATTAAAAAAACTCATTTTAATTACAGATAAAATTTTCAAATTCTCACAAAGGCTACAGCAATTACTATAGCCAATTTTAACCAAAAAAATCAAACCGATTTTTCTAACATCTCAATTTCTTGCCTTCGAAAACAGCGGTACGAGCATAAAGCCATCCTCTTTTGGCTTAAATTTCCAATTTTGTGCAACAACCAACCGCTTCAAAGTTTTTCAAGCGTATCGTTTTCTGCTTCAAAATTCAAAGGGTGGAGAAGAAGACATTTCTCCAAACTTTCAGTCGTAAAAAAGACAGCGTCGCAATACCAATGGCATTCTTTGAACTTTAAAAACCAAGGGAAGGCCAATATTAGCCCGCTGTTGCAGCTATAAAAACATAACCTACTATCATATGGCGAATTGCTCTCAAACTACCGGTAAGTGGTTGGCTTCGTCAGTAGCTAGCCACTGTTTAGTAAAGCTAGCCTTAGCTTAATTGAAAGAGCGTGAGGTGAGCTCGATGAGGAAGGCGGGAATGACCGGGGGCCTGATGGGGGGGCAACGATGGGAGGGGGTTTTTGGCTGCACGCTCCCCTTACAGTCTCTACGGTGTACAGGGGTGGAGATTGAGGGGGGGGGGGGGTGAAGTGAGAGAGGGCTGATGAGCACTTAAAACTCTAGGAACAAACACCCACTGGGCGCTACCTGTTTATCCCGTATTTGAGAACGAAAAGTCAAATGGGTCAGTAAAAAAAATGTGTCAAGCAAAAATTCGCATATAAGACCGACAGGACTAATATAATTGCTAGAAACCTCGTTTGAGAGCAATTAAACATAACCGACTAACGTCGGCGAGTTGCTTTCAAAAGAACCGGTGAGCGGTTGGCTTCGTCAGTAGCTCACCACGGTTTAGTGAGGCTAGCTTTAGCTTAATTGAAGGGCGCGTGATGTCAGCGCAGCGTGGGGGTGGACCGGGGCTGATGGGGGGCAAGTGTGGGTGGGCTTGGCTGCACAGCCTCACGGCCTGAATGATGTGCAGGGGTGGGGATTGGGGCAAACAGAGGGGGTCTCATGGGGGGTCAAACCCCCCCCCCCCCCCCTTGACGCCATTCACACCATAAGTATAAGTCTCCAAAACAGATTCTGAATCGCATACTTGGAGAATGTTGGGCTGAAAGTCTCCAAGAGCACTTAATGCACGCTGGGCGCTACCTGTTCATCCCTGTTCATGGGTGAGGAAAAACTGGGCAAGCATAAAAATCGAAAAAGAAAAGACCGACGGGACTAATATACTTGCTAAAAACTTGGTTTGAGAGCAATTAAAATACTTTTAATGAAATATTCTACGCTTATCAAAAAGGGGGTCTGTCTATGGCAATTACGAAGTCCTATAAGAAAAGATAAATGGAAAAATTGAATTTATCTAACTTGTAACTTTTACAAATGTTTAATTTGAGAGACTATCGTTATCATATATATACTTCTTCAAATGGTGAATTTAATTAGCATATCAACTTCTAAACCAAGCTCAGTGTATGATAACCAAATGAAAACGCTCTATGTCACACATCTAGAATTTGAAAAAAAAGTTTGAAGAATAACTATTATGCTATAAACCAGCACATTTTTTAACAACTGCAATTAATTGCTTTCAGAGACTTTCACGCTAATTAGGGAAATTTTCCGAGAGTTGATTAAAATTCACGAACTCAACTGAAAGTCTCAACATGGACAAATTACTAAAATGAAGGAAATTTTCAATGGTCACAGATTTGCAATTAATTTTATCTGCTTTTGATTTCAACAGCCCCGAATAGCAACTTGAGTGAGTGTGATACATTTACACTCAAATCAGTACGACCCAATAACTCGCATGAAAAAGTGAAAAAATAGTTAAAGTGATTGAGAAAGGAAGAATTTGACAGGAGCTAGCTAGCAACTACACTACAAGTTGAGATAGATATATAATAGAATAGAGAGAGAAAGAGCAGAACAAGGAAAGAAAAAACAAATAGAAAGAGCAGTAGCATTATTATTAGAAAAATAAGTTTAATTTATGCAATAAATAATTCAACAACAACATCATAGTAGCATGACATCTATACATCCATACATATTACATTATGGTCACCTAGCATAACAAAGGACGTCTCAATAGCTCTTGTATATTACGAGAGGGGAAGTACAAATCTCACAATAACATAGCAGTACTATTATACTCATTTCGACCGGCACCCTTTCGGGGCTATAAAATTTTAAAATTCCTTCCTTAAAAATAAATACACGCGTTTGTTTGTAATATTCCCAACTTTTAAAATAGCGCTAAATTCGCATTGTATTTCACATCTCATCGCCCCCCCCCCCGCACTCGCTCCCTCAGTTTAATATAGTTATTATACGGGTAAAGAACTGATTCTTTTCTGTCACAGGAAACGGCTGTTGAAATTATCACGGAATAATCAGATTTAGGTCCGTTCTAGTGGAATTTTAAAGCGATCGAATTAAGGTGTGTATGAACTAGGTTACAAATCTAAACCACGGCCAAATTTAACCCTGATTATTTTACCCCATTTCATATCACATTTAGAACGGATTCTGCTAGGATTAAATTCAAGTATTCTCAATAAAAAAAAATGAAGAAAATTTCAACTTACTCCTTCAATGCGTCATTCACTTTTTCTTACCAAAAATTTTTCCTTAATTTTAACGGTAATCCGACCTGTTTCCTTTTACCCTCCATGAACAAAATTTTCGTTTTCGTAATCAGGCGTGAAAGCAGACTAATGCAGTTTTTCACTGATAATGGTTTGTATAGACAAATATTAGGCGGGAAAAGCCATTAGAACTAATAACAAAAAATATTTTTAATTATAGAGTGCGTTGGGGGGGGGGGGGGTGAGGGAGGTGGGCTATTTTTTGACCATTAACTTTAATCTGCTATGTTACTTTCCACTTTCCCCTCAAAAAAACTATAAATATTTTGCTACTTAGAGCAACCTGTTCTTTGTTCGCCATATAATTACGTGAAATAATAACTGACATTAATTTCTAAATGGGTTAATCAGGTCAGAGGTCAAATAGTCAAGGTGAAAATAATTAATCCAATCAATGGATGAATGCAAAAATAAAGACAACCATCAAACAACAATTGTCACTGTGTGCGTTGGTTACAGCTAGTGATTTAAATTTATGGTTACAAGCAACTAAAGTGTCAAATAAATTTTAGAAGCAACTATTTTAGGTGAAACGAAGAGAATGGGAAAATAAGAGCACCTTGAATGTTTGTCAGTTTTTAGTGAGGAATTAATATCTGGTGTTTACTGCGGATCTGTTTCGTTCACCCAAAGAGCTTTAACAAATTTCAATCAACTTTTTGCAAAATTTTCTTCCAATTTTTTTTGCATATTTTCCAAGTTGTACGATGATTAATTTAAAAGAATTGAATTCCTGGACGAATAATAATGATAGCCCAGACACCTGAAACATATAAAAAAGCTCAGTACTTCAGCAACGACAATAATATGCATTGCTGAAGCACTGTCATACTATGTATGTTCTCTTAGAAATTGTGCAATTTTTTTGCTTCCATAACAAATGTTTTAATAACTTGGTTATCAAACCATAATATTGATAATAGATTCAACCAAATGTGCGTTTCGTCATATTGGTTGGTCCTCTTTGGGGTTGATTCAGTTTTTAGTTAAAGGCATCACAAGCCGAAAGATAGCTCTATCTGAATTTCTGTTTAAAATAGCAGTAATATCTGAATATATTAATGGAAGACGCCTATTTCAATCGAATGGCTGATCCGATCAGAGAAAATCTGTGCAAAGCCTTCAATGCCGACTCAGGATGTTTTTTTTTCATCGGGCGAAAGAAACGTACTACTACTTACAGAATATTAAGGTAGAACATCATTTGAATTTAAAAAGGTCTGGAACTGTTTCCTTTTTTCGTGGTACAATTTAACCATCTATATTGCACTTTTATTACAGTATAATAATATAAGCTAAACTAAAAGTGATCAATAGTATATCTGTTTTTATGCTAATATGTTAGTCTGTTCACGCTAGTTTATGAAGGCAAAAGAAATGTTCATATGAGAACAGAAACAGTTCCACCGATCTAAATTAGAAACCATACGATGTATATCATGTCGGTGGGAGCAAAATAGAATAACGCTGAAAACATGGCGATTCCCTTTGAGTTACGTAATATGGTTTCTAATACTTTGGGGTAATGAAACGCAGGATAATATAGGTCATAATGGTCGTGTTTTAGTACATAATTTCTTGTGCATTTTCAGCGAGTGAACTCAAATTAAATCGGTCAGTTGAATACAAGTACGGGTTCTGATTTTTACGTTCGTGCATATGTTTGCCCTGTGCTGTCAAATAAAACGAGCCCATTAATTTTAAGCGTTATTTGAAAAAAAACAGTTCAAGCATAAACCCTCATCACTCCCAACCCCTACCCCCCCTACCCCCCCCCCCCCCCCCAAAAAAAAACATTAAGTCAGAAATTTTTAGATTTCAGAATTTGGCTGACCACCCCCCCCCCCCCCCAACTTATGATAAGTTGAATCCTACAAACGAAAAATATCCCGTACCATAATCAACAAAGCTGTCTGTGCATTCACAAAAGCAAACGTATTAGAGCAGAACTACAGAGTAAGAGAAAGCAATTTGCACAAACGATCACAAAACAAACAAACCTAAATCAGTCAACATCTAAAACGATGATCGTATGAATAAATACAAACAGGACTCGGCTTTTCGTAGATTCAATTTGTAAAGTGATACTTTTCTATGTATAGCACAAGAAGGTTACAGAAACTAGAACTATTTTCTTTCCCCAGGTTTAGTAAAGCCATCTAAAATTTGTATCATCACAATCGAACGATAGGCTAGATTTTTGTAATATTGGAAGCTTCAAGCATCATGTTTTCATAGCGCAAAGTTTTTAATAGATGGTGGAAAACTAAGCTTTGCTCACCTGGGAGAATAAAAAACCTGATAGAAAATGAGACCCAGAATCTTTTCCAATTACCCCAAACCACTTTTAGATAAAATTTACAGAATTGCAATAGCTGTAATGTCCCTTAATTACTGTGAATCGTGGAAGCTATGAAGTTATCAATAGTTTAGTCTATTGATAATCGAAAAAGATCCCAGCACACTTTCTATACCTCTTAACACAGCTTGAAACAAAAAGTTTTAAATAAAAAAGGTCAAAGAATGCCCCTAAATATCAGGTTAATAAGGAAAGACATGAATCACTGCAAAATAGAATACAAACTCTAATAGAACTTCTAAGTTTTGATGCGGTTTTTATTTCTAGAACAAGCGCAGTAATTTGTATGGTCACATTTATGATTGAGGAATCGCGTAGAGTCTATGACAACTGAACTACTTCCGAAAAATGAAAGTCAATTTAAGTCATTATTAGCACAATTTCAAAAAGAGAAGTTTATATAACGAAAGTCTTCAGAACATTCACAGAGCTGTATCTTTGACACTAAAATTTTGAGCAATATTTCGAGCAGAATTTGCATTATAAGGTGTCGAGGTGAAGTTGGTCGAATTCGAAACAAAACAATCGGTCAAATCTGCATTCGATATATTTTCTTGACTATTGTTGTCATCGTTGTCGTAATTTTCTTCGCTTATTGCATCGTTCGAGCCAATAGCAGCAGCTGCCGCGGCCAAATTTGAGATTGGTTCAATTTCGTCTAAGGAGTAGTTTTTGAATTGGTTCAATCCACTTTTGCCTAAAAAAAAAGAAGTTATTACCAAACGATTCCACCATAAAACTACGGATGTCTGAGGAATTGCTTTTTAAGGACTGGATGTAGACTGCAGACTACTTAAACTGAGACTCTGACCAAATAATTGTCTGCAAACAGAAGTATATTAAGTTTATGATTGACCACTAAGAATTCTTAATTTGACCTCCTGTAAAAATTGATGTCTGTTAGAGCACAAAATTGGGCAGACCTACTTCGTAAAAGTTAGAGAAGTTCTCGAGGATCTACAAACTGATTTAGAGAAGGACAGAGTTGAAACGAGGCTAAACTTGGTTGAAATGTACCCAGATATTAACCAATGGCGCACCGAAAAAATCTCAAAAGATTTCAGATCACCTCAGCAAAACACAGCACCTAACTGCAAAAGCCAAAAAATAGACTCCTGAAACCCACGGTCAATTCATTAAGTGAGAGCACCAGTAATTTTTTCGAGTGAGGTAAACACAAAATTTCAGTTGCTGAGCAGCAGAAATCACTAAACATATTACATATTAGTACCGTCTCAGGAAAAGCTTTCAAACAACTGGCTGGGGCTCGTCTTGTTCAACTAGGGGAGAACGCTTGTAAGGGGGATAACGGAGTTATTACAGGTTATTAGAAAATCGAAACCAATTTCGACGCAGTTTTCATTTGACTTCTATCTGTCAAAATTTGAATAAGAGAACAAATTAGATTACGCAAAATGTCAGGTACATAGAAGTTTTTCATGAAAACAGCTATGATTGCCTCAAACTCAGTTCGAGAGCAATTAATCAACTCTTTCCCCGATCAAAACAAATGTAAGAAGGGGGTCATTCTTTAAAACTAAGAACAGCCCTTCACACCGTGGAAATGTCTCCTCAAAACAGTTTCGGCGAATCACATACTAAGAGACTAGCATAGCGTAAGGCTCTAAGATAGCTGCAACTCTTGAGGACGAAGTCAAATGGGCCAGACAAAAAATCCGTCAAGCAAAAAATCGCATAAAAAAGACCGACAGGATTAATATAATTGCTAGAAACCTCGTTTGAGAGCAGATAAACATAACCAACTAACGGCGGGGGTTGCTCTCAAAAGAACCGGTGAGCGGTTGGCTTCGTCAGTAGCTCGCCACGGTTTAGTGAGGTTAGCTTTAGCTTCAATGAAGCGTCATCTTCATTTCATTTAGCTTCGTTGCGCGTGAGGTCAGGGCAGCGGGGGGGGGGGACCGGGACTGACAACAGTGTGGGTGGGCTTGGGGGTTGGCTGCACGCCCTTACGGCCTGAATGATGTGCAGGGGTGGGGATTGGGGCGAGCTGAGAGGGGCTTTTTGGGGTGGGGGTGCCAAACTCTAAGAAACGCCATTCACACCATAAGTATAAGTCTCCAAAACAGTTTCTGTGAATCGCATACTTGGAGACTGTTGGGCTGAAACCTTGGTATGGAAATTAATTTTGATGAGCACACAATTAAAAGCAGACAGCAGCACCAATGAAATTTTTCTCCCATTTTTTTAATAGTCGTGTCACCCACCTAGCCGCTTTTAGCGCTACAATCCATAGAAATAAGATTCTATAAGCACACAGCCATTTTTACAACTCGGAGAGTTATGGCGACTCTTTGCTTTTCAAACGCAAGCCAATGAAACGGGTTGACACGTCAATGCCATACGTGTTGTCTAGGTGTAAACAAAACACAAACAAAGCAGGACAAGTCCTGAACTACAATTCAAAGAAGTTAACGAACAAACTATCAGCCTCATTAGAATAGCCTTAGATAGTCAGCAAAGCATAAACAAAGACTTAAATAAAAAAAACTCGATAACCTCCGAGGGTCAACCTCTGAGAACCGCTCTTTACACCATAAGTATAAGTCTCCAAAACAATTTCTGTGAATCGCATACTTGGAGACTGTTGGGCTGAAAGGCTACAAGAGCACTTAATGCCCGCTGGGCGCTACCTGTTCATCCCGTTTTTGAGACCGACAGGACTAATATACTTGCTACAAACTTGGCTTGAGAGCAATTAAAAAACTTTTAATGAATTATTCTACGCTTATCAAAAAGAATTTCTGTCTATGGCAATTACTAAGTCCTATAACTAAAGATAAATGGAAAAATTGAATTTATCTAACTTGTAACTTTTACAGATGTTTAATTTGAGATACTATCGCTATCATATACATACTGCTCAAATGGTGAATTTAATTAGCAAATCAACTTCTAAAGAGCTATAGGCTGAGCAAAGCTTTGCTCTACCTAGCTTGGCAGCTATAGCAGAACATAAACCGACCAATGCCGGAAGAATTGCTCTTGAACGACAGGCGAGGCAATTCTGTAGTCTAGATCAATTTTTCTTTATGGGTCAAAGAATGTTCTAGAAGAAAAGGCAAAAACGATCGAGCAAAAAATTGCATAAACATAGCCGGCAGATTGCCGGAATAGCTGCGAAAGAATAGACCTGCGTGCCATATAATAGAGATAGAAACAGATACAGATCTAAATTGAAAAAAAATCGACGCCGCTCAAAAAAACTAGGTAAAAAACATTCAGCGATAAATTAATAAAGCTTGCTAAAATTCATTCCGCAGAAGCCTCTTATTAGGGACCTTTACTGCACAAATAAGTTCCTTTGACCTTAAACAAAATCAAATTAAACTTAAGCTTTAAAGTGCAAAAGTCATTTTATTGAGTGAGGTAAGTCACGTATGATCAAAATCTAATCACGCAAATAACCTAAAAACTTTCGCTAAAGCGAGTGAGAAATGACGTCACGCGCGCAAATGCCGTTAGTGAAAGGAAGAAGTCATTCAGAAAATTTGAATTTTTCAGCTTTGCTGTGTGAACAAATGTAAAACGAAAAAAGAGCGTCAGACGACGAAACAAAAAACATAGCAGGACAAGTCCTGACGTACAATTCAAAGAATTTTCATTGACTAAACAAAAAACTAGACCTAGAAAGGACTATGAATGGATTGGGAAAACCATTTAGAAAAGAATCCGGTCAAAAAAAATCGAAAAAACAGAAAAAATCAAGAAGAAAAAATCAAGAAAGAATCAAACAGAAAAGCGAAATTGCCGCATGTGAACAAAAAACCACTAGCGAGAAAGCGAATTTTTGTTCAAACACCGTTTTCTCACTCTACTTTAAATTTAGAGCGAAAAAATTTCACGCCGCAAAACCACTCGCTTTTTCGCTCCACTTCCTGTTTCGGCGTGACCAAAATCACTACTCCAATTTGACTTCAAAAATCATGAAAATGTGTGAACAGATCTTAAAAAAAAAGACAGCGCCCCAATACAATTCAAATTCTTTGAATTGTAACTAATTCTTTGAATTGTAAAAAACCAAGAGCACCGCAATATAGCTACGCTCAGCTTACAGCTTCGCAGCTTTAAAAAATACCAACACTTTTACAATAATTGCTATGAACTTCGTTCAAGAGCAATTAAAGACATAGCTTTCTTTTGCTATAGCTGCAAAGCTGTAATCACTGACTTACCACCATTAGAATTAAGAGCACCAATTTCACCACAATGTATCGCAGCTTCTAGTTTCACCCTCTGCAGCAAACAGACAATCTCAGAGTTGTCCGGTGCTATGTTGCACGCTTCTTTCAAGTCATCAGTTGCCCCTTTGAAGTCACGAGACGCTCTTCTGGCACGCGCTCTGGCGTAATACCCTTCATAGCAGCCGGGCTTCAGATTTAGTGCACGGTTAGCGTAGTGGATAGCGTTGTCCAGTTTCTGAAAGTAGACAAATATCTGTAAGAATTATTTCTGTTTTCATCTGCTAAAATATGACCACCCACAACTGGTATTTTTATATCTTGATAAATCTATACTTTACCTAAAAATTATAGCAAGGACCGCATCTTTTTATGATTTAACTGCCATTATTATTGAATTAAAACGCACATCAGAATCACCGTAGCCCAAGTAAAGTATTTGCAATCTTCATTTGCTACCAAAAAGGGGGAGGCACTTCAAAATCTATTGAAATAGATAAGTAAATCGGAACGTACGTTGATTTTGCGATTGCATCTTGAGATGTTGAGATAGAGAGTGACTTTGAGGTCTCTGAAGGAAGAAGTGTGGCTTCCGAACTCGTGCTTCTGTCGGGGGAATTTCCTCAGAGCCAGGGTGAACCTCTTCATAGCATCCGGGTATTTCTTTTGCTGGAACAGAACAGAAATCCATATTCGCTGCTTTTCATATTTATATATCAGATCTAATTTCGAGAACTATCACTGCAAGAAAAAAGACACTGCTGCAATAAATATCTGTGTTTCCTCCGATTCATTAAGAAGAGCGCCCAAATATGAAACTGACCCGGTAGAATATGCTTCCATCTTCGGTGAGTTTGTTGAGGAACAGGAGCATGATCTGTGGGTTAGAGATTGCAGTCTTCCACGCAGCCTGTCCAATCCTAGCTCCCTTCCTCATTAACAGAGCCACACAGTTCAATTTGTCAGCCTGTACTGCATAGTCCAACGGTCTCAAACCTAAACAATTTGTACCCATGCTTTTCTGACAATGGGTTAAAATTGCTACTGGGTATCAAACTGGCTTTTTCAGGTAGATCTCGTTTCTATTTTTGATTTCGTTTTTCGAGACTGACTCCGTTCATTTGACACTGCTTTTTTGCAGAACAACTACTGCTTAAACGAATTTGGAGCCTTTGTGTGAACAAAAGTAAATCAAAAAAGAGCGTAAGACGACGAAACAAAAAACATAGCAGGACAAGTCCTGACGTACAATTCAAAGAATTTTCATTGACTAAACAGAAAACTAGACCTAGAATGGACTATGAGTGAATTGAGAAAACCATTTAAAAAAAATCAGATCAAAAAATAAGAAAAAAACAAAAAATCAATGTCAAAATGCCGCATGTGAACAAGAAAACCACTAGGGAGAAATGAAAATTTAATTCAAACAAAAAACTAGGCCTAGAATGAGCTGTGAATGGATTGGGAAAAACCATTTAGAAAAAAATCCGATCCAAAAAAAATTGAAAAAACAGAAAAAATCAGAGTGAAATTGCCACATGTGAACAAAAAACCACTAGCGAGAAAGCGAATTTTTGTTAAAACAAAGTTTTTTCACTCTACTTTAAAATTAGAGCGAAAAAAAATTCACGCCGAAAACCACTCGCTTTTTCGCTCCATTTCCTGTTTCGGCGTGACCAAAATCACTACTCCAATTTGATTTCAAAAATCATGAAAATGTGTGAACAGATCTTAAAAACATAGCCGGCAGATTGCCGGAATAGCTGCGAAATAGACTTGCGTGCCGTAAAATACAGATGGAAAAAGATACAGAAGTGAGTTGATAATAGTTATCGCCGCCGCCTATAAAACTTACAAGTTTATTTCAAAGGAGGTTGATTTTGGGTGAAAAAAAAGTTTCCCTGTCGCGTCTCGAACCGGCGATCTCCGGATTAACAGCCAGTCGCCTTAACCACTCGGCTGTCGGACCATAAAATTTGTTTTCTTACAATCAACTTTGTTTTAGGAACAGATTCTGTTTCTGAATAACCGCAATTTAAGTCACGCAGAAAGCGTGAAATCAAGCGCGAAAAAGCCATTTAAGCAGTGACGAGACAGAATGTTCTAGAACAAATGTAAAACGAAAATAAAGCGTCAGACGACGAAACAAAAAAAAAACAAGAGCACCGCAATATAGCTACGCTCAGCTTACAGCTTCGCAGCTATAAAAAAAGACAGCGCCCCAATACAATTCAAATTCTTTGAATTGTAACAAGTCCTGACGTACAATTCAAAAAATTTTCATTGACTTAACAAAAAAACTAGACTAGAACGAACTGAGTGCTTTGGGAAAACCATTTCTAAAAAAATCAGATAAAAAAAATTAAAAAAAAACAAAATCAATGTCAAAATGCCGCATGTGAACAAAAAACAACGCACACAAACACAAAAATTAGTTTATTTCCGTAAATACTGGACCATGAAACATTCAGCTATCTCCATTCAGTTACATATTCCATAGAATATGTCTAAATTTAGAAATGCACTAGAAAAAATTGTCTGCAAAGCGCAAAAAAATCAAAAATTGACCAAAAATTTTCCAAAAAAGCAAAATGAAACGTAACCGTCTAACGTCGGGCGAATTGCTCTCAAACAGCCGGCAAGCGGTTGGCTTCGGTAGTAACCAGCTTGGGAGAGATGCTAGAATGGAGGGATAAGCGGAGTGGTGGAGGAGGCGAAGTTGGAGGGTCAAGCGATGGCCGGGGGGGGGGGGGGTAGGGTTGGAAAGGCTGGACGAGAGGGGCTCCAAACCACCAAGTGGAGGATGGTGGGGTGGACTGGGGGCACATTGAGGATGAGGGGGTGAGTGGGGGATGACGCGACTGAGGGGATCAAAGTTTTTTTAAGATTAGGGACAACTCTTAAACCCATGACATTGCCTCCTCAAAACAGTTTTGGTAAATCGCATTCTCACTGACTGGTTAAAGCTCAAAGCTCTAAGAGCCCTTAATGCCCTCCCCGCGTTAGCTGTTAATCCCGCTTTTGAGGACGAAAAGTCAGATGAGTCAGACAAAAAAATCGGTCAAGCAAAAAATTGCATAAAAAAGACCACAAGACTAATATAGTTGCCAAAAACTTCGTTTGAGAGCAATTAACAAATAGCTCTAAAATTTACACTTATGTTTAATAAATTTTTCAAATGTTTAATATTGAGAATAAGCTATTTTGACTGAAAACTTTAAGAGATAAAAACAAAAAAAGCCTCACGTGATCAGAAAAATTTGCTCATCTAAAAATTCGTCACCCCTGCTTTTCTCGCTCTCTCTTAGAACATTGTCCGAATAAAAACAAAACTTTGCTCGGCTTTTAACTTATGTTCAGAGATTGATCTAAACACTTGGGTTCACGTGCGGCATTCGACTTTGCATGCTGTGAAAAGCGAATTCGTCCAGTCGATTTTAAAAAATGCGTCACCATAACTGCTCTTCGAGTCGTTAACATTAGCGCCGCAAAAATGAGAAGATGAGGACGGCTATTAAAAACTTCAACTATTTGCGTACAGAAACGCAAATATAAACTTACCAGCGTTACACGTCTTGTCAAAATCGGCGCCATAATTAAGCAAGAGCTGTAGTAAAGATTCATCTCCTAAATTAGCGGCAAAGTCTAGAGGAGATCTCCCTTTCTCGTCCTTGTGGTTGACGTTTGACTCATCATCTAGAAGCATCTCAACTATGGTGGAGTGACCCTGTCTCACTGCCCAGCAGAGAGCTGTTAGGTCTTCGTTGTCTGTCTCCTGCACTGAGCTACCTGAAATACAGCACACAGTGCTAAGAAATGAACAGGGGCGAATGAGAGCGTGCCGGCAAAAATATATGAGTCGCATATTGCATAGTAATCGGAGCAGTCTAAAATGATCAAATCCTCCAAAACGGTTGGATCTTGAATTTTAACAAGGTCACGTTCCATGTTTTATAAATTTCCATTCCACGCGAGCCCGGAGTTTCTGTAACATGTTTTTAAAAAGATTACCTTTTTAAGAAATGCCGATTTGATTCATCTTAATTGTAAATGAATAATTTGATATTTATTGATTAACCGATGCGCACATTAACCGATTCCATAAATAGATGTCTTACAAAGGAGTTAATTGAGTTTATGTACTCATTAAAAAACCATTACCAAGCTCAAATTTGTCTTGTGGAATTGACTTGCGCGTATCGAAAAGGGGCGTGGTGTACTAACCTCCATGCAAAAGGTACTCGACAATGACTTGGTTTCCATTGGCAGCTGCTATGAGAAGAGCGGTCCTGCCCAGGGAATCCCTCTCCACTTCTGTGTCCACTATGTCAGGGTCTGTCTTCAGCTGCGACTCCTGACAAACAACACGCACTGTTTAAGCTCTGACAATAAAGATGAGTGCCACGTGAAATCTGTTCAATTTTATCATGCCTTCATTGTTTTAAGCAAGTATTTGCATTGTAAATCCAGGAGTTTTCTGATCAAGTTGAGCAAATTTCACAAGGAACTCAACTTACTGCTTACTCTACATACAGGCAATTTAACAACTGGATCTTTACACTACTTACTCTAGGATTTTTTACTCTACTTACAGGCAATTTAACAACTGGATTTTTTTCTGTAAAAACCGCTGTTTTTTTTCTATGATTAAGAGCAATTAAAATTCTATAGATTCTCAGTCGACTCTTGTCAAACTCAAGGAAAACTAGCATGCCGGCAAAACCATAACAAGAAAATCTTTTACACGAATAAGAGGTTTAAAAAAAATAAGGTTTTTGTCGTGATTTTAAGGACATTGGTAATAATACCGCTAATCAACAGCTATAAAAAAACAACCTGTGGTTATCCTATAGAGGACAGAGAAAAATGTTTGAGTTTTCCAATTCAGTCTGTTTGAAGCTCTTGGTGTTTTCTGATTTTGCCTCCCGTTTCGTGGGGTGACTGTTTGCACAGCAGGTTTTCATGGTCATTAAATTTGAGAACAGAAAAAAAAGAGAATATAAACAAAGGGAGAGAGAAAGAGAAACGGAAAAATGGAAAAGTGAGATAGGGAGAGAATGATAGAGAGACACAGAACGGAGGAAAGAGAAGAAAGAGAGGACGAAACGCGCGCACACACACACGCACACACACACACACACACACACAAACACGCAGAGATTGAGAGAGAAACAGAGAGAGAGAGAGAGAGAGAGAAAGAAAGAAAGAAAGAAAGAAAGAAAGAAAGAAAGAAAGAAAGAAAGAAACGAAAAATGATTCCTCTAAAATTCGTTTAGGGGCAACAAAACTAACTGGAAAATCTAAGTGGTTTGCGAAAAACGATCGTTCAAAGGCTTGAAATAAAAAAAACAAAGAAAATACCTAGCGAATGGAAAGAAGAATTGCTACAAAGAGAAAACAATTGCCGTTTTTCATCCCCCAAACACACACACACACACACGGGAACATAAACCAACTCGAGTCGCATGGTGTTGATTAGAAATTTTCATGTCTACAAAAGGAGGGTACCCGACACGGGTTTGAACCCTCGGCCCTCAGCTTAACAGTCATGCATTTTACCAACTGCGCTATAACGACTACATACCACCTTTGCTTACAATAGCTTATATCGTATTAATGAACATATTTCAGATTGAGAGCACTTGAGATCATGCAAAAATCAATTAGTTGAAAGCTAAGAGTGTTCTAGAATGGCGCATCTGAAATCTAAAACTTTGCACAAAAACTGAAGTTACAAGTTTACAATAAGAACTTCAAACTCAGTTCTGGAGCAATTAAAAAACACGTAGTACCCAGGACAGTAAATCCTCCCACTGGGCGAGCATACTTTCAAGCCCCTTTTAGCCCCGTGGTAACTGCACCTGACCAACAAGCTTTTTTCCCAGGCTCGGTTCTCACCCATCTACTTTAAGCCTTTTAGGTCAGTGACCTCTCTCAATATGTTCGCATAACCATGCTGCTCAATGCGGCTCTTAAACACGCGCCTCCAGAGGCCTCTTAAACATGCAAAAAGTTTGTCGCATTTTAGAGCTCACGCGTTTAATATATAGGATGGAGTCATACTGATAATGCACTTTAAAAACAGGTAACTTACAACTTAATGGTACAACTCAACGTTCAGTTTTGTAAAAGAGTGTAATTGATTTGAACCATTATGATGCCATTTGTTCACGTTGTCTCTCGTTGCTTTTTGCTAATATCAACTGAGTGATCACTAACTTGAACACAAAGCTCTCGAACGACAGGCCGGGCAATTTAATTTAGAATTTGACTAGAGAACCCCCGATCTACGACCAAATGGACAGACGCATTCACTACCCGGCTACAAGGTCCTTGCCATGGCTCATCTTATATTTGCTTTTGTTTTAGCAACAGACAACTTGGTACTCAATATGTTACAATATGCTACGCAAAAATCAAGAAATCAAGCGTGAAGAATTCACCCGAGAAGTGAAATCGAGAGTCTGTTCTAGAATAAAACGGTCAAGCAAAAACTTTGCATTAAAAGCACACACAGGTTTACAATAATTGCTTCAAACTTCATTCGAGAGCAAATAAAAACCCACCTGAACAGTTTCATATGTTAACAATATAATTTTGAAATCAATTAGACTTTAAGGCTACAGACGCACTGTTATTTTGCAAAAAAAAATATTAACCTAAACCTTCAATTAACTTAATATGAATCCATTACTCCAATTATCGGGTAGGAACTTTACACAAGCCCTAGCCAATTTTGGCCTATCTTTATTTGGCCAATAAAATTATTTAGCCAATAATCTTTATTTAGCTAATCTTTCGCGGAGAGATAAAAAGGGGGTACCATTAAAAACTATCGAGCAAATAAATCGATAATTGCAGAGATTTTGAAGTTTTGATTTCTCAGAAATCGAGGACAAAAATTTCACCTTTTCACTTTTCTCGACATTTCGCGTTTCAAATACTATTAATGTCATTAACGTCATAAAATAGATAAAAAATATAACTGATGTTAATTAGATAAATCAGATTTCAAACAGACAAAAAAACTTGTGCAAATAGTAAGAAACGATTCACCACGTATTGCTTATCGGGTACAATTTTAAAAAAAAAATAAAAGAAAAGTTCATTATTATAGGGATATTGAAGAACCTTTTAGAAGTTTCCAACTTTTTAAGGAAACGTTTTTTAATCAATTATTGGAGCAGCTATTTTTTGATAACGTACAATTTTTCTCTGTTTTTTTTCATACATATCTCTCCTTTTTCTCTAAAATCCTAATTTTTATCTACGTCTAAATAACGATTTTTCAAACGGTTTTTTTTTCATTTTAGAAATTGATAATCTGCAAAAAAAGAATCTGAGAACTCAAACTTGACAATCATGTGTTAAGTAATTTTTAATAATACATATGTTCTGCGTAACCAGCCCAATATCCCCAAACTTTGAAGCTCTTTAGAGTATTAGGGAGAAGTATTTGGAAGCTATTCCATTCTTCAATTATCTCGCCTTAAGTCTTTAGGAAACATTTTTAAACTACTTTCATGTTTAATTGATCTTAAATTAAGGCACAATTCAGATGTTATTGTCGTCCACAAATCAGATGATAAGTCGTTGATGATACAATTTAAAAATAAAAAATCGAATTGCCAAAAAGATAACGTGTTATATTTTTAAATACCTGTTGCATGCATCAAAAGTTTACATCCTCATCCCAAATGTCATTTGTTGCTATAAAACTTAAAGAAATTCTTTCAACATAATATCTTATTGATGGGCTAAAAAAGCGCTAGCACTTTAAAAATCCAAAAGAAAAACAACCATCTAGCGTAAAAAATTCATGAAGTCAAATTTTGACTGAACACTTGCACACAAACATTTAAATCAATATTAAAGGAATAAGGAATTGACCACTTCTCCAAGAACCACGAGGTGAAGTATCATAAGAATACTTTATCATAATTTAAGTTCAATCACCCTCAATGGAACTTGTACCTTTAATAGTTCACTTTGGTGCAATAAAACCTCTTCTTCTCTCATATTTTATCGTTGCATTCCAATGAGAAAATCATGAAAATGGGATTTGAAATTGTATGGCCAGGAAAAAAAAGAAAACTGAAATAAAAAATTTGTAGCAAATTTTGTTAAAACAGAGGTTAAAGCTAAGATAGTTTAGGCGGCTAATCCTCTCACGATCAGAGACGGTCAGCTCATAATAAAATATAATTGGGCAATAAAATATAATCTGTTAAAAATTAGATAGAGCACACATTCATTTCTTAGCAACAGAAAACCGAATAAAAACAGAATAGCTATCTACCTTCAATCCGATCAAGTCGAATATGATATCCTCCTGATTGGCATCCACTGCAGCTAAAAGAGGAGTCAAACTCTGTCCGTTCTTGGCAGTTAAGCTAGCACCATGACCCGATAGCACTTCACACGTTTCATTGTGTCCTCTAGAGGCAGCTGCTGTAAGCGCCGTCTCCTCTGAATTGGTCGCTGGCAGTTTGAAAGGCGCGTCCAAAGCATCGTTACTGATGTAGCCGCCTTTGAGCAGGAATTCAACTACCTAAATAGAAATAGAGGCTCGCTCATCTGGTGCTTTGACTAAGTCAGAGTTTCGAAAACGAATTTGGGGTCTTTCCTATTCTAGCCCCCTCCCCATTATGGTATAATTACCACGATTGGGGGGGGCTATAGGTAATCTGACCACTAAGCTTGGGGGGGGGGGCTATAATGGGAAAGACCCCGAATTTGTCTTCAAAATGTACAAAACTATATTACAAAAACAGACCGAGCACCAACTTGTAAACTGAAAAAAAGAGCGATCACAAGACCATAAAATATTGCCCCCTTTAAAAAGTTTTGACAACTTTTGTCAATTTGACTTGCTCGTTACGCAAGACTACCTATAAAAAAGATGTTAAATCTTTCAAGCACATGGCAGTTAAAGTAAATCTCGTAAGTTTTCTACAAAACAGATCTCGTTATGCATCAGGACTTCAGTTACCTACGCACCCCAGATGGCTTAAGCGTGACGGTTTTCCGGTTGGGTTAATGAACAAAACTCTTTGAAAATGACTAGCCAAAACCAAACCGAAGAGTAACACAGCAGGCAAAATATTCGTACGAAAAACCGTATACCTGAGTTGAACCCAGCAAATTTGCTGGAAACAAAGTTCATTGATTTATTTTAAGAGGTGAAAAGGTCAGTCACTGCCCGATATGTACATTTTCATCAAATGGATGAAGATAAAAATCTGTCAATAAAAAAGTGAGTATCCAAGTCAAATAAAAGTGTAGCCGCAATATGCTGGAAAATAGCCGCCGTTGAATCTTTTGATACACATCGGGATAGGACAGAAAAAAGAAATAAAAATTAACAGAATTTGTTTCTAAGAGTCAAACAGTGTGCTAATTTGGTGTGCAGTTTCAATTAGATTCCACAATTATACTCAATTCAACTTCTAAACTGAATGCTATTCAGCTTAATACTAATGCCAGCTAGCAATCGCTCTAATGAATTTTGATAACAAATGCACTATGACCTAATGACCGGGCTTTATCGGTTTATTCCGTTTCTCTTGATTTTAGTGTTTTGAAACTGACCGTATTCACTACATTGCCGAATTCAATGAGTGAAAGAAATCCATTCAGTGGAAACAGCGATTGAAGTAAGCTAGGAGTCAAAGGTGAAAGACGTGACTCATGTTATATGTCATCGAACGAAAAAAAAAGATTTTTAAAAATATAGCAGGACCAATCCTGAAATAAAATCAAAAGAATTGAATAGAAAACAACTCATTGAATGCCAACCAAACAAACAATCTCACAAATTTAGAGAACAAAACATGAGCATAGCTAAATTTCTTGGAGATAAATTCCTAAAATACAAATTTTATCCTGTTAAACCCATTAACACACACGCACTTTAAGGGGTTCATTGGCCACAACGATAGAAAAAACCAGAAAATGACAAAATTTTTTAAGGAAATGCAAGACACTGCAATTTTAGAAAATGCTAAAATTGTTAAATTCATATCTTCAAACCCAACGCACTTTCTCGAGGAACTATCCAGCAACCCATTTTCAAGCAATTGAAAAGTTTAATTGGCTTCTAAAAGAAAAAAACGCGTAAATGAAAATTTTCAAAATTGACAAAAGTGCAAATTTTATTAATAGCCGCTTTTCGGTCTCTTCTTTGTTTGAAAACAGTTTTTAGGACATTAGAATGAAAAATTGAAACATAGCCGGCAGATTGTCCGAAAATAGCCGCCGTTGCACATCGGGATTGAAACATAAAAAAAGCAGAAATGAAAATTTACCGACTTTTCATAAATTTCAAAAAAGAGCATTTATTCGGTGTGCAGTTTTAGTTAGATTCCAAAACTATACATAATTCAGCTTCTAAGCTGAAAGCTACTCAGCTGAATAATAATGTCAGCTAGCAATCGCTCTAACGAACTTCGATAACCTAATGCACTATGACTTAATGAGCGGGCTTTATCGGTTTATCCCATTTCTTTTGATTCGCTCTTTGACTTTGACTGTATTCCCTACACTGTATAATTCAATGCGTGAACAAACTTGAAATCCATTCAGTTGAAACAGTGAGGTAAGTCAGAAGTCCTGCTTGAAAATCGTGACTTATGTAAAACAAAAAATGTGATCAAATCAAAGACAAAAAACTTAGACAAAAACGTGGTAAAAGCAAATAAAAACAAAGGATAGCGCCTAAATAAGAGCCGTCGAGAGGCGGACGGCGTCGATTAACCACTTTGGCTCAAAAATAACTAATGACATTTTCAATTTGAATATAGGCCTTCGAAGCAGGTTCAGCACTCGAAGCACTTGGCTACCAAAGCCAGCCTAGGATTTCTAAGAAATTTAATGCCCACTGGTCTTTACATGTTTATCACAATTGAAAAGCTAGAAGTCATGGAAAAATGTTTGAAAACATCTTAAGGTCATAACCGACCAACGTCGAATGAACTGCTCTCGAGCGACAGGCTGGGAAAATTTAATTTAGGGTTTAGCTCAGAAAGTTTTTATGGGTGCAAAAACATAGACCTCATACAGGTTCAAGTCCGACACCTCCAGAATAGCAGTTAGAAATCTTAAAAACTAAACTACAACGGCTTTGAGCATCAACCACAAGCAATAGCTTTTATAGTAGCAACAAACTTCATTTCGTAATGAGAGCAATCGGAATCACTTAAAATGAAGAAGTGAAGCGTAACACAGTCACTTGAGAAATCAGAGAATCTTCTAGAAAAAAAAGCGCAAAAAGGGGTCAAACTTGCATAAAAAGACCAACATTTTTACAATAATTGCCTCAAACTACGGTCGAGAGCAATTAGAACGCATCCGATAAACTTTATATCAAGTTGCGACTCCAAAAACACAGCAGGACAAGTCCTGAAACATTTCAAAGCATTTTCATTGACTAAATAAAAGACTATTCCTAGGCTAGAAAATACATAGATTGCGAAAAAAAGCGAAAATCAAAGTAAAATTGCAGCATGTGAACAAAAAACATCTAGCGATAAAGTAAAACATCATCTCACTCAGCTTTCAATTTAGATTGCAAAAATGTCACACCGCAAACCACTCGCTTTTTTCGTTAAACTTCCTGTTTCGGCGCGTTAAAGTTCATCGGTTTAATTTTTCGTCAAAAATCATTAAAATCTGTGAATAGATCTTAAGAAAGAGAGCTCTCCACAACAAGTCGAAATCTTTGAGTTGTAAAAGACAGCGCACCAACACAATCCATATTCTTTGGATTGTAAAAAAGGAGAACGCCTAGATAATAGCCGTTGAGAGGCTCATGGCGGCTATTAATTAAACTAAACCAAACAAATTTATTAACTCTCGGGCATCATTTGTAGTATGGATTTCAGTTGAGATAATAAGCATGCAGAGAACAAAACAGTCAACGCTTAAGTGATGACTCTCGAAAAAAAAAACAATCCGTTTAAAACTATGAATCGGATATAGATATATATGGATACGAGAAAGCTACCTAACTTCACAGTCAAATGTTATTGCTCTTGAAAATTTGGAAAGATTTTAACTTTCTTGATTTTCCCATAAGATTGACGCATATCTTATGGGACGCATATCCTTTAGTATGGACCCTTTAGTATTCTGTCTGAAAGCACAATTTATACGGTTACAATTTTTACCGGTTTGCAGATGAGAATTATTCTTCAAATAAAGAAGCGTTTCGGAGGTTTTGCAAACTCACGAAAACCCTTTTTGGCGCAAAAAACGTTCGCAAAAATGCGCTAATATTCAAGTTCACATGCTATACGATTAAAAATAGAGGCATGAAATTTTGTACCATACACACATGTATTCATATATAAACACAATACAGCCTCAAGTCCATTAAACCATAAATAATTACATTAACCTCTCATTTTGAACTGTAACGGGGCGATCTTGCTCTCAATTCAAACCGGGTTTAATTGTTCATGCCAACACAAAAGCATGTTTGATTTCATTCACACAGCAGGATAATGCTACAAATATTTCCATTCTATAAAACAGCTTCACAATTAATCGGTCAAACACGTTCAGTTTTACCATTAAGTCAATGGACCAATTTGTTGCTCTTTTATGTTGCATATAAAAAAGGGTTATTTAAGTACGCAAAAACGATATTAAAAGTTTTTAAAAAGCCAGCTGAATGTATAGCCCCCCGTCCCACAACCCCCACCCCATCCCCATCGCCTCCACCACCAGCGCTGTCGCAACAAAAATTTCCTTGTTGTTTTCTTGAATTTTGATGCAGTGTTGTAAGCATTTCAAACATATCACAATTTTGCTGTTGCACTCATGTACAGTTAGTTTTATATTTCGGACATGCTGTGTTACACAATAAAACCCTAATTCACCCCAAAATACCCCTCCCTCTATTCACCACCACCACCACCACAACCCCACTTAAATTTAAGTCAAGACGGCGCGTCGTGCTTTGCTTGGTTGGGTGCATGTATGTCGTTGTGGTTGAATTGGTAGCAACTATCTGAGACAGAGCGAAGCAATAATATCCCCTTTTAGAACATTTGGGAGAAAGAGAGGGGGCGAAATAGACGCAGGGGAAAAGAGAAAGATAGGGATAGGTAGACGGGAAAGCCATCATATGATGCTCCGAGGGCACACAGGGTAACAAAATAAGACAAGAAAGGAGGACGCACACCTATTCCAGCATCACTAGACCGAGAGTTCATTTAGCCGACATTGTACTTTCCCTCAAAATGACGCCGATCTACTCGTCGAATACTCGCCCACTACCAAGAACATGCTAGTTTTACACTTACACTTAGTAATAACATATGATTGTGTCAAGACTTAATTTACTCTGGAGAACCGGGGGGGGGGGGGGGGGGGGGGGGGGGTCGTCACCGACAGGTGGTGGGGTAGGGTTGGGTTGCGGCAGATTAGATTACCTAATCAGACTTAAATAATGACGAGTTGCTATTTACGCTTCTGCAGTTCATGATAATAGCGCACAGATTGATGGCAACCAAATGGCTACAGTTTGCTCATTATGCGTAATTCTGTTTTGATAAGGCCATCGTGACATTTTTCACTATGAAGGTTACAAAATTTTTATTCCGGGTTTAGTAATAATGATTGGTATCAACAGTAAAAAGATTTTTTTTTCATTTGCAACCTATTAGATTGTGTTTTTGATTGGATTGATAAAGACTGCATTAGTCTTAGAGTGTGCATTGCCGAACTTGACATTTTCAGCTGGTTAATCAGAATCAATTACTTTAACAACTAATCACTTGAATATCTATGAGTATACCATTTGACGTGAAAAATAGAACCTATTTCTTTCTTCCAAGTAGGAAAGAAAACTGCTCCATAAACATATTACAAACAAATTTAATCTGATACGACCTTGCATATAAACTTGACATGACTTTAACATGACATGTCCAGCTCAATTTCAAGTTTAGACAAAGTTAAGTAATTTGAAACAAATTTATCGTACTCCAAAATCACTGCATGAACTTATTGCACAAAGCTGTGACCACATTAATGAAAATTGGATTGGACATTGTAACCCGGTAGATTTATTAAACATCAAACCAGGTGCTTTTATTTTAACTACCCAGTAACTATTTTGTGTCAGAAATTTTTTTTTCAACAAATCTTTCACAAACTGATCATAGATCAGCTTTTTAACTCGACATTTGGATGAGAAGGTTCGAATAAATTTAAGTTTAAAATTTCAGGATAATTCCAAGTTCATCAATGCTTTAAAAAGCGAATTTTCCCTAATATTGTTACCTTATAAACCTATCAATGTGAAGTGATCTGTCTTTGAATGGTAGGAAACGTGATCCGATTCCAGCTCCTAATTACAAGAAAAGTCAATAAACCGAAAAACAACCACTTTCCATAAAACTAGGAAAAATGTGGTTATATACTATAAGACTGATACTTGTGTTCGAACCATATCTTTACAACTAAACATCTCTTCCAAATTTGTTTTACCAAATACGCTGCAAAAAATCCAAATAATTTAAATACGGCTCTACCACCTTGAACACGTGAACCATAATTCTGTCAAAACTGACATTTAGGTGAACAATAAAATCATTATTTCATTTTTAAAGCATAAAACATGAGCATGAGAAAAAGCTTCTAAAAATATAAAATCACTCAAAATCAGACACACGTTCCATTTTGCAAAACGTAACACAATGAACACGCAATCGCGTATTGAATATTTACATTTTCTGTTTTGTTCCCCATTCGGCTAACGGTAACCTGGCTGGTCAATCAAATGAATACATACATATAAGAGTATAAAAGTGATAGAGGGGTTAAAATTGAGTGAGAGATCGATTTAGGACAGAGAGGAAAAGAGAAAAGCGAGAAAAGAGAGACAGACCAATGCTACACGGTGTCACACGCACACACAAGGGTAGGATAGGGGGTGTAGTGGGGAGGGGCAAGCGAGGAGGGTGAGGGTCGGACGGACACATGTAGGCAAGATATACACAGGATACAGGGGACAATAATCACATGAATGTCTCATTTAACAACGCACACACACATAGACACACAAAATGAACTCATTTTGCAAAAACGTTCAAATACAATGAAACCAAACATCAATTTTACTTCATTTTAAACATCTTTCTATTCATGTGCATTATTCAGAAAAATCTTTTCGCAAAAACGTAACAGAACAATTTTTAAGGTGAACAAATTCTCGCTCCAAAGTTTGGCAAGATGCAATGAACGGACTGGGCTGCTTATTGTTTAAACTTAATAACTATATATCAGTTCGTTTTATTTTTCTTAGGAATATTTTCGGCACTTTGAGGCCATCCCCAGGCATATGTCTGATACCATTTTAAAGCATTTTGCGTATGGACATCAGATCGATCCTTGGGACGTTTTTCTAATTACTTCCTATTTACTGATTGATATTTTATCAATCATTTTTGTTTCACAAA
This sequence comes from Convolutriloba macropyga, assembly GCF_964194025.1. NCBI lineage: Eukaryota > Metazoa > Xenacoelomorpha > Acoela > Convolutidae > Convolutriloba > Convolutriloba macropyga. The sequence goes on from NC_134477.1 coordinate 10,967,668, forward strand.
CCAGCAGTTAGTCTTAAGCTAACTAGAACATGCAATTCAATTCCGAGAAAAAATTCGACCAGGGAGGGATTCGAACCCCTAATGTTCCACTACAAAAAATGCAAGAACGGTCACGCAAAATTTTGCATAAAAAACACTTCTTAACAATAATTGCCACAACTTGATACGAGAGCAATTAAATTTAAATCTCAAAGGAATAATTTACGCTTTCTTAGTAACATAGTTTCATTGGAGGATATTCAATTGCGTTACGCAATAGAAAGACTGGAGAATCGAACTGACAAGAATCTGCTTAGGTCCCTTCCTTTATACGATGATAAAAAACAAGACCTCTAAAAATTAGAAAATTCTGGCCCAGCTCTGCCCTCAAAACAATAATGCGGTTTTAGAAATTATGTATCCTCACAGTTGTGAAGGTTTACATATTGTATTACCCATAAGAAAAAAGATCAAAATCTAACTTGGCGTAAAGAAAATTAGCCTAGTGAGCCAAAAACAGCTATAATGCTTTAAATGTATCTGTTACTCCTTTTCCATAAAAAATATTGAAGGGAAAGTGTCATTAACGCCAAGCGTTGCACAAACAGCGAAATTCTGTCGATCAGAAAATTCTATTAATGAGGGCATTTTATTCACATTCTGTTAGGTCAAAATGCTGCCTGGACAAATTGTTTTTCTGGTTTAAAAAATCTGTAACAACTAATACTGATCTTAGATTTGTAAAAACCATAAGCCGACTAACGTCCAAAAATTGATCTCTGACGACAAACGGGGAAATTTAAGTAAGAGGGGGCTATAGCCTAGATATATTTTATTTGTGCAAAAATTTCTGACTCGGGAGGTGTTCGAACCTGTGACCTCCGGCGTGCTAGATTGATTTAATAACCACTCGGCTATCAGGGAGTCTAATTACAATCGCTGTTTATTTAGATCACGCAAACACCAAGAGGTCAAGACTCTATAAGTCACTCAAGAAAGGAAATTGAAAGAATGTTCTCAAACAAGGTCAAGTTTGAATTAAAAAGAAACAAATGTTTACAATAATTACTTCAAACGTCGTTCGAGAGCATTCGAGATCAATTGAAAAAAAAACAAGATGTCCCGTTTTGCAGCTATAATAAACTTAAATTCCAAATGAGCCGCATTGTTTTCCAGGACGCAACGGATCATCACTTATTAATTTCAAAGAAACTACTCTGAGACTGTATGTAAATTCCGCTAGGCATGGAGCAAAATTTAATTAACATAGCTGGCAGATTGCCAGAAAATAGCTTCAATAGCGGTGTAGATCTGCAGTCTCAAAAAGATCAAAAAAACCAGACCAAACAAACTTTTTTTTGTTAAAAACTAAGATGTTAAATTTTGAATCAGATTCTGTTTTAATTTACTGCTGCCTCTATTAGCTGCTCTCAAATAACCTTCAATTAGAGTGATAAATCAATTGAACATTGTCTCTTTGAATTAGAGTGACGAAAAGTCAATTTCAGAGTGAGTAAGTCATTTTTGAGAGTGAATTAAGTCGCGTGTGACCAAAAACTTCATCACTCGAATGAAAAAAAGCTCGCTCGAATAAGAGTGAATAGTGATGCCGAGAACGCAATTCAGCTGAAATCGCATGAACGATTGAACAAAAGGCAGATTTGAAGAAATTATGACACCATATGGTCGTATCCAAAATTTTGACGACGAAATAAAAAAAACTAAGAGAAGGCCAATAACAGCCCAGGCTATCGCTTTACGGCTATTAAAAAACAAAAAATCAAAGTCAAATTGCCGCATGCGAAGAAATAACCACACCCGATAAAGCGAAATTTTGATCCAACACAGTTTTCTCACTCTACTTTGAAATAGGAGCAAAAAATCACGCCGCAAAATCTCTCCACGCCTTTTCGCTCCACTTCCTGTTTTGACGTCACCAAAATAAAAACTTCAATTTAACTTCAAAAATCTGGAAAACGTGTTAACAGATCTCAAAAAAACAGCCCCCCATACAGTTAAATTCTTTGAATTATAAAAACCAAGAGAAGGCCAACAATAGCCCCCGCTATCGCTTTGCGGCTACTAAACATAAGAAAACAGTAGGTTAAATGCCTCTGAAACAACTGGCGGGGTTCACGAGGGTATAATGTATTAAGTGGCTTAAGCATTAGTTTATTATAGACCACTACGGATACACTTTAGAAGAAACCAATTTTGGCGCACTCGTGATTTGACTGTTAGTATTAAACTGGAGCGAATTAAGTTAGAAGCTTTAATCCAGATAGTCAATGAGTCACGAAACAATTGATCAAGCGAAAAATTGCATTAAAAACAAACAAGACTAACATAATTGCTACGTTTGAGAGCAATTATCAAATTTTTAAGATTAAAAACAACCCTTCACACCACAAAATTGTCTCCTCAAAACAGTTTCGATTAATCGCATACTTAGAGACTAGTAAGGAGGCTCTAAGCGAGCTGCTCAGCCACTTAATATCCTCGAGGCTTTACCTGTTTATCCCGTTTTTGAGGACGAAAAGTCAAGGGTCAAACCAAAAAATCGGTCAAACGGAAAGTCGCATTAAAAAAGAGACCACATGACTATCATAATTGCTACAAAAAGCTGTTCTACGAAAAGGAGTATCCATTCTGTATCCATCCTCGCTACAAACGACCTTTTGTTAAATAACACGTGCGACTGGGTGAGGAAGGCATTAGTTATATGCCTACTAAGCTGGGACCCGAAACAGAATAGATCCGAAAAAGATTATTAGAGATAAGCATACGGACCTGTTTGTGTCCATTGTAGGCAGCGAGCACGAGCGACCTCTCGACACAGTGGCTCCTCGAATTGTTGATCAACATCTTCACACAATCCACAAATCCACTACTGGCCGAATGCTCAACACTCGACACACCTTGCGCGTCCAGTGCTCTAACATCAGCTCCAGCTTGCAATAATTTCTCACACAGGTCTCTATGACCTCTAATGCACGCACAGATTAAAGCACTGCGTTTGAGGACAGGGTCAGTGAGGTCAATTTCTGCACCAAATGTGAGCAAGAGGTTAACAATGTCAGAATTCCCGAGGTGTGAAAAGGCTGCCACCAGTGGAAGGTTGTCGAAATCGGTGCAGGGAACGTTCGGATCAGCCCCACTGCGAAGCAGAAACTCGGCAACCTAAACAAACCAAATTTCTTGCCATTATTACAAAACACATTTCTAGGTAACTTTGAAAGCATATCATTAGTAGAAATAAAAGCTGACGAGAACCTCAACAGTGGTGGTGGGGGGGGGGGGGGGGGGGCAAGTTATTTGCAGTGAAATTTCCAGAGGGGGACATTTTACTGCAAATAACCTAACATAGCCGGCAGATTGCCGGAATAACTGCGAAAGAATAGACCTGCGTGCCATATAATAGAGATAGAAACAGATACAGATCTAAATTGAAAAAAATCGACGCCGCTCAAAAAACTATGTAAAAAAAATTTAGCGATAAATTAATAAAGCTTGTTAAAATTCATTCCGCAGAAGCCTCTTATTAAGGACCTTTACTGCACATATGAGTTCCTTTGACCTTAAACAAATTCAAATTAAACTTAAGTTTTAAAGTGCAAAAGTCATTTTATTGAGTGAGGTAAGTCACTTGTGATCAAAATCTAATCACGCAGAAAACTTTTGCTAAAAAGAGTGAGAAATGACGTCACGCGCGCAAACGCCGTTAGTGAGAGGAAGAAGTCATTCAGAAAATTTGACTTTTTCAGCTTTGCTGTGTGAACAAATGTAAAACGAAAACATAGCCGGAAGAATTCCGGAAGCGACTCGAAGCGTCAAAAATTCACAAACAAAAACCTTAATTGCAGCGGAAGCCATTACCTTTTGTATCAAACCCTTAACTCATTACCTCCCCAGGCCTGATCTATAAATTGGTGAAACTTAAAACACTGTCACCGAGAGAAACAAGATGCAGCAAAATTTTATATTATTGAAAACGTTTGGTAACGTCGAAAAAAGTCCGAAATAGTCAAAATGGTCAAATAACTGCTCAACTGAAAAAACTAACAAGGCCATCAATTGCCCTCAAATAGCTCATGATACTAATCTCAAAAAGATCGCGAAAGCAATCGGCAGATAATAATAAAGAAACTACGATAAATTTTTCAAAAAGAATGCTCAAATTTAAGTACCAGAAAACCACTACAATTAGATTTCTAATCACTGAATTTAAGACAAAAAACAACACATAATTCTTGCTTGTTGTACATATGCTAGACAACATGATTTCATACTAATTGCAAAATTAAATTGATCATAGAAGACATAAGCAGCAGAATATTCAAAGGCAAAAAATCGTTTGAATTACTACCAAGGTCGGAAGAAAGTTGCAGTAAACAGTAAGAAGTGGAAATTTTTGAAAAGGATTGCTAGCAAACTCTCAGTACTACCTTATGTTGAATGACAACAATTGCAAAACAAAGAAATTACGAAAATCTAAGAAAAATCTGAAATGATTCAATTTTGTACCAACCAAAAAAATCAATACACCGAAAAAAATGTAGGTGCCAGGAAAAAGCTAGAATGATACTAACTAGAATGTGAAGAATATGGACACAATGTAAGGAACACTGTAATTAAAAGACATTCCTGATTTTTGAAAGTAGAAACAAAAATTTTAAAAATCAAGAAAAACGAATACATTTCATTGTTCATTATTCGAGACATAGAAAAGATAACGAGTCATCCGATACAAAGATCTATTCTCCTCAAGAGAACAAAGAATAGGAAAAAGCAGAGTTCAAACATTAAAAAAATTGAAACATTTGGGAAAAAAAGGTCAAAAAATTTTTAATACTGCAAGTTTTAAGTGTTTTTCGAAAACTTAACGCCAAAAAAAGATTGATATTGTATTGAAACGTCCCTCATGTTGCACAAAAAGACTATTTCTAGTGATTAAAACCAAAAAAAAACAAAACGGACAAAAATCGGGAAAAAAACTACCAAAATCGGATAAGCAAATGTACAATTTTATAAAACAAAATTACATCGAGGTAGAAAGAGGCGTTGAGTATATGAATTGTCAAAAGGAAGTTGCCATATTATCTGATTTTTGACAAAAAGACGTTTAAAAGATCCAAAAATGAAGAAATTAATAGAAAAAAAGTAAAAAACTAACAAAAAAATAAAGAAATATGTTCCAATTTTGAACTTGAAACTCATTTTCGGGCTCTGCAAAACACTGTGGTATCAATTTCTGAGGTTGAAATTTCAATATAGCATCGAATAAAATTTATTTCTTCAAAAAACCAAATTACAGGCAAAAAAACTGGGCCACTTAGACGAAAAAACGGCTAAAAACGGTTATCTATATGTGCCATTCAGTCAAAAACTACTTTTTAAAGTCAAAAAGTCATTCACTAAACGCGGCGCATGATCAAAAAACTTCTCTCGCTCAGAAAAAATTAGTTCACACGGCAATTTTACTCACTTTCTCTTTTAGGTCAAAACAGCGTCTGAACGAATAGCATTTCCGGTAAAAAAAAACCTTAAGAAAACCAATACTCCTCTTCGAGTCGTAAAAAGAGCGTCAGACGACGAAACAAAAAAAAACCAAGAGCACCGCAATATAGCTACGCTCAGCTTACAGCTTCGCAGCTATAAAAACAAAAATGTCCCCTTCCTCATTGTAATCTCTCAATCTGCAGTAAATGTCCGTCCCCGCGTTGACGTTCTAGCTTTTATTACTACTAGCATTATCGAGCATTTCGGTTTGCATAATGTAAAAAAATCGTTGTTCAGATCTTCAGTACTCTTCAGGGAAATAGCCAACATTTTCAACAAAATTAGACTAAAATTGCATTAACAAATTCAGCAAAGGACGCATCATAGCATCTCAAAAACTGCTCAACAGCTCACTTACGGTTGTTTATTGTCAAAGAAAGATCAAAAGAGCATTTTTCAATAAATTTTTGAAGAAAACTGAAGCCACACCTTTCTGTCAGGACACATCAAGAAATCCAGACACGCCAGAACTTGCGAAAGTTCCTCTTTGTTGCAAACCCAGTTCACCCACATCATATTGTGGGCATAAAACAAGTGGTTCGGATCGCAACCGTAGATCTCAGATTTGACCAGATGTCTGACCATGTCCAGCTTTCTACACTTTGAGACTGCACATCGGGAGATGTCTGTATTGTTGTTGTTTGTGGCGTTGGCTGCTGCATTGATGGCGAACATTATGCTAATTGCATGAAGGGCATTTCCAAGTCTAAACAAAAGTTCAATTTTAGTCACTTCGTTGTTCGGTTCTTACCCGTAAAAGCACCCCCAAATGGCACTTGATACATATTTAATAATCAATAATTTGCCAAACATTAGATTAATTAACAGCAAAATTTCCTAAAATTGAGTTGTACTTTTGACCATTTCCAATTACAACATTTCAGCCTAGTGAGGTTAGAACCCCCCCCCCCCCCCAAGGTAAATATACAAAAACTGGCTAGTTTCATGGGCGAGGTAAGATAATGAGGAAGCCCGCCAGTTTCAATTGAACAATTACAAACTTCGAATTCTGAGGCAGACCCCCTAAACAGAGCAAACGTGTAATGCAAAGCAAATGTTTATTGGTTTCGATTTTAAAAGCTAGACATAGCAACTCGACATAATAATGTTGTAATCATCTTGCTGAAATAAGCTCCATTTTTGTTACAATTTTTTGGTATTGTACGAAAAAGGCGCAGTGTATGAATTGGAGGGGGGGCAGCTAAAGGAAGCCCAACTAATATTTACGGCATGTGTAAACTCGCTAACCTCAAATCACAGGCGAACTTTTTAGACAATGCAGGTTCCAAAAACCAGCTTCTCAAATACTCTGACGAAAACTCAAACGTCCGGTTGTTCCTCATGATCAGGAACTGCCCGTGAATTAGTTCGAAATTGCGATCAAACTCCTCTTTACTGCACTTGGAGAAACTGACAACGTTCCAAATTTCCTCAACTGTCATTGGATAAAACGCGCAACCAATCACATCAATAATAACTCTCAACTTCTGATAAATGGCCGGACTAGAATGGCTAATCTGATTGCAAAGTAGTTCAAAAATTCCATTCAGAGTTGATGGTAGTGAATTTTTATTAAGGTTTTTGGTAATACTTATTGCACCAGAGTTGATAATATCAAAACAACTGCGAATGTAGAGAAACGATCGTTGCGAATTGCTCATGAGTAAATTTCTGAACTTTGCTGAGGTCTCGCGTGACATTGTTATGACGTCACGTACTGCCGAGTTAGAATTACTAACAAATTGAGATATAAATAAATCTAAATCTTTTGTAATTTCACAATCCTTAGCAGGATCTTCAAGATTGAAAACTTCTAAGTTCTGTTTGAGAGATCCACAAAGCGCATATGTTTCCTTATTGCACGTACAGAGAATTTTAGCCCAAGTTGGTAAATTTTCCGCTAATTTTATGACAAAATCCAACAATTTACTGTCTGTTGATACTAAAGAATCGATCATAATAATGAAATAATCGCCAACTATTTGCCCATCGGCTAACAGCTGATTCATGGGCGCGAACAAGCCCCTTTCGATAGCCTGCAAAGGGTCTTTGCGACACTGCTGCAAACTTGCCCACGATCGAACACCTTCGTTTTCTTCCAGAATTTTTCTGTAAGGCGGGACGCGTACTTGTGCGTGGTACATCAACGTATGTACTAAGCTACCAGGGTTGAGGGTTAATTGGTTGGAAGTTTGGCAGAAAAACGCGGCCAGAACTCGCTGGCTGAGAAAAAATCCGCAATTTGTTGAGGAAAAGGACGCATTTGAAAAGTAGCTTCTGACGTTGAAGCTACTGGCTGGGTCTGGAGGTGGAACGAAGTTACTTTGGTGGAAACTTCCACTAGATCGATCGTTTGATTCACCACCTAAAGTGTTTCCAGGCGATGTTTTGATTCCAGAATCAACTGTGCTAGCAGGACTGTCTTTTTTGCTGTCGTAAGTGGATGCTGCTAATTCGTAACTGTTAGTGCTCCTGGCGGGTGTATGCGTTCCGCCTAAACAGTCGTTTAGAATTGAAAACTATAACTGGCTGTAAGGTCACATGAATGATTCTCAAAACACTGTTGTATAATCTACCCTCTAGCTCACTTAACGAGAGGACACCAAAAAAATTGCACGGTTAATAACGGCAAATAAGAATTGCAGCCCAACATTTTTTTGAACTCCGATTGGTTGAAGTTACTAAACGCAGTGGCTTAGACGTGAATTTTGAGAAAAAGTCACTAAAATAGCGCAACGAATAGTTTCCTCCAAAAACAAAACATTGAATAGCATGAGAGCCAGGCCTTCCTCTTGAGCAAATAATGAGCTAAAAAATGTGTAAAAAATAACCGAACAAAAATATAACTCTATGTACAAGTCGAAAACAGTTAAATTTCGAATCGCATTTCTGGTGCTTAGCTGTCCCATCAAGTTGAAACAAATCTGAACGTTTCAAAGCTACTCGAAAAAATTTTAGAATAGAAAAAACCCGTGCATGCAGATCAGATGAAAAAACAACGGATAAAATTCGCGATACGAGAAAAGATGCACCTTAGACAAACAAACAAGCTCACCCGAAGAAGAGTGATTAGATGACATGGTATCATTGTGGCCTCCAGTGCCACTGTTGGATGTTCCGATCATAAAAGGGAGAGTTGCCGCCTGGGTCGACACACTGACAGCGTTGGTAATGGAAGAGGTTGTGACGAAGTGGGCACTCCCATTTGACTTGAGGGAGGAGTGGTTCGAGTCTATTTGCAGAGAATCCGCACTTCGGCTGCTCTCGTCAAGCGACTCACGAGATCGGGACACTGAAATCATATCCAAAAACTATAGTTTTTTTGGCTCAGTCTAGGTCTCGATGAGCGATCGTGTCTTCTAAGCTATACTATGCATATCACTTACGATCGTGCATCTATTATTAACTTATCGAGCTTGTAGATAACTCAACGGCACCGGAATAATTCTTGACAATCCTATGACTTTCTAGTGTTTTTAAAATTAGGTACATAAGTTGGCACCCCCTAGTTTTATGCAAAGGTTTCCATTTTTGAAAATCCCCAAGTAAAAATATCCAATTTTGATGCAATATTACTACAACGTGAAATTATCTTTCGAAAAATATTCATTATAGCTATAGGATACTGCAAAGCAATTTCTCTTCACCTTTTCTGAGATCGGCAGTTTCCACGAACACCTGTTGTGCTATTGTGCTGTGCAGGGCTAGATGCGTGATCAATTTGGTCTTGCCTGAACCACTTGAGCCAACCACCAGAGCACCTTTCATTAAATGGTCACCTGTTAACAAACATAACCGACTAAACGTCGGAAGAATTGCTCTCGAACGACTATTGGGAGATCTAATCAATTGCAGCCTGTGTCAGTCGGGGGGGGGCGAAATGGGAGTAAGAAGTTCAATAGTGGGCTTCAAATAACCACATTAGAGGTTAACATATACCACTATTAAGATTTAAAGTAAAAAATGGCACCAATTTCGGCGAACTTTTCATTTGACTTTGAGTATTAAATTGCCGCCAATTGAGTTCAGCTGCTTGAAATTGTGACTGAGAAAATTTTAAATCACGTGAAACGCAAAAAGTCAAGGGCGTAAAAGTCACTCGAAAAGTCAAAACTGTCAAGCAAAAATTTTGCATAAAAAAGACACGTTTACAATAATTGCTATGAACTTCGTTCAACTTCGTTAAAAATCTTGATGTACTATTATTTCAGGAACTGAAATGACATATTTGGTAATCAATCCTCGAAGAACAATTGCGTGGATTAAGATGAAGCACAAAATCCCTAGCATAAATAAAAACATTCTACTTATTGCTAATAACATTTTATGTACACTGAAATTTTTATTTTTTGGATATCTTTTAGTATAAACTTATTTTCATAACTTTTTTAACAAACTCTTTTATAAACTCTTTAAGAGTTTCCCAAAGCCAAGGAGAATAAACAGTTCCTATATTGAGCAAATTGCGTAGACAGTTCGTTCCGAATAAGGTCTAATGGGTTCAGAAAATGTATTTATATTCAGTCTGAATTTATCAATGAGAAGATTTACCTTCGAAAGATTGAAGGAGGACGTCTTCGATAGCGGCCAGAAGCCATGCACGTCCACATATATTGGCATCCAAAGAGTACTCTGGCAGGTCAAATCTGGTCACTTGAGGCCACAGGTTGCCAATTGCTGAAATAAAGAAGAGAATGAACACTATATGCCGTTTGAACAAGAAATATTAAAATCTTAAAAGAACAGCAATAAAACCTACTATCAATTTGACGTCTTATCAACTAAAAACAGCACTTCCGATCGAACCAGTGACGCAAGAATATTCAACTAAAAACAGAGATGCACAAATGGAAGAGATGTTATTGATGTGATAATTCTTAAGTATATTTTGCCGCCTAAATGTTGTAAACTTGATTTTTTCGACAAGTTTGAATCATAATCATCGAAAACAAGCTAAACAAAGGTGCACGTGGCGAAACAAAAGAACTGATTGAATAAAGAAATTGAAATAAGGACCATATTCTTGAAACAAAAAAACCCAAGGAATTGAAGAAG